>NW_004524615.1:1449907-1611233 GCF_000260255.1 Octodon degus
CCGCACCCGCACAGCACGCTGCTGGGCGCTCCTCAGCCCCGGCGTCCACCTGGCCCTGGGCTCTGTCGTACCACCTGCAGATGCCCCAGATGTGTCCAATCCCAGTTTAGGACCCTGGGGATGAGCTGGGGTGCCATGGATTCGCTCCCGAGAGGGGGTGTTGGGCCCAAAGCCACTGCTCATTCCTGCGCTGACTGTCTGGCTCAGCCCCCTTTCCTCTGTTCCCAAGACCCTGTCAGCCACAGCGTTCCCCCAGGACTCTCATGGGGCACTCAGGCCGACCCAGCGCACACAGCTCCCCTGCTCCCCCCTCGCAGCAGGACGGCAGGAGATGAGGTCCACAGATGCAGAGCTGGGCACAGTGCCCAGGCACAGGGTGCGCTGCTTCCTGGAGATGTGCAGAGCCCTGCACTGGGCTCACCTGGGAGGGACACAGAGCAGTCCTGCCTTGCAGCCACATGTGGCTTTGAGGTGCTGATTGCCCAGGGGAACAGCTGTCCCTGGCTGGATCACATGTGGGCACTAACATCTTCGCTCCCCCATCTCTCAGGCCACGTTTCACTTCTCAACACATCCATCCTCCTCTGAACAGTGAAAACAGTCCACACTCACTACCTGTCACGAGTGTTACATGGAAGAATGGCTGTACGTGGTACCACACACCTGTAATCCCAGCTATTCAGGAGGCTGAGGCAGGAGGATCCTACATTTGAGTCCAGACTGGAAGATCTGATCTCAAAAATTAGGAAAAAGCTGGGGATACAGCTCCCTGAATAAGTTGCTTACCAAGTGCAAGGCCCCAGGTTTGATGCCCAGTACCATAAAACAACTTAACTGGAGAAGGCAGTTAAAACATGTGGCTGTTCAGCAGAGCCACGACCGTCACGGCTCAGAATAGAGCTACTGGTGCCACTCAGCGCGGTCCTGCAAGAGTCCCGACTGAGCGATGTGAAAATGAACCCAACTCCAAGTGGGGTCCTAGGTGGCCCTGCCCTGAGCCCGGGGTGACGGGGTCACGACGGCCTTGTAGCATGGGGTGGGCCTAGGCTGAGTCCTGCCCCAGACTTCCAGGCAGTGGTGGGGTGTGGACGACTCTTCCTTCCACTCTGCATCCTGCCGCTCATGGGGCCTGGCCTGGCTGGGGGAGGCTCTGCTGGAGTCTCGGGAATGAACACAGGTCTTTTGCACCTTCCCCTGGAGGGCACTGGCACAGAGGCGCTGGAGACAGTCACAGCTGCCAGGGGCTGGAGAGGACCCTGTGCTGAGACTGTGCTGCCTGGGATTGCAGTGGCCGAGGTGGGCACAGATGCCTGGGCAGCAGGACCTGCCCTGGTGAGGGCTTCAGTGCCACCTGGGGTGGCGATGGGCTAAGAAGAGCCAGAGGTCCAGCCCGCGGTGACATTTCCTGGCAAGGCCTAGCTTCCTGCTGATGAGGCTCCTTGGGATGCTGAGTGGGGCTCTACTCAGAAGCAGCATGCTGCCCAACGATGGCCGTGCCACGTGTCATCTGGGCCTGTGGGGAAAGCAGGAGCCCTGGGAGCTGTGGGAATGACTGGACCCACACAGGAGAGCTGGAAAGAGCAGGGGCCAGGCCAGGGGGGATACTTGGGGTTTGAACAGGAGGGCCAGAAAGAAACTCCAGGAACTACAGAGGTGGATGAAAGGTAAAACCAGGGTGGCCAAACCCACGCAATACCAGACCAGACACACTGACACGAGTGAAGTGGGTTTATTGGAAGCGCCTGTGGGGGCTGCCTCGTGGATCAAGACAGCACTGGACAAGGGGGACAAGGGACTTTACAGGATCTTTCAGGGAGGGTAATCGCTGGCTGGAACAGCCAGGTGACAGCTAGGTCACTGTGGGTTTCGGGGGTGTGATTGGGGGCTGGAACAGCCAGATCTTGGGTGAACATCATTTATCTCCCTTGTGGTTTAATTTTGTTTAGGGGCTGGTGTAGGTTACCTAGGAAACTGAGGGAGGGAATGTTTGGGGCAAGGTGCCTGGGAAACTTTGAGTCCTGACCTATCAGTGGGGACCAAATCTGAGGAGAAGGAAGCAGTAAAGGGAACTGGGCAGGAAAGCCAGAAAACTCTGGAGCAGTGTCGCCATGTGAGACGGTGGCTCAGGACCTCCTCCTCTGGGCTATAGCTTGGGCAGGGCTCCTGCGGATGTTCACGAACACCCCCAGAGTGGTTCCTGGGGGAAATACTGGAGGAGGCGGTGCTGGGCGTGAACCCTGACGGGTAAGCATGCAGCAAATACAAACCGCGTGGTTCCTTAGCTGTGACGCCCGACTCTGAAACTTCAAGGACATGCTAAAGCTCACTGTCACCCACCGGGAGAAGCTGAGTGGGCATGGGGGTGAGAGCACCGAAAAGTGAAGTCCCAAGTCGGGCGGCCTGGGCTTGGGGGCCAAGGGCGTGGGCAGGGGTGGGCAGACCCCTGCCTCACGTGGCCAGTGCACGTGGCCAGGGAGAAAAGCCTGTGCTGTGCTTCCTAAGGTGGCCAGCATGAGCAGCTGAGGTGCCCTGTGTGGGGTCGGGGCTGGGACAGCACTGCCAGGGAGCCAGAGCCCAGCAGGAGGCCGAGGGACAGCAGAAAGAGACCTGGCGACAAAGCATGAGGTGTGGCCCGATACACAGTGAAGGTGGACATGGAAACCACGTGTTAGGGCAGGAGACGCCTTGCCACGGGTCCTCCTGCAAAGCTGCCGCTCACCTCCCACACACCCCTCTCCTGCCTCTTGCTGCTTCCGGAGCAGCTCTGCAGCGCTCTTTCGCTAGTGCCTAGACAGGGTGTGGTAAAAGATACGGTGAAGGCAAGCTCAGGGACCGGGTTTCCATTCCGGTACCACACGCCAGACGAGTCCCGTCCCGGGACTGAGAGCCAGCGTGGTGGCGCACGCCTGCAACCCCAGTGCTGGGAGGCTGAAACCAGGAGGATCCCCGCGAGGGTGCGCTGCGTAGTGAGGGCCTGTACCAAACGCACGGCGAGGGCTGCTGCGAGCACCACCCTCAGGAAGGGCAGCTTGTCCCAACGCCCCCCGGTGTCCTCAGCCACCATAGCCATGGGGGCTGGCCCTGTGTGCTTTCTGGCTCCACCCAAAGTCAAAGCGCCCATGAGAGGGAAACCCTGTGAATCAGCTCAGGACGCCGAGACAGCCAGGTCCGTGCAGCCGAAGGCTCAGCCTGGAGGGCTCCAGGGCTGCTCCGGGGGCGCGAGGACGGTGGGAGGAGTGCGCTCAGAGGGGCGCATCTGGAAGGAAATGCGCAGCAGTGTATTTTTTTACTGTAGAATATGTTATTTTTATTTATTTATTTTTTATGTATTTAGTACAGGGTCTACAGGGTCTCACTGCACAGCTTGGACTCGTAGTGATTCTCCTGTTTTCAGCCTCCCAAGCGCTGGGCTTACAGGCACACCACAGGCCCAGTCTCAGTCACTGTCTCAGAGCGCCCCAGGGATGGGCCCGGCACGGAACTGTAGAATATGTTTTTAAAATTTAAACATGTGCCATAGCTTTTGAGCACACTTTGTAAGTAAAAAGTGGCAGAAGCCAGGGCAGGTAAGCCTGCCATGTGTTTACCCACGACAGACAGAAGGAGCGGCTAGGGGAGGGCTGTGCTGGGCTGCTGCGGAGCGACTGCGGGCACAGCCATGGCAGGGAGACCTGGGACCACGCTGAGAGCCACGCCACGCGGAAGCAGGCCAGGGCCCCGCGCCGGGCGGCCACACAGGAAGGAGAGCCCTCAGAGGCCCGAGCCTGAGCTTCTGTGGAACCAGAAGCACCCTGAGACCGGCTGGAGGGCTGAGGGGGAGTCACTGCTGAGACAGGAGTGACTCGGTGACAAGCACAGTGACAGTGACCGTCGTGCCGCCGCCGCCGCCGCCGCTGCTCACAAGGAGCTGGGTGTGGCCGGGCTCAGCAGGCAGCAGCCCGGTATCTGCAGCGGGCCAGCTGGCCCACCTGACCTCAGTGGGTCCGAAGTCCTCACGGATCCCCAGCCGCGTCACCCCGCCCCTGTAGGAGGCAGAGTCTCCATCTGTACTGAGGTGGAGGGCGCTTCCCACCAGGAACTTTCCAGAGGAAAGGCTTAGTTCTTTCCCCTCCTCTGCTCCCTCTCTCCCTGCCTCCCGCTTCCTTCCTTGACATCACTGAAGATTGAATTCAGTGATTTTGCACTGAGCCACATCCTTGGGCCTTTGGTATTTGTTTTGTTTTGTTTTGTATTTAGTGCAGGGTCTACAGGGCCTTCAGGGTCTCACTACACAAAGCAGACTTACAATGATTCTCCCATTCTCAGCTGTCTAAGTGCTGGGATTATAGGCATGAACCTCCGACCCCTGTGTCTGCCTACACAGGCACTTTAATCCACTGAGCTATTTGTCTGGTCCTGGTCCTTTGTATTTTCAAGTCATTAAGTTGCCTGAGCTGGGCTCAAATTTGCAGCCCTCCTGCCTCAGTCTCCCAAAGTGCTGGGGTTACAGGCGCCACCACCGCACATGGAAGAAATGTGTATTGCACTCAAGGCAAGTGATTGTGGATAGGGGCGCTCTCCAGTCCCCTGTAGTGGACCTGGCATACAGTGGGAAAGCGGTCTGCGTGCTCCCAGCGCCCCTTCCTACCGCAGTGGCACCCAAGGATGAAGCCCTTTCAGAGATAATGAGCTGGCCTCGGCTCCTGGGGCATTTTGCCAGGCACAGGGACGGCTGAGCATCTGCACAGGAGGTTGAGGGCCGAAGGATGAGCTTGGACCCCCAAAGAAGGATGAGAGCCAAGCCTGCTGCAGTGGAGGGGCTGGGCCATGGGCCATGGGCTGTGCTGGGGGCTGGCTGGGGGCCTTGATGCCAGGCTATACCCTGCACCCCATTCCCATCCTCTGGATAGGAAGTGTCTCACCCTGAAACCCAGGCTGGCCCTTTCCCTGCCCACCAGTAGCGCAGGGCTCTGTGCTCTGGTCAGCACCCCAAGCCTCAGCCCCACCCCCACATCCATCCCTCTGGCCCAGAAAGGCCTGAGTCACTCTGATTAGGGTCCCAGCCTCCTGCAGGGCCCAGCCCCTAGTAAGGCTGCACTGGGTCCCCAGCTGGGGAGTCCCCAGATTCCTGAGAGCAAGGACTGGGAACCTGGTGGCCAAAGCAGCAGGGAGCAGAAGAGGGCTCTGCCCAGCTCTCCAGGGACTTCTGCAGGCCTTCAGGTCTGTCCTGGCTCAGCCTAGAGCCTAGGGTCAGCCCAATGGTCCTGGGAATGCACCACCGGCTAAGGGGCTTGCACCTAGGCTGGAGAGCCTGCTTGGGAGCAGTGGAGACTTGCCCGTGCTACAGGTTGGACTGTGTCCCTGAAGAGCAGCTCCAGTCTTGGTGCCTGGGACACCCGCGGGGGCTCTGTGAAGCACTGTTGGCTGCTGCAGGTGTGGTCAACGGAGAGGAGGCCAGGGGCACCATAATCCCATAGGCCACAAATGTGGAGGGGATGTGTCTGCAAGTGGAGGAAGCCCAGGATGCCAGCGTCATCAGAGGCCAGAGTGGGGGAGCCCCAGGAATAAGGTGAAAGCAGACCTGAGGGTGCCAGTGGCCTCGTTCACAGGCTCTTTCCTCCCTGCTTCCTGGCTTCCCCTCCTCACTGCCCACCTTTCTCTTTCCTCCCTTTTCAGTCACTCTGGTTAAAAGTGGGACTCGCACAGTAACTGTTAGCCCCTTTAGGGCCACAGAGAGTCAAGAAGGGCAGGAGCCGCTTCACTCTTCGTGCAGAAGAGATGACTCGCATCGGGAATCCTGCTGCCAGTCCTTCCCATCCTCAAAGGGAGCGCAGGTCCACAGCCACGTGGCCCAGGGGACAAACTCCTTGGACACTGGGCTCCAGGCCCTCATCCCAGGGAGAGGTAGGCAGACAGGAGCCCGCGCAACAGAGACCAGAAGCCTGGATGCCATGTGTGCGGGCTGGGACAGCTGTGCTCCGTCTGGCCATGACTGGGGCCCTGAGCCCTGCACGCTGCTCCCTTGGGGAGCACAGCTACCCCAGGGTGGGGCTGCAATGTCTGCTTCATTAATTAGGACCTTGGGTCCAAGCTGGGGAGATGGCGGAGTTGCACCAGCATCTCAGAGGGCTAGAATGAGGTCCCGTTCCTCGAAAATCCCTGTTACTGTCTCTCCCTCTCTCTCCATAACCACCTGGGACTGGAGACATGCTAACAAGGGGAAGGACTGGTCCCCAGGCTGTCCGCGGCTGGCTCTGTACAGCCTGTGGGAAGAAAGGCCCCTCCCATGCCTCAACATCCCCTTTACCTTTATCACAGGGAATTCTGTCCTTCTGGCCATTGGCTGTCACACCACCGCTTTGGAGAGAAAAGCCAAGTGACTTCTTGTTCTGGTCTCTGTCTAGATGTCCCAAGGGCCCCCTGTCCTCACAGGCAGGACTTTTGCCACAGCATTGTGCCCCACAAAGCCCCTGGTGTGCGGCCCCAGGAGGTAAGGCACGTCACACAGGGCAAGGCGATGCGTGCTAGAGGCCGTAAAGTGAGGCAAAGAGACAGAGGCACAAAGCAGGCGCAGAGGAAGTCTCGGAGCAGGAAGTCGTCTGTGACTGAAATTCACACAGAGGAAAGTCTGCAAGGAAGCTCCCCACACTGCATCAGTGGGGCCTGCTGCAAGTCCGTGGTGGTTAGAAATACAGGGGTGGCACGGAAATAGGCAAAAAGATCCAGAAAGAAATTCCAGAGACAGAACCAAACAGGTACAGGAATTTACCATCTGACAAAGGTGCCCTGTCAAGGAAGTGTGGGAGAGATTGGCTTTTCAGAGAAATATCGGCCCAGCTGGGGAAGAGCTGGTCTGTACTGTCTGGTGTGTGCAGGCCCAGTCCAGATGGGCCAGTCACACGCGTGTGAAAACATGTCTTTATCATTGTGCCTCAGAAGCCTTTGCTCAGACTCACAGAAATGCTAGAAAAGGGGACAGACTCGTTTATTTGTAGTCATAAAAATGCTGTAAGATCCGTAAAGTCACGGTGCCACGTTGCACAGCTTTGTGGGGTGTATGATGCACAGTAGCCCCAGGCAGCCAGCAAATGATCTGATCGGTCGGACAGACGCACACACTGGCACAGCCGTGCTTCGGGTAGGAAACACACCCATCCACCCAAAGCCTCCTCTTTGTGGTCCAGGCAAATGAATCTGCTTCTGTTGCTGAAGTCCCAGTGTGCATGTCCTGGGATGTTCTATAAACAGAATCCTCTTCATCTCCCTTCTTTCACACAGTACAGATATTCTGAGATGTACCCAGGGATCCCATGTGTCGCCCATCAGCTCCTTTTTCTTCCTAAATAGCGTCCATGGTGCTAGGTATACCTTGCTCTCCATGTCGTCCACCTGCTGATGGACACATGTGACAAGGTACCATGTTAGCCATTGTTAGCCATTGTTATAGCCTGAGCCATCAAAACCAGCCCCTCTGCCTGTCACACACCAGAAGCGCTGCTGCTGCACAGCAGCTTCCTTCCTCTCGGCCTGAGCGCTGCGCCTGTGAACGCGGAATGGCCAAACTGTGGAGGAAGGGTCCGGTGCAGGCTTGAGAGGACCTGCCCTCGTCTTGCCTTAAGTGGCTGCACTGTTCCCTGCAGGCGCCACGCCAGCAGCGTAGGAGGCCTCTGGCCTTGTCACCTCCTCCCGACACGTGCTTTTGCCTGATTACTGTCTCTTTCATTCCTGCAACCACCCGAGGGGGCGTGGTGGTCTCAGAGCCGCACTTTCCTGGTGACTGATGGCCCACGAGTCTTAGGGTGCTCGCTAGCCATTGTTACAACTTCTCGGGCGGAAAGTCTACTGAAGTCCTTGGCCCATTTTTAAAACAGGGTCATTTGTCACTTTCCTTTTGAGTTAAAAGATTCTTTATATACTCTAGATGCAAGCCTCCTTATCAGACGTAGGTTTGCACGGATTTTCTCCCAAGCTGTCTCTTGTCCTTCTGCTGCCCGAGGAGCATACACTTGAAGCCAAAAGTTCTTAATTTTGATGACATTTATCATTTTTTTCTTTTATGAATCTTGCTTTGGGCATCGCCCTCAAGAAATCTTTGCCTAACCTTCCTTAACAAAATCTGAAAATTTTGAATTACAAAAAAGGAACAAAGAAAGAAGACAAATGACACCCCAGATCGAAATGCTTGAGTTCATATTATCAAGTACTAATTTGTCTAGTAGATAAAGAACTTTGCAAATCAATAAGCAGAAGACCAGCCATCCAAGAGAATAGATTGCTAAAAGCAGACAGCTCAGAGAAAGTGAAATAGAGATGTGTCTCACGTGTGAGACTTGTGCTTCAAGCACAAGAGAGAAGTGCAGATGAAGACTAGAGAGCAGGACACGGCGTCCTGCACCCCTCTGGGGCTGCTGGAGACCCGAGGTGGGCCACAGGCCAGGCAGCAAGAGTGGGGAAACAGCACCCTTGGGCCTCAGGGGGTGGGGTGTGGCACAGGTCACAACTGTGCACTGCACACTCTACAACAAAACCGAAGCAAAAAGTTTGAAGACTCAACACACATTAAAAAATGGTGACTGTTTCAGGGTTGAGGTGACAAGGTTGGTAACTCCAGGATCCTTTACCAGGCTCCACATCTACAGAATTAGCCCACAGTTCCCCATAAATATGTGTTACGTGCAAATAAAAAGCTTAAACATGTTAAATGCCATGTATTAGAAATCACACTCCAGGAGCTTTATATGTACTGACACATGTGGAAACCGTGCGTGCTCAGAGCCAGCTACTGCAGCACTGGGCTTTGCTCGTGGCTGGTCGTGTGTTGAACACAGGTGACCGCGTGACTCCAGCTCACCCTCATCGCCATCTCCCTGCTGCCAGGCGGGGCTTCAGTGTGGGGCGAGCTGCCTTCCTCCTTTCTGTCCACCCCAAAAGGAAAGAAGAGGGGCTGGGGGCCCCAAGGCCAGGAAGAGGCCTTGCTTCTCAGGAGGAGTTTTTGTGTCTGCATTTGCGTGCAAAGACAGGCGGGCAGAGCACTGGGCCCAGACCGAGCGCGTCCCTTCAGACTGAGCCCACCTGGGAGAAGCGCAGCTCCACCGAGCTCCTGGCCTACTGACTTGCCCTTCCTTCTTTCCTGCCTTCTTTCCTCTCTTTCCTCTTTCTCTCTCTGTCTTTTTCCCTTCCTCTCTTCCTCTCTCCTGCCCCTGTCTCTGTCTCTCCACCTCCCCGTCTGTCTGCCTCTCTCTGCCACACTCAGGATGGAACTCCAGGACGCTGAGCGCCCCCTTCCCCTGATGTTCTTGGCCGCTAGGCGTGATGGGCTGAGGTTAGGGCGCAGACGCTATCATTTTCTCTACTTTTCCACTTGAGCAGGTCCAGGAGGGCGCCCGAGGGCCCAGCTCCGACTTTGCACCCTCCTCTCTGGAGAGCATCGAACTGGAAATGCTTCACACAGAAACCAACTGCCGAGCCTCCCCGCTGCCCGCCCCATCAGGCCGCACCGATCTGAGAGCGCGTTTCAGCGAGGCCGGGCCGCCTGCACTGCGCATGCACAGCGGCCACCTCCACCCCGGCTGCAGGCCTGGGCGCCCCTCGACGGGCGCCCCTCTCCCACCCCACCGAGGATCGGGCCTCCAGAACCTTGTCAAGTACACCGCACGAATCATTTTTTAATGTTGAGTTGAATACACGCAGATCCCTTAAAGAATAAAAAAGAAAAAATTCAGCAAACAGCATCCGAATCTGGAGATCTCTTTCTGAACAGGAAAAAAGGAGTCTTTGCGGCACGAGGGCTCACGGCGGCGTGACAACATAATTAGAAGATTGTTCCTGGGAAGGGAGAGGCGTTCTCCACACAGCGCTTACTTCTCAATAAGCTTATTCTCCTGAATAGCTAATCAGCTTTCTCCTGCTCCCCAAATCTGGGCTCACGCCTCTCTCCCACACCTCTCCCGGCTGAGCACAAAGCGTGACACCTCGGAGGGAGACTTCAAGCGTCAACCTCCCGAGAGCAAACAGCTTAGCTCAGAAGGTACGGAGAGAGAGGCCTGCGGCAGATTGGCAGCAATTTAGCAAGACGGCACTGTCACACCTGGGTTGACAGCACTGACAACTTTGTTGATCTCTGCTCCCCTCTTGGATCTGAGTGTCATGCCTGCGCAGGGTGAGCCCTGAGGAAAGGATGCTCTGGAGTCCAGGCGGCCACTCTGGTTTTGGCCCCTGAACAAAGAGCAGTGTACAGGGGCTGAGGCAGGAAGGAAGGCTCGAGCTGTCACCACTGCTGGGCCACCTCCCCGGGGTGTTTATCTGTGACCAAGCTCTCTGGCCCAGAGCTACTCTAGAGGAAGGGCCTGGTCCCAGCCCCCACAGTGCTGATGGTGTCTCCTCTCTTAGGTTGCCGGGTACCCAGGCAGAGCCTGGAAGGACAGAGCAGAGGTGTGGAGCTCCCCAGCTGAGCTCCCCAGGCTGCAGCCCAGCACACCTGTCCTTCTTGGTGTGTGGCAGGAGACCAACTTGTTTGCAAGGTCACTGATGACCATGCTGCCCAGAGGCCTGGAAGCTGAGCCATCGTGATCTGCGTGGAATCCTGTGCTGGGCCCCTGGCCCTCTAGAGACCAGAGTGCATCCCCTCCCGGAGGCCCAAGAAGTCCTAGCCTCATTTCATAGGGGAGGTAACGGGCTGGGGTGGCCCCAGGGTCCAGCTCACAGACCAGGCTCCAAATCACGTGTGTTTCCCACACAGATAAATGAGCACAGGGGAGTCGGGGACATTGAGCTTAGTGCTGTCATGTGGGTAAGGTCAGGCTGGAGGTCAGGGTGGGACAGGGGCACTGCACTATGCCCACTGTGCCCCTGTGTCTAGACTCTGGCTGGAGGCCTGGGTCTCCTGCTTCGTGTGCTCCCAGGCCCAGGCTGTCCCTCTGGAGGCCAGCACCCCTGCAGCGCAGCTCCTTCCTCCTCTCAGGCCCGAGGCTGCAGGTCCTGCGCTCTAGCAGGCCTTGCTGCCACGCCCTCACTCCACGTCCTCCCTCACTGGCAGCAGAGGCAACACTGCCGGCCCAGACAGGAAGAAGCATGCAGAGCCCCACCAGGTGCCCCCAAGGCCCCCTGCTGTTCACCTCAGGAGGTCCTAGAGTCCTCAGTGGGGTGCAGCCTGCCAGGATGGAGTGTCCCCCTGAAGCCTCTCCCAGCCTGTCCCAGCCCTGGCTCACTGGCCCTGTGCAGGACTTTCCCCCTGATGGGGCATAGCCAGGCCCAGCCTCTGTGATGAAACCAAGTGCTGCTGTCACTGACCAAGGCCACAGACGGATGAAGCTGGAGCCACCACACTCAGGCTGCAATACCTCAGGCGCAGAGTTCCCTACAGGGTCGCCATTCCTGTGGGCAGGCACAGAGCTGAGGCTGTGCGCTGTGGCTCACACAGCATGACAGTGGACCCGCTCACATCGGGGCCCGAGGCCGCCTGTCACTAGCGCTCAGTGTGTCCTGTTGGTGTCACGAAGGCAGTGCCCAGGCCAGTTGAGTTTACCCAGCCCTGCAGCCCAAAACGAGACGCCTCTACCACTTGCCTTATTGTTGCAGAGCTCTAGCCAGACCGGAGCTGCCAGCTGAGACCTCCCCACCAACTTTCCTAACAGAGACCGTCACCAAGGAGAGCTCGGCACAGCGCCAGGTTGAGAGGCGGGAGCTTCGTTCTTGTCTCTGTGCAGAGCAGCCAAGAGCAGCAAGGTTGACGCCAAGTGAGGACACCAGCTGTACTGGGACCGCTGTGCTCAGGCCCAGAGGGGGCTGGGCCTTCAGGGTGAAGTCGCTCAGCGTACTAGGTGGATGCAGTGTCTGGGACGAGTCTCCGTGTGGAAGTGAGGTCGACGAGCGAGAAGCCCGGCATTGCCAGCTGGCGACCTCCTCCTCTGTGGCTGGGCTGGACTAATCTCCACACTCTTAGACGTGGCAGTGTTTCGCCCAGCGCGAGAGTGGTGCCGACACCACGCAGAAGGGCGGTTTGATTTCCTGCACTTAACACAAATCACCAGGGAAATCATCTCATCAGCTGCTCCTCCAATTTTAATCAATTGCTTATTATTCCCGCATGTCCGCTTATCTCCGTGACGCCTGCCGTGGGAAATCATCACGCTCCGCCCGTTGTGACTTGCCAAGGCATGAAGCCCCTCGTTGGCCGGGTGGACAGGAGGACAAGGACCTAGAGCGTGGTGCCCCAGCCTGAAGCCCTCTTCTGGTGTGGGCGGCAGGGAGCCTGGGTGGCCTCTCCACCAGAAGTGAAGAGCCTGTCACCAGCTGAGAACCCGGACGTGGGCCTCGGCTCAGGTGGTAGCAAAACTGCATTCTGTGGACCTGGAGCCTTGTGGGTCCCTGTGGGAAGCTCTGCCTGTACCAAGCAAGACAGGGCTCCGTCCCGGGTTCTCCTCCAGGCCGTGCCCAGGAGCCTCGTGGTTCGGGCTGAGTCGTGCAGCCCACTGGTGAGGGCCGTGTCCAGGAACACTGGTCCACATGGGTGGGAGCTCCTCTTCCCACTGGCCCATGACGGTGCCACTTCACTGGGCCGCAGCAAGGTGCCCATTGTCTCAACAGAGTGAGCTTTCCACTTCTTGCTGGTGATAGAGCCCGACGCCTCGACTTGGGTTACTGGGGCCCCAAATGCTCTCTCTCACGGATGGCTGCCTGCAGGTGAACCTGTGTCTCTTAGGGCTAAGGAAGCAGAATCCATGGGCATTCCAGGTTCTGGAGGCCACAGTGGGGCTTGGGTGGAGGGGACACATCACTGTGTGCACAGAGAGCAGCAGGACTCCCTCTAGGGAGACTGCCTTGACCGGAGCTACCTGTACCTGGACAGTGTGTGGTCAGGGTCGTGAAGAACGCCGACCACTGTCTTCTTCTGAACACTGGCAGCAAGGCCAAGCCTCTAGCATGGGGGCCATGGTTTCCTCTGTGTCTCCGGGTGTGGCCTGGGGGGCTGGTCCTGCACACCTGAGTTCCTGTGCCACCTCCCAGTGCTGTACTGGGCACAAGGCATGCTGGCGTCCCCTGCTGTCCCCAGTCTGCCCACAGCTGCCTCTTGTCTCAGCAGTGCCTCTGCACCTGCTCCTTCCAGGCAGAATGTCCTCCAATGCCTGCCAGAGTGCCGTGACGACCGACAAGTGACATGGTGAAAATGTTAGTTCCTGGCTAGGATTTGGCCTCCTCGCTAAGTAATAATTGCCTCTCTTGTAGAAAGGTCCCCATTCCAGACAAAGTCTTCATCAGTAAATTTTTTTTGCTGAAGTCCATCTGAGACAGAGGACAGTGCTGAGGAATTGATTCCCTGAGATTCTGGTCAGGCAGAACTTTTGCTCCCAGGAGGCAGCAGGGCGCACAAGGCTCACATCCAGCATGGGACACTGCTGTCCTGGGCGCTTCGCCCCATCCAGGGCCCTGGGGCCTATAGGACGTGCTCCAGGGAAAGGACTCCCTTAGCAGGATGAGGGTCCCAGACCTGTGGCGGCAAAGCGCCACCTGAGGGTGGCTAGAAGGGCTGGCTTTTATCTGCTCATAGCCCAAGACAGTGTTGGCAGAGCCGGTCCCTTACACCTCCCGGGAGGACCCTTCCTGGCCTCCCAGCTTCTGTGCTTGTGGCTATCCCGTGTTCCTGGTTTGAAGATGGCCATCCTCTCTGGCCTCCATTGTTTTGCCCTCTGTGCATGTATGGCTGTGGCCAGAAGGGCGATGGGCCTGTTGGACTAGGGGTTGGCCGGGGACCTCCCTTAGCTTGAGCACCTCCGTTAAGACCTGATTTTCAAAGAAGGTCCTTCTGGTAGGCGCTGAGAGTTGGGGGGGACACGCTGGAAAGTCTGGGAGTCCTGGGCGAGGCGTCTCAGCGGCAGTTATGGGGCCTCTGACCGCCCTCCCTGAGGCATTCCAAGCAGGCATGGGCCTCAAGGACTTCTCCCTCCCAAAGCTCCTCTGCTCCCCCACAGCACAGACAATGTGTCCTGAAGCCACATACGGGTCACACAGCTGCCAGGGACACCTGTCATGCTGTAGAGGCCACCACCAGTCTCTGTTAGAGCACTGCCACCCGCCAGACACACTCACCACACAGGCCTGCAGATGCAACAATGGTGCTGCTCTGCTGCTGGGGATTTAAATGTATTCTTTAATTTTATTTTAATTTTTGACAAAGAAAAGTTGTATGTGTTTATAGTGTAGCGCAAGGTGTTTTGATACATGTGTATGCCGATGGGACACCACAGCTGATTAGCATACTCACCATGCTGGAGGGAGCTAGTGCAGGAGCCACCTACGAAGCCCCAGGGCGGCAGCAGGAGAGGTTGGCCCTGCCAGGAGCGCGTCTGCGGCCAGCCGGAGTCTCTGCACTTCCTGCGCCTCCTTGTGGGTGCCGGCACCTTCTGCTGAGGGTCAGCTGTGGGCTGCCTCTGGACCATGGGGCTCAGCACGGTGCCCACGCCCTGCAGTGCCTCCTGTGGGGACCCTGGGTCCCTGCGCACTGTGTCTGGTGTCCCCAGAGCTCTGGTTTTGTTTAAAGCACTATCCCAGGGCATCTCTGGAATCCGTGACCATCTCCCATCCCTGGAGAGCTGGAGGAGACACAGCTGGCCCCAGACAGTGACCTGCTTCTGCTTATGCATGTGGGCTGAGGAGTCTGGGGGAGGCAGGACCTCCCAAAGCAACTCTGGGCCTCCTTCTGCATTCCCACCAGTTTTTCTGAAACTAGGGTTTGGTTTGGGTTTTGCTAGAAACCAGAAAGTTTATCTCATAGCTGACAACCCCACGGGCCCTTTCTTGTGGGCAGCCTGCAGGAGGAGCAGCGCGACATCTGGCCACACCTCTGGCTGCACCAGCAGTTTTCTGTGTATGAGCTTTGCCTATCACACCACCCTGCCCCTGACCCCTCGGGGGCTGACACTGCCACCTCAGCTGCTCCTGGGCACCTGCACCATTCCAGCATGGCCGCGATGCGACCAGCAGAGCAGAGGCCCCGGCTGGAAGCCACACGCTGCACGGGGTGTGAGAATGGCACAGAGCTGCTTGGAGGGCTGCCGTGGGGGGTCAGGGAACAGGAATGGGCAGGACAGCCAAGGCCACAAAGTGTGGGGGTAGTCAGGGCGTAAAGCACAGGGAGAGGCAAGGCGGGGCCCCAAGGAGCTGCAGGAAGCGCTGGGCACGGAGCTGGGCTGTGGTGGGGGGGCACAGCTGGCGGGGCAGAGCCAGACACCGTGGCTCACTGCTGGGGTCCCCCAATTCACGCTCCTGCCAAGGCTGTGCTAGCTGGGCTCACAGCCTCTCCCGGGGGAGCTGTTCCCGTCCCCACAATCCCACCCATCCAGCTGCTCTCTGCCGGCTCGGCCTTGTGGAGGATGGAAGAGTGTCGGCTCTGCCTATAACCGCTCACGGGCAGGGCTTCCTTAAGATGATGAACTCACTAACAGACGACTCCTGGATGTAGGAGTCCATCTAGCGTGAGGGAAGAGACCCAGAGAGCCCAGCCAGGCACTCAGCTGCATCACTTTCAAAGGGGGCCTCGTCTGCTCCCCTCTGGCAGGGGCCGAGTTCTTCGAGAGGACAGCGGGAAAGGGACAGTGGCGCAACTCTTCCTGAGGGGAGAGCCGGATGGACACACTCAGTCAGGCGACCAAGGTGACAGCTCAGAGACAAGCTCTGCAGACTGCGTGCGCCCATGGAAAGAAGCTGCCAGGGTGGGAAGTGGGTCTGAGCTCCTGCTCCTAAGCCCAGCTCTCAGCGGGGCTTGGGGAGGGTCAGGTGGAAGAGAGACCTGCGCAGCTAGGCTTGGGGGCAAACCGAGAGTCCTCACCCGACTGCCACACCTGCCACTTGGAAGCTTAAGTCTGTCGACTACAGGAGAGCAAATGAAAACCTAAAGAAAAAAGCTTTCTTACAGTCTGGATAATTTACTTAAAACAAAACAAAACAAAACAAAAAAACACCAAGATGGTATTTACAAAGCAAGTGTGCTGCTTCACACCTCGGATAAAGATGTACAAACTGACTCATTGTGTATAATTGGCTCCCAGTCATCCTGCCCATCACAAGCTTTTAAACAATGTCTCATGCAGCAGCCAAAGGTGCCCAGACAAGGGGACAAGGTGGAACGGCCATGTGTCCTCAGCTGCGCAGCAGACCCCCGCCTCTGCCCTCAGAGCTGCACCCAGCCAGCTGAGGGGCAGGCCGTGCACTCAGCCGGGGCTCTGCCAGCCCTGAGCCCCGGGGACCGTGGAGCTACCAAGCCAGGACGCTGCCGCCTCCCAGCGCCAGGCCTCGCGCGTTAATATTCAGGCCTGGACTGCTTAGGCTCACAGAGCACAGGCGCTCTCCCAATAGCTCAGCAGGAGGCTGAGCAGAAAGAGCTGCCAGTCACCCAGAATGGGCCTTTGTGAGCCTAGACAGCCCGAACAACGTCCTGACGGGGCCCCTTTCACCCGCCACTCCACTGGGGCCTCAGCGGGGAGGGACGAAGGACAGACCGAAGCAGGCCGAGGAGGGCCTCTGTGCAGACACGCGTCCGGCCCATCCTCCGCCAGTCCTCCCAGTGCCAGGGCTCCTGGCCTGTGGGCAGGCCTCACATGGAACCCTAATTAGAGCTCGGCAAGCCTAAAATCCACTCCTCCTCTGGACAAGCGCCACTCTAAGTGCCCAGTGGCCATGTGGGTCAGTGTGTGTGAAACTGCGCAGCGCAGAAGCCCCTGGGGGGCACAGGAAGTCCCCTGGTACTGCTCTGAGGGCATGTCCATGCATGTGTTCACGTGGACATGTGCGCGTACACAAGGGCCGCGTGCTGACAGTATTGTTGTGTGCACACAGGTCGACGTATGCTGACGCAGGTGTGTGCAGCAGTGCGGCTGTGGCCTGACGTGGGACTCCCTAGTGACGTCCCTGACACATGTGCAGCTACGTTGCTCCACTATGACATTGTGCAGGAGCTGGGGCGACTCTGGACAGAGGCCCACGTGAGGCTGGGCACGTTCCCTCAGCCTTCCAGTGACGTGGAAGGAACCCCAGTGTCCTACAGCACAGCGCGCTTCCTGTGTGCAGTGTGCTGGTACACAGTCGCGTGGTGACGCCAGCCGCACAGCCCGCCTCCACTTCCCGTGTCCATGCAGAAGGCCAGCATGCAGTTACCTTCGCCTCCTGCATCCTTCTGCTTGCTGGACACATGCGGTGGGACTGTGTGTGGCCCCAGTTCACCGTCCAGCCTGCAGGCATGTGCAGCGCTTGCCCCCACGCAAGGCCGTAGCACAGCAGTGGCTCTACCTCCTTCCCATGCGTGCGTGGGCTCCAGAGCTGCTAAGAGCAGTCACCCACCCACCCCAGCCTGAGTCGCTGGGAGGGACACTGTTCCCTGCCCGGCTGTCAACACGCACCTGGATCTGCACGTGGCATCTGTGTGTGGCTCTCAGCGTGCTTCTGGACATGTCCACACCAATGCCCACGTGTGTAAACCACAGGCAGCATTATTAACCACTTGTTGGAAATTGTGAGTTTTAGAAAAAAATCACTGGTCAGTCTACAGATCTTGAAGCACCACACGGAGCAGGCACTCCAGAAATTGTTGAAAGAGAAAATGTTTTAATTACTTCATGAAATTTGTAGTTACTTTGCCTCAAATAAATTGACAAATACAACATCTCCACGTCTTTAAACGTGCGGGGCCTGGCCAGCGTCGGCACACTCACAGCCCCGCGTGACTGCCATTAGCCCCCCACCCCCAGCTACCGTGAGGATGCGGAACATCCTGAGGTCAGAGAGCAGTCCACACGCGTCGGTTAGTGCTGTCAACCTCAATTCTGCATTTGAAAACCCCGCGTCCCAGCCCGTGCTCTACACAGTGCTCCGTCGGGCTTTCCCTGGGCAGCGCTGTGGATGAGTGCCTGGCGGGTCCCCACAAGGCCCCACGTGGGCCCACCCGTGCCCACATGTGCCCAACACAGCCCCACACGTGTCCACAGGTGCCCACACAGCCCCATATGGCCCCAAATGGCCCCACACTGCCCCAAATGGCCCCACACTGCCCCACATGTGCCCACACATCCCCACACATGCCCACATGGCCCCACATGGCCCTACACTTCCCCACACGGCCCCATACATCCCCATACATGCCCACACAACCCCACGTGCCCACACAGCCTCACGTATCCCCACATGGCCCAACACAGCCCCACACATGTCCACAGGTGTCCACAGGGCCCCACATGTGCCCATGCTGCAGGCTGAGCATGGTGTCACCCATTCGCTCTCCCACCATGAGCCGTGTATTTAGTTGACGCAGAAGTGCCAGATATTTCGTTGCTGTAGCACGGGGAAAACAGTCCTGAGACACGAGTTTTCCTTCAATTGGAAGCAGCAAGTAGCTTTTAAAAATGGAGCCATTATTGCTGGTGGAAATATAGGTTAGTGCAACCGCCACAGAGTCACCCTCAGAAACCTGCGACTAGAAACCCCGCTGCGCCCAGCCACTCTGCCGCAAGCTGTCCTCTGGGAAGAGCCAGAGACACCGCGTTTCAGTGCACAGTGTACACCATGCCTACAGCAGCTCAGCTCGCCGCGGCCGCGTCTGCCTCTCAACAGATGAATGGCTAAAGAAAGTGTGGTGTTCGTACGCGCTGGAGCACTGCTCCATCATACGGAAGGGTAAACCCAAGGCGTTTGCAGGAGAGTAGAGGCACCATGAGAGCACGGTGCTACGTGAAATAAGCGGGACACAGGAGCTCAAACATTGCATGGTTTCTCTTGTCAGGAAGCAGAGCTGGCTCTACTCACGCGCACACAGAAGTGATGCTGTGGGACCACACAGGCGGAGGCGTGGTGATGCCTCTACAGGCCAGGGCCTCTGCTAAAACCTGGAGAGGCAGGAGGAGCCTCCCCCACTCTCGGAAGGGACAGCCCTGAGGATCCTCAGCCTCGGCCAGCCGACACGCACTCCAGGCTGAGCTGCAGCCCCAGCCTATGTGTTATGTTGAGACAGGCTCTTGCTGAACTGCTGAGCTGCCCAGGCTGGGCATGAACCTGCTGTCCCGTTGCTGCAGCCACGCACAGTTCTGGGGTCACACACGGCACCACCACGCCCAGCTCTGTGGTGAGGGGAAGTGCCGGCCACAGCTCCCTGCCCGAGACCCTCTCCACACACACCTGCTGCCCCCGCCCACCCTGCAGAAAGCGCCAGTCTGTGGCCGGCTGTCCTGCCTTCGAGGCTCAGCTGCTCTTGAATCGGCAAATTTGAAAGTGGCCCGTGAGAAGCTCAGAGGAGAGCAGCACGCTCAGCAGGGGCGGCGGTGTGGGCGGCACACAGGGCGTGAGAAACCAAGGCTCAGCTGCCCAGGCCACGCTGCCTGGAGGTGGAGGAGTCCTGGCCCTGGCTGCCAGCTGAGCCCGGCACCGTCTCGCCAGGCAGCCGCAGGTGCACACAGGTTTGTCCTCAGTAGCGGGCCTCTCAGCCGCCGTGGTACTCACTGACCATCTCTGAGCAGCACAGAGTCCGCAGATGCCTCTGAGGCCCCGCACTCTTGGCAAAGCCCCTCCTGTGGCCAGTCCTGCCTGCTGTGTGCTGCACACAGCCTGCGGCTGGCTGCTGCTGCCCCTCCCTCCCTCCCTCCCTCCCTCCCTCCCTCCAGCACCCATCACTCCACCATCAGTGGCTAGCCAGCGAGGGTCTGGGCCTGGTGCTAGACATCTCGCCTGCCACACATGCACATGCACACCAGTACAGGGGCTCATGTCTGCCAAATGCACAAGCACACACGTACACACACATGCACATCCGGAGACACGAATGTTGGCGTCTACACACTCCCATTCACATGCATCTCTCCTGAAGACACACACAGCTGCCAAGCACATGCACAGCAGTGCAAATGGGTGGAGGCCTGTGCGCACACTCACACCTGATGGATGACACACGCGCAACATGCCACGCACCCACCCACCCACACCGCCATCCACACGTGGCTCTGGCTGCAGGTATGCTGGCCAGCCGTTCTGACCCGCACCCCTTTTGACAACACTTTGCAGGGCTGGTCCCTTCCAGGGAGGACAGAGCTCGTGGGAAGCACACAGAGACAGCAGAGTCCCTTTCTCTCCCTTAGGGTATTGCAGCTTACAATTAAACCACACGTCAGCTTTCTGGTCCCTTCCTACACACCAGCCACAGTACATCTGTGTGCACATGCATGCACTCCAGGAATGGCCCTGCCCTGCAGAACCGGGCCCTGTGCCTTCGAGCCTGCACCCGGTACTAACTGAATAGGCTGGAATGTGAGAACAGCAGTGACAAGCCTACAGCGCTGGAGCTGGATCCGGGGAGGAGGCAGGTCCACTGAAAGGGCCTCTGTGTGTCATTACTCACACACCCAGGCGGAGGTCAGGCCTATCGAGATCTTGCACGGAAGCTGCAGCGAGAGCCGCAAAAGAGAGCGGGCTGCTGGCTGTCCTCACCGTCTCTGCTGGGAGGAATGATTTAATCCCATCTGGAGGACCTCAAGGTCAAGACAATGAGGCTCTTCTGGGGAATCGATTAACTCTGCCAGGCACGCACAGCTTCTGTGGGCGAGTCAGTCACCAGCTACATGGACGTGTGCGTTGTGCCCTGCGATGATGGGACAACAGGAACTGCCCGACCGCCCTGGGCTCGCCCTGAGCCCAGGTTCTGCCCCTGCTCCACAGCTTCCTGGGGCGGCCACACACCTCACAGTGTCAGCACTCAAGTTGATGCCACGATGGGTGGCGTGGAGACTAAGCTCACTGCTCACATGCGGCTAGTGCAGCCTCAGTAATGGTGGCCTCAGAATCGAGCTGGACCCACAAGCTTAAATACGGCATGGCTCCCCTTAGGGGAGAAACCCAAAGTGTGAGTACAGAGCACAGCAAAAGCTAGAAGGTGAGCAATGGGGAGGAGGATCATTTGCAGAGGGGAAGGGCTGAGGCGTGGAGGGAGGAGAGAAGATGAGGAAGGAATGGAGACGCCCTACGTGTGCGCACTGCCCTGCAGCGGAACACACAGTGAGCGCAGTCACCGCACCACGCACACACACGCTGGTGAACTCTGTGCACCAGAGGCTCTTCAGAACTTGCCCTGACCGCCACTGCCGCCGCGGTTGGTGCTTCTGCGGTTTGGCCTGAGGGTTATTTGGCAACCATTTCCTAAAGCTAGAGGGCGATGGGCATCTGCAAGGTGGCCCAGCACGGTGGCCCCCCGCGTGGCTGCACACTTAGCTCCCTTTCAGGGATTCAGAAGGAAGTCAGAAGTGGGGCCGAGGTTGGGCAGGAAGAACGTGCTGCTCAGGGTGAGGCAGGCCCAAGGAGGACACGCGAGTGCTTGGATAAAGCCCCCGTCAGCACACAGAAGCTCCCGGCCGGCAGCCTGTTCTCAGCCTCTGCTTCTGACTGCAGCGTTGCTCACTTGCACTTTGGTGAGGAAAGACAGCAGACACTTGCTGGCACCTCGGTCCACTGCAGCAGCCCTGGCCACAGCCACGGAGCACCATGGCTTATTCTTCCCGTGGTCCCCGCTCGCTGCACACGATGGCCTTGTTGCTGGCCACACGTGTGCTCGGCCCATCACTGCACTGAGCACTGTGGGAGCCCCGCCCACTGGCTGATTGTTCCTGGATGCCAGCCCCACATTGATATGCAGCCTCCATTCCCATCTTCCCTGCATTAACTGTGGACGTTCCCAGTAGTGGCCCCAGCACGCAGGTTTTGGAGATCGATTTCCATCGTAATGGGGTGACACGGGAAGACGGGCTCTTCAGCCGGCACGTGGGCAGGCTTTCCTCACCCCAAGTGGGAGACCCTGCACATCCCATCAGCAGGGCGGTCAGCTGAGGCTGCTGGGGCCCAGGCCGCCTCCTGAAGCTCTGAGGCGGCATCTGGGCCTCCAGGAGCTGCGCCAGCGGTGCCCGAAAGGGCAAGACAATTAAACTCCCTAAGTTTGTGGAGCACTTTGAAGATGAAAAGCACTATATAAATGCTAAGTGTTATCATTACGTGGAAGAGGACGGGGACAGCACTGAATCCTAAGACAGACACCAAGATCCAAATCCCGGGGTGCCGTGGAGCAGGAAAATGACCTCACATTGAAATTCAAAGCTAAAAAAAAAAAACCAACAAGGTGAGAAAGCCATGCTTGGAAATGCAAGGAAGACTCCAGGAAGTGTGGGGATACATTAAGCAACCTAGAGCAACTGTCCGGAGCCAGAAGTGGGTTCTGAAATGCGGCGAGGACAACTAATTCCTGAAAACCAATCAGCATTTGCTTCAGCACCCACCACACACATGCTTCCTGCTGGACATCCCAGGCCACAGGGAGGGGACAGGAGTTGAGGCCAGCGCGTCCATCAGGTGAGGGCCGCCGGGCTGAGCGCCACCAGCTCCAGCCCTGGCGGGAGGAGAGACCCGGCGAGCTACTCACAGCTCCCGATGCAGTCAGCAGACAGGTGTCTCATAGAGGGGCCCTTGAGGCTCATTTCCGAGGGGCACAAGATGGTGGGATTTTGTCTCATGAAGATAGGAGACACAAGACTCATAACCACAAGTTGCTAGGGTCACAGATGCACACAGACACAGGTGCACACAGCACATACAAGCATACACAGGTGCACATGGTGCACACAGCACACACACACACACACACACACACACAGGTAAACACGGCACGCACAAGCACACACACAGGTGCACGTGGCACAAGCATACACAGTCACAGGTACACACAGCAAATGCAAGCACACACACAGACACAGGTGCACATGGCACACACAACACACAGAGACACAGGAACACACACACACACACCCACGCAGCACAGAGAGGCATACACCGGACACGGGCACAGTGCATAGGTGCACACGCGTGCACGCAGGCACAAGTCACCCGGCTGGCACGCACCCTTGTAGCCAGCTCTGTGAGGTACCCTAGAAAGCTAAAATCCACCCAGAGGCGCAAGGCAGCCCCAAGAGCGCTTCCTGGGCACAGAACACTTCTTAACCACTGGGTTTTTTTCTCTTTCTTTTCAAGACAAAGGGAAGGTCAGAAGGATGGTGCCTAGGGTGTGTACACAGCTCCGCAGCGCCTGGCTGGAGGGCATGGGCAGTGCAGCGGGCAGACCGACAGGCAGGCAAGCAGGCAGGCAGGCAGGGAGCAGGTGAGGACCTCACAAGGCACCAGCCCAAGGGCAAGGAGGGACCTGAGTCCTGAGAGCAGAGCGGATGTCCGGATGTCCGTGAGGAAGGCTTGTGACATTCACCAGTCGGGCCACTGACAAGAGGGGACCATGACAGAGGCAGTGGGGCTTGGCTGAGGGGGATAAGAGGAAGTAATTAAGGAGAGAATAGTGGAAGATAAGGAGATTAGAGAAGAGCGCCAAAGGGCATGTGGCCCAAGTAATGACAGGGCGCTGGTCACCTTGAAGGGGTCTGAGAGGGGGAAGCGATAAGATCTGAGCCTTATCAGTGTCACAGCAATGACACAGGAGTGACAGGAGCATTGTGGGTGGGACCTGCTGGTCCCTCTGCCAGAGCCTGGAGCCCCAGAGAATGTGAGGAGGCCAGGCAGGGAACTGGGTTCCCCAGGAGAGGAGGTGACGCCCTCTGACTCATCCCCATCAAGCCTGGTCCAGGAGGTTGACCCTGATTGTGGTAGCGAGCTCAGGTGTCCCCGGGCTGAGGCAGCCAGCTCTGCACTCTGTTTCTGGGGATATGGCTCAGGGCCTGTCTGCAGGGCCAAAGCAGGCTGCAGGCCCAAGGAGGGCCAGCGTGAGACTGGTGCCAACACACAGTGGCATGTATGCATGGAAGACAAGGTCCTAGGGAATGGGCTCTGAGACAGGTGTGGTGTTCACGCTTGCAGTCCACTGGTTTGGGAGGCTAAGGAAGGAGGCTCACAAGTTGGAGCCCAGCCCAGGTGTTATAGTTTGTGTACAGGTGTCCCCCCAAAGCCTCATGCATAATGGGGCCGCTTCTGGAGTTTGTGATCGATTACTGTGGGTGTGGATACTGCACCTGCCCCAAGCAGGTAATTTGCATTACAATGTAAGGTGGGCAGAGAAGCCAGCTGCTTGAGCTGCTGCTGCTCCTTTTTTTGTGCTCTTGCTCTTTGCTGCCAGTCACTCTCTGCCTCGTGCCGCTCTGCCTTGGAGCCAGCTGAGTATGGACTGAAACCTCCAGTAATTGTGAGCTAAATAAGCCTTTCCTTCCTTCAGTTTGGGTGTCAGATATTTGTCCCAGCAATGAGAGAAGAATAATGGAGACACCAGGCATTTTAGCAAGAGTTTCAAATGTTAAAAAGTACAAAAGGGCTGGAGATGTAGCTTAGTGAAAGGGCCCTGGGTTCAATGCCCAACACTTTAAAAAAATTAAGAGTGGGCTCTGGGGGTGGGCAGGGAATTCAGTTTCTCACCAGGTCCTACACCCAGAGCTCAGTGCAGGTGTTTCCTCCTCCCAGCCTCAGCCAGTGGTCCTGCTTTGTAGGGAAGAGTGCAAGGCTACCTGCCCCAGGCCCCTGAGAGCAGAACCCTTCCTCCTGGACATTCACAGCCCACACAGAGCCTGAGGGTGCTCTGTGGGACTCGGGCAGGCGGCAGGGTGTGAGGGCACTGCTCCTGGCTGTGCTGGCCTGCACGCACCTCACCCCCACTGCAGGCCACACCTGTGTGTGGCACTCACTGCTTGAGCTCCGTGCGCGTTACCGAAGCCAAGCTGTGGTGAGTTCCCAGCTCCGGAGGCTCCCTTCCAGCCCCCCCGCGCCCCGCACTGTTTCTGCCTTCTTTTTCAGACTGTCATGGATAGAGCCCGGCAGACACGGTCCATGCTGCCTGGAGCAGCCCGAAACCCAAGAGCGCCACACGCGTGTGTACGTGCAGGTGCATGCTTGCTTGGGCCTGTTGTGTGCCTGCACATGTATGTTGCATTGTGCACATGTACACTCAATACACACACATATGTGTGCGCCATGCGTCTGTGTGTGTGCACGAGCATGCGCGTGTACGTGCGGGTGGCTGTGTGCACTGATTGTAAGGCCATGTTGGTGGCAGACGGTGAGTGGGGTCACCAGGGATGCCCGCCGGGTTGCAGGCTCACTCCCCCCTGACTTCCTATGTGGCGTCTTCCTCTGGAGTGAGCAAGAGCACAGCGCTGCGTGTTTGCTGTCCCTCTCCTCACCTGGCTGTCTTGCCACCAAATTTTTGGTCATTTCTCTTCCAAATCACGTTGGGCAGCAGTGGCGCCACAGACGCCACACACAACACGGAGACAGAGTGGCGTTTCAAAACAATCACAGCAGCACTTGAAAAAGAACCCTTCCGGTGCAATGGCGAGCGCTCTGCAGAAGGGAGGTGGCCCCAGCTCACTGCCGCCAGTGACAGCTCGGCCCACCCCCAGGGCGCTGCAGGACAGCCGTGCGCCGCCCAGGCTGGTGCTGAGTCCAGGGGGCAGCTCCCCACATCATGCTCCCTGATGCCCCTGTGTTGGCCCTGACAGGCCCTGTCCCCACCCTCATGAGCTCTTGCCCCTGCAATGCCATCGTCAGCGATGCCAAGTGCGCCTGGCATCCTCGCAAGCCTGCACCCACCTCCTTCTCACAAAGCTTCTATCTCCTCTAAGCTTGCCAAGTAGGAGCAGTGGGCATGGCTGGGATGTCTTCCTAGTCCTGCAGTTCATCTTCCAGCCAGAAGATCTCCCCAGAGGGCCTTCGGGGACACCTGTCTCCCCAGTGGCCACAGCATGGCACCTCCCCACAGGCACGTGGCTGGTGTGGCCACTTCACCCCTGGCCATACTTTGGGCATGCGCGCTCTCCCATCCTGCATGCCACACTCAGGCCGCCATGTCCCTGTCAGGTTGCACCCACATATCAGCTGCCAACTCTTCCCCTCTGGCAGCCCCCTGAGTGCAAGGTCATGCTGAATTCCTGAACCCCGTGTACCAGTGCTGAGCCACTACGAAGGCTGCAGCCCTGCAGAGCTACGTGGGCACGGCACAGGGCACGCAGCGAGCTTACTGAGCGCTTTGCAGAACAGAGAGACAATTATTTGTCAAGTATAATAGCGAGCCTGGCCCTTTGATTCTTGAGCACGGCCCGGGTAGATCCTTCGCTCCTCCTGTTTAACCTTGCTGGATCTCAGAGCAGCATACAAGCTATTAACTACACAGCACTTTATTGTTTCTGCCAAGAGGAGAATACATTAAGTTGCCTTTGAAATCTTTATACTGCTACTACCCGCATGCATTAGCATATTTTATGATTTAAATCTAATTACCACGGTTTTCCTCGAGATGTAACTGAAAGTGATCATTGTTGAGCACTTGAACGTAGACAGAAGAAAGGCAGGAAAATAGCCAGATCTGATGGAAAATGTCACAAGGGATGGACGGAAACTGATTAAAGATCAAGAATTGGAAGAAGAACCAAAGGCCTCTGGCTTGGGTAGCCCTCACAGCAAGCCCCAGGTCTGCCCCGTGCTTCTGTGGGCAGCCCTCGGGGCTCCTCTGGGAAGCGGCCAGACAGTGCAGCCCGCTCTCCACTGCAGGGCACTTCCTCCCCAGAGCCCTCACAGGGAGTAGCGCTGGGGTCTGCTCTCAGAGCCCTGCAAATGCTCCCCCAAAGGGCCACCTGTCTGAGGCAGCAGCACAGCCTTCTGTGCTCACTGTGTGACCAGCAACTGCTCTCCCGGGGGTGCCACACAAAGCAGCACACACTGCATGCCTCGTGATGGGGAGGTCTCCTGTGCAGTTGTGGAGTCCAGGGGGGCGCTGAGTGGGCCAATCCGTCCATGCCCGTGCATCCTGGTTGCTGCAGGCCAAGGGGTCCCCGCCTGACAGGTGGCTGTCTCCTCTGAGTCTTCATGGTGTCCCTTCCTGTGCCCACATTTCTCCCTTGCAGGAGGACACTGGCCTGGTCGAAAGGGGACCTGGTGACCACATCTCAACCTGAGTGACTGCGAAGACCCTTATAATGTTGATGGCTTGTGTCAACTCGAGACAATTAGTTAACTTTAAAAAGCAATTGTAATTATTGAAACTGTCCTACCAATTTGATTTGAAACTGTCTTATTGCTATTTGTTTATCAATAAAATTATGGGAAAAAAATAAAAATAAAAATAAAAAGCAATTCTACACACTAGGGTGTGAAGCCCCCCACTCCAGGGTGGCTGACAGCCTGGATGTTATGAAGGAGAAAAGGAAAGCAGACTCGCTTCTGTTCTTCGGAGGAGCTCCAGCCTTTGCCTTCAGCTCGGACGCCATCGCCCAGCTTCCAGCATAGCCTCCGCAGCTTCCCGAGCAGGTCCCTCAGCCTCCGGACATGGACGGCACAGGCGCCGCCCTGAGCTCCAGGGCTCGCGCCAAATCATTCCAGTACACAGACGCCTTCGGCACGCTTGCTCATGCAGCAGGGCGGTGACCTTTGCAAGCTGATCTTGTCATTGTTTTGCATTTATATGCTGTGTGTTGCCTCAGCTCCTCTGCTAGGCCCTGGCTGGTGCTGTCCTGCGACAAAGCCTCGTTCCCTGGGGCTAGGGGTGGGACCTGGGCAGGGTCGCATGGAGCAGCTACAACCTGTAACTGCCTACTAACTTCACGCCCTGGGCTCAAAATGTCAAGCTGTCCCCTTGGCCTAGAAGTCTAATAAGAGTTTGCTCTCAGGACATAAAAGAACCTGTACTGTAACATCCTGTAACTCAGTTGTGTCCCAAATTTTCTGATCAAGGAGATTATGGGGCCACAGAGGAAAGTGATGGATGGTGTAGAGTGTGCCTGAAGAGAGTCACATGGAGAGAAAACATTCTCTCAGGCTTTCACAGAGAGCACGTTGGCCAAGCAATGGCCGTGACTCATCCACATGAATGACACTCATAAAGGATCTACATACTGCGGGTTTCAGGCTAAGTCCTGAGGGGATTTGACTGATCTTGACAGGTATAAAAGATAGATTTCTTGTTATATAGGTCTTGCTTTATCTTGGTCTTAACCATCCAGTAGAAAAGTATAATAACAAGGTATGAAAAGTAAAGCCATATTAATATGCTGAGCTGTAAAGGGCTCAAGCCAACAACTTCTGACATTGCCAGTCCTGCAGATAACCCACTATTATGGACTACTGGACTATTTTGCTGAATTCACACAATTACAATATTTAAATGGCAATGGAATACCCATCTCTGACAAAACTAAACAAAAAAGGAGATACAAACGAAGGACCATCTTGTATTTGTAAATACAAAACAGGATAGATACACAGCTACTTTCTCTTAATTCAATAAGAAGAAAGATTTGTACTAACTGTTGGACAGGATATCATGTCTGCATCTTGTACTATGAATAATCACTACAAAGACAACAATATGCCATGTATTAATTATTGAAACTGTCCTATTAATCGGTTTTGAAACTGTCTCATTGCTATTTGTTTCTCAATAAAATTAATAAAATAAAGACTCCACAGAATCCCTTTTTGGGGAATTTTGGCTGCAATCAAAGGTCGCACCCGGGGAGGGAGGAAAGGGCTGGGTCACCCACCCTGGAATGTGGCCAACACTCCTGCTCCAAAGCACAAAGCACACAGTGGAGACAAAGAAGTGTCGAGCCTATGACGGAGCTGTCCGGCCTACTCCCCCTGGAAGTGGCAGTGTAGACTGCGGGGCTCACAGCATAAGGCAGCCTGAATGGAGGTGAGCAGCAGAGCAGGGTGGGACTGGGCTCAGCCCTGCCAGCCTGGGCTGCTGTGAGACCCCCACGGCCCCAAGATGCGAGTTCTTAGGCCCCCACTGAGCAGGAGGCCTCGGGTAGCCAAGTGACAGCACCACCTGGGGGCACAGGGGCGCTGACCTTCACACCCCAGGAAAATGTTAGAAGGTTGAATTCCACCCCAACACACACACACACACACACACACACACACACGCAGGAGTCAGGACCTGACTTCCCTGATGGAATCTTCCTTGGCCTCTGTCACCCAGACCCAAGCCTCAGGACGTGGCTGGCACGGGTTCTTCCTGGACCCTGGCCTTGTGGGCACAGAGCCTGCTGCCCGCCCCAGATGCAGGTGGGTGGAGCAGTGGGCTCCAGCTTCCGCCATGCAGCCTGTGGCGTCCAGCCTGGGCCAAGCCCTAGCCTCCCCCTGCGCCTGGAGGGCCAGACGCCAGCACCTCCTCGAGTGCCAGGGACGCAGCGGCAGCCATCACGCTGTGCTCTGTTCCCTAGGGAACATGACTGCAGCTGATCCGAAGTCAGGAAGGGCACACTCCCCCCACCCCCGAGTTCTGTTTTTAGCCCCAAGCCTGCTGGGATCTGAGATACCATGGTGATGGGAGTCACAGAAGTGGAGATGGATGAGCCGTGCCAACGGCCCTGCGCCCTGTGCTCCGCTGCGGGGTGCACTCCTCCTGCCTGCCGGCCACATGCGTGTCTCTCAGAACGAGTGCAACCACACTACTCAGGGCCAGCACTTGGGCCACCCCAGTGGACAGAAGAAGGCCATGAGGGGATCGATGTCCCCTCAATCTCTAGAAATCTCAGGACCCTGCCCCCAGGGGAGCCATCAGGAGCCGGAGGCAGTGTGGCCCCTTGGCTTCTGGGACAGGCTCCCTAACTATTGCACTGTAGGAGGCCTTGGGCCATGGGCGACATCTCCACACAGGTTAGTGTCCTGTTCCCAAGGCCTTCAGTGATTTCTGACCTTACAGGTGCACATACAAGGGAGATACCAGCCGATCAGCATCTTCTGGGCTCTGTTCACTCCAGCAGATCCCCGTGCTGGCCCAGCAGGGTCTGTGGCAAAGACAGGGACCCAGGTCTTTGCATAGAACCTGCTAGAGCTGTGATTCTTTTTTTTTTTTTTTTTTTTTTTTTTTTTTTTTTTTGGTGGCCAGCTCAGCCACCCTGGGGCAGGACTGGTGTGGCATGTGGTCCTGGGGATCAAACCACGGTTCCTGAGCCCTTGCCTAAGCTTGCCTAAGCAGGCGCTTTTGACCACTGAGCTATCTCGCTGGCCATAGCTGAACACTTTTGCAGCACCATGCCTTGCAAATGGATTTGCAGAATCCAAAAGGTCAGGCAGAAAGTAGCCATCAAGATTTTACACAGGAATGGTTACCATGGGCGTTGGTGTGATTGTCTTGTGAGCCTGAGCTCCCTAGCAAACACATTTGTCCCTTGGTGCCTGGCAGAATGGGTTCCAGGACCCCACAGGTGCTGAAATCCGTGGCTATCCAGAGACAGGGTGCATGCACGCAATCCACACCTATCTTTGCTGTGCCGGAAGCAATCTCCGAATTGTGCACCTAACAAGACATGAACGCTGTGCAAAGCCTGCTGCACTGTGGTTAGGGACAGGGACCGCTGACAAGGAAAGAAACCCTTGCATGCTCAGCAGAGACACAGCCTCCTTCCTGATAGCTTCAGTCCAAGGCTGCTGGACTCAGGGGCACCCGCCTCAGTGCCTCAGGCCACCCACGTGGCTGAAGCGCTGCTGTCTCTGCCAAGGAAGCCATGAGGAGGGGGAGAGCCCAGGGTCATGGCATAGGGCGGCTTCAGCAGTGCAGGCAGGAGGTCTGTGTGCAGCAGGGTCCATTCTGAGCTGGGGAGGCACAGCCAGGTCCTCTGCCGGACACAGTCTGAGTCACAGTGGAAAGGCCCCAGCACGTGCGCAAAGCCAGGGTCTGGGGCGAGTGGGCAGCAGGAGGCAAGGAGGGTGGGCATTGGCGCTGCAGCCCCACAGCCTGGCCCTGGGCACCTCCTGCAGCTCAAGGGAGGTCTGTGTCCATGCCCTGTCAGGAGGCCAGGAAGGGGAGAAGGGGCAGAGTGTGCCTCCCTGCCTGCCTGCCTGCCTGCCTCCCTCTCTCTCTCTTTCTTTCCTCCTACCAGGAATTGAACCCAGGACCTTGTGCTTGCCAGGCAGGCACGGTGCGAATGTGCTTTTCTTAGTGATGTAAGGTAGAACATTCCTCCAGGACAAAGCGTTCCAGTGGGTTCAGATGAAGTAATCCTGGCTCAATAAATGCTGTGATTTAGGGACAGCGGCCCATTTCTCAGCGTTGCAGGCATCTTGGGGGGGGGGGGAAGCTGTTTGTGGGAGGCGCTGAGCTACACATCCAAACCTGCTTATTGCATTTGTTAGCGCAACCGAGTGCTGCGCTTGGACACAGTTCACTCTGCCTCCTGTATAAAAACCTATGAATAGAAACACAAACCTGGTCAATTATCACCCACGGAGCAACTCCCGCTTCCCAGGTTGGTAATGCAATTGCTTTCAATCATGGGGCAATGTGACAGATAACAGCGACAGATTAAACAGTTCAACTCTAGGCTGCACATTACAATGCATTTACTTAATCTTTACATCAATATGCCCTGCTCTTGCCTCCCTTCTGCCTCCTGGAGCGTCAGAGCAGCCAGGACGCAGAGAGGAGAGCGAAGACCCTTTCTCAGGGTTTCTGGGAGGGACACCGCCACATCCCCTCTCCCCGAGTCCAGCCTCTCTGCCCATGGGATGCCGAGTACATCCTGGCCCTCACTACAGTTGGAGACATGGGCACCAGAAGTGGACTTATTTGGGAAAACGATTCTTACATTTTGGTTTCTTTTCCCCAGAATGGTGTCTGATCTGCCCTGTGTGTGCACATGGGAGCCTGAGGCCAAGCGAGCAATAGTCTAGCAGGAACGGTCACCAGGGGAGGGGGCACAAGTCAGGCCGAGTCGCAAAGCGGTGCACCCGGGGAGCCAGTGCTGGTCCAGCTAAGCAGCCGTGGTTGGCAATTAGATAAGAAACAGCATGAAAAAGAGCTTGCGAACCCAGCCGAGCGTCCTTACACCAGAAGCACCTTGATGCCCAGCATACCCGCCCCACTGAGTGCACCTGCCCACAGCACCTCGGACGGTGAGGAGACCCTGGGAGGTGACGGCAAGAGCAGCCAATGTGACAGGTTCTAGCAGTGCCAGTGGGGGCGGGCAGAGGCCTGCACAACCACACCGCGGCACACGTGCAGCCAAAGTCTTCACACCACGGTGTGTTTCTCCTAAACCTGAGTCCTCCCCAGAATATAATGTCACTTACAGGACATTTTCTAGGACTCAGTGGAGTCCTGGGCGGCTGGACACTGTGCCTGGAAGGGACAGGGTGACAAAGTGAGAGGGCACAACGAGGCGCCCGCATGAGTCTATGTGTTGCACATGCCCTCCCCAGGAGGTGGCCATCCGGGCTTGTGTGGTCCAGCAGCCAGTGCACGGGGAGGCCGCCACTGGCCTCCTTCCCTTGCTGAGCCACAAGCACAGGGTGCAGCTTTAGTCCCTTCGGCTCCACCCCAGCAGGGTGAGGGTGCTGCCACTGAGGGAGGATGCCGGTGCTTGACACACAGTGACTGTGAGGAGCTGCAGAGTGTTCTGTGGATAAAATGCTCACATTAAAATGGGTTGAGAAGAGCTGTTTTCCTAAGAATAGCCCCTCCTTTACCTGGGGTAATTTAAAAGATATGGTATCTGCAGACAGGAAAACAATGCGAGCCCAGGTCTCCCCCTGCCCAAGATCCTACCGTGTTTTATATTTTCATACCCAAAGCAATAATCTATGTCCATGACAACTCTTAGGATATCTTAGAACAAAATCTGAGCAAAATAACCTGAGAATCTTCTTCATCCTATGTTTTTTCTCTTTTTAAATAAGAGATAAATTACAATCACCCCGTGGTGGAGAGATAGGGACATCTCATTTCAAGCCTGCACTTCCCGTAGCCTGCAGCAGCCGTTCTGAGATTTGAAAATTGTGGCGAAATGGACCTAAACTGAGCCTTGTCATCTGAACCATTTGCTGTGTCTTGGACCGCAAATGCCCCCACCCCAGCCTCCTGTGTTCAGAGACGAGACCTCCGAGAGGCGACTGGGCCAGGGGTGCCCGCGCAGCAGGACCAAGAGCAGCTCCGAGGTGCTCTCAGCTGAGTGCTGCCAGGAGGTGGCGTCTGGTCAGAAGAGGTCACGGGGCGGCCAGGAGGGTACGTCCCCTCCCTAGCTCTCCCCTGCTTCCTGGGCGGCCCTTTCCGTGCTCTGCCTATCCTGGAGCCCGCTGACCTCGAGCTGAAGCCCTGAGCCCACATGAAGCTCTCCTCCTCTTCCTCCTGGGTGTGAGATGTCTGCCCCAGCGACTGGAACGCGGCTAGGACACAGCTCTCACATGGCTCAGCCCAACTAAACATGCTGCTCACACTGCTGGGCGGGCACCACCGCTGTCCAGCCCAGAACTCCGTGCATCCTCCCAGTCTGGAGCTCCGGCCCCTGAATGCTCACTCTGTGTTTCCCCTCTCAGCCTTTCCTAACTCCCATTCTTCCCTCTGTAAATTTGGCTGGGGCCCCCACACCAGTGGGACCCTGCAGTGTTTATCCTTGTGTGAGCAGCCTATCCCATGGAGCGAGAGGTGCTTGACCTTCTGGGCCACAAGTCTTTCTTCTTAGGGCTGAGCAGTATTTTCTTGCATGGAAATTCAACCCTGGCTTCATCTATCCATCTGCAGGTGGCCACCAGGTTGTGTCTATCCTTTGGCTACCATGAATAACATTTCTAAAAACTCTGCTTGAATCCCATTTTCGGTTCCTTTGGGTTTGCCCCTAGCAGCACTTCCTGGATCCTATGGGAATTCTGTGGGATTGCTGGAGGGGCTGCATCACAACTGCTCCCAGTTAGAGCCCCTCCAGCAGCGCACAGGGCCCTGCTTCTCCGCAGATGCCTTTTGCTGGTTTGATTTGAGGGTAGGGCTGGCATGGCCTATGCTGCCAGGGCTCGAACCGTGGTCCCCTGCACCTACCTAAGCTTGTGTAAGCAGGCACTTTAGACTGCTGAGCTATCTTGCCAGCCCCTGCCATTTCAGATTCTTTATTGCAATGTAATGCAAACCAGTCAGGGAAGGCCTCCTTCCTTGGTTGTGTGTGCTAACAGGCAGTGGTACAAACGATGGTGCAAAAACAGTGGGTTTCCTGTTGCTGCCACAACCCTCCCAGAGCCAAGAGAGCCCACAAGGGACACAGATGGGACCAAGCTAAAGGCACAAGGAATAAGCAACATATGTGCCCTGCAACCGCAGGGGGTGGGGTAAAGGAGCTGTGCATTTGGTGGTGACAAAGAGGACTTCTGGGTCCCGAGTTTGTACACTTCCAGCAAGCTGTCCAACGACACCAGTGATGGGGCTCAGAGAGTACACACTTAGCATCTCTTGGGAAGACCTGGGGCCCACTGTGAGCTTGCACCCCTAGAAGATGCACTAAACTGTATTTTGCCATTTTCTAGAATTTTTCTCCTTTTTTCCAAAAAATGGAGTTCCAGCCAGACTATGTCCTGCATGGGCTTGCAACCCAGCGGCCTCTTTGTGCCTCAGCCCCAGCTCCTCTGTCCTGGGGAACCCACCCCGAGGGGGGCTGCTGGCTTCATGGGGTGCTGCCCTTGCAAGTGCATCGCAATAGAAGTCACAGAATTCCTGGGAGGACCTCCTTCCCGCAGCTGTGAAATCCAGGGAAAGCTCCCTGAAAAATACTTTAAGAAGCTTTGAGGGCCAGTGAGTGGAGGCCACTCCTGTCTGGACGAGTCCTTCCGTATGGACTCCTCGGGACCCCGTGCTCTGTCCAGCGGCTGCGACCTCTGGAGTCTCCAGTCTGGCATTTTCCTGTACACACAAGGCCCGGAGATGCCGCACAAGCGCACACCCGGTTCAGGAAGAGGTGGGCATCAACCTGAGGAAAATAACAGTTACAATGACGTCCTGTCACAGGGATTATTTAAAACTCAGGAACAGTTCATTTGTGGGTTTCCCATGTAATATTTTCGTCTGCAAGTTGCTGAAACTTCAGATAGGGGGATCTACTGCAATCTGTTTATTTTCTCATTTTAGAGAATATCCAAAAATATTGCAGTAGGAGGGAGAACAGGCCAAAAAGAGTACAACATGTGACTTTCTGATTGCTGAGAACCGTGTTCTGTGGGTGTCTCTGTTAGCTGTACACGGTCACCAAACTTGGCTCCCATCCAAAAGGTCAGGGGCCAGGAACAGGTCCATCCCAGCTTCTCAAAACCATGAGGCATGAGGGACCCAGGGCTCGGCCTGGCGTAGGAGCTGGAGCAGGGACATCCGAGGCAGGGAGACCCAGCAGGATGGCGCAGAGCCCACAGCATTGCTGACGGCCTCTAACAGCTGGCCAGCCTCCGAGTGCGGGTCCGGAGGCCCGCCTGGCTCTGGGGTGAAGCTCCATATTGCAGTTTGTGGGGGAAAAGCTGGCGGGCTCCTGGCACTGCGCAGCCGCAGAGACCCCAGCCACGTCCCTGCTCGCCCGAGGGGGACTCCTCCACCTCCCCGCTCAGTCTCTCCCTCCTGGCCCAGCCCTTCACTGCTCTAAAGCCTGCCAGGGCCTTGTGGGCCTGGGCCTGACCCTGGCCTCCTGGCACTGCTGAGAACCTGCAAGATGGGGAACACAATGTTGTCGCACTGCCTGTGCCACTTGGAACCCCATAATCCAGCTGGGGCTTTTTTTTTTTTTTTAATTAAAAAAAAACAAAAAAAAACAGGAATAAAATTCTAGAAAATGGCAAAATAGAGTTTAGGGCTTCCCCTGGTGCCTTGATCTCCTCTGGGCCTCCCCAAGGGGCAGTGAGAACGCAGGGTCAGGATCTCCCAAGGCCATCGGCAGCTTCGAACCCCAGGGGACCTGGCCTCACGTGGAGTGCTGCGAGGCGCTGGCCCCCCGCGCGTGTGGGGCTCCGCGTGTCCTCCGCGTGTCACAGCAGCCGAGACCACGGAGACCGTGGGTGGGCAGAGGGACACGGGAGAGCAAAAACAGAACGCTTCAGCCAACTCCTCGCAGCCTCCGCGGCCTCCAACACCGGAATGGAGAGCAGAAAAGGAAGCCTTGGAGGGGCCCTGCCGGGGCGCCGCGGCAAATGGACGCGGTTCTCTCGCGGTGAGAGCCGACTCAAACACCTCGCCGCACCTATTTCAGGCAATAATGACATTAAAGCGGCTGGCTCTTCAGCGGGAGATGAGCCGCAGCACAATGGCCTTCGAGGGCGTGAGTTCAATGCCAGCGAGGCAGTGGGTGGAGAGAGGAGCTGCCTGCGGAGGCTGGGAGAGGCGGCGCGGGCTCCGCCCCACACCAAGGCCTTGCAGGCAGGCGGCACGTTTGTTCCCAGACTCGCAGCGACACCTGCCCAGCCCCATGGCGAGGGCGAATAGGAGTCACAAGCCAGAGGGACCGACAAGGCCTCGTCGCCTCCCCGGGGGAGGCAGCAGGAGACCTCTGCTGCTGCGGCTTTTGTGGGTACACAGAAAGGCGATTCCGGCGGCAGCAGCCGGGAGAGACGCTTGGAGGGAGGCTGCTGGGCTGCAGGGCACAAGCTTGCAGGCTCCCAGCGCAGTGCACACGGCCCCCTGAGCTCTGCACCCCGAGTCCGCGGTGCCTCCTCCACATGCCAGCCAAGCCGAGCTAGGTAGTCTCACCAGAGATGGGCACTGTGACCAAGGATCTGTAGGTGGGGCCTCTGCTGCCACACCCTGGACTCAGCAGACTTCTGGCCAGTTCAAGGTCACAGTGCTGGTAGCCAGAGGCCCGCATGCTCAGCCCACCTCAGGTAGCACAGACAGTCACGGGGTGAGTTCCAGGGCACTGCGGCTCTGCAGAAGCCCCAGGGCCTGCAAGGAGCCAGCGACTCTGTCTCCAGGCCCATCTCTGCTGACCCCAGAACCCTAGCAGACATGCATGGAAAGGAGGGAGAAGGCCGGATGGCCTTTGTGGTGATGACCCAGGAGGAAAGCACCAGCGATGGGCAGCTGCGCGAGGCGCCCTCTGGTCCCCACCATGTCCACTATGGGACGGAGCCAGGGAGGGTGAGGCGGTCTGAACGTGTACTGCCCACGTGGAGAGGACACTTGAGAACAAGGCGAGAAGTCTCACGCCTCAGTACAATGGTCTGCACCCTGCCCACCGTGGAAACAGAGCTTTCAGCTGATAAGTGAGAACGAATCCCTGACTGGGCAGAAAAGCGCCAGGACAGGCAGAGCACTCTTGGGGGCTGAGCCACACTGCGCACAGCCCTCTCCCTGTTGCTTCAACCTTGGGGTGCTCTTGGGGCCCCACAGTAGTCAACCTCAGACCCACTCAACTTTGCACTGGGGCCATGCATCCACCGGCCCCCAGCCCACTGTGCCTTATGCTGGAGCGGGTCATGGAGCAAGCAACCCAGGCCCACCTGTGTAGTTAAGCTTAACTGTGTTGACCTGACTGGCCTAGCAGCCATCTAGGAAAACAGTAAAGCACATTGCAGGGTGCCTGGGTGGCTGGTCATGGAGGAATGATCTTTGGTGTTATCTACAGTGCCTGGCCCCTTCCTCTCTCTCTCTCTGGTATTACCCACCTGTTCTGCTTCCCAACTGCTATGATTAAGCGGCTTTCTTCCCCCATGCCATTCTGCCACAATGTCCTGCCAGCCAAACACAGACTGAGCCTCCTTAGATTAGTCCAAATCAAAGCTCTCTCTTCTTTTAAATTGTGAGTGTCAGGCATTGTGTCCCAGTGATAAGATGGACTAATACAGAAAATCGGTACCAGAGGCGGGGTTGTTGCCTTGACTGTACCTGACCATGTGGTTCAAACATCTTTGGAACTGGTTTGGATGAGAGGTTTGAAAAGATGTGGAGATGCCAGCTACAGCAGCTCTACAGTGGAATAAACAGAGCTCGGTGGGAGATTCTGGCCGGAGCCCAGAAGATGAGAGCTTAATAAGCACATAGACAGTAAAGGATGGGTGGGGTTTCAGCCGAGAATGAGGACTCTTTGGGGGATTGGCTAGAGACCAGCATGTTCTAGTCTAGCAAAATATTCATTTGGCTATGTACTGAACCTCTGGGAGGCTGGGTTCAAGGGCTGTGGACTTAATGATCTGCAGAGGAGTTTTCAAGGTGACCACTATGACTTGCGGCTCAGCGTCCCCCCAGAAGCCTCATGTGGTCATAAGTGGAGCTTTTTGAGAGATGGTTGAATATACAGGGTGTGATGCTGGGATGGAGAGTGTGTGATTCAGGCAGTGCACTGGTTCATTTGGCATTGACCAATCGCAGCTGCCTGGGTACAGCATAAGAGGCAGAAAGAGGCTGGCCTCGTTTCTTGCTCGCCTCACATCCTTCTGCCTGCTGTGAGCTCTTTCTCCTCCACACCTGTCTGCCATGCCACCTTGCCTTCTAGCCAACCAATTATGAACTGAAATGTGAATTGTGAGCTAAATGAACCTTTCTCCCTTTAACTTTGGTGCCATAATATTTTGTCTCAGCAATAAGACAAAAGTAATTAAGGCAGAACTTGGTACAAGAAGTGGGGTGGTTGCTTATGTACCAAGTGGCTCAGGAAGCTTTGGAACTGGCTTGTGGGAAGGGAAGAGTTAGTAGAGGTTTGCTGATGCCAGCTGAAAAAGTAGAGCTGAGCCACCCTCTGCCGGCCTTGGTGGGAAATTCTGGTCAGAGCTCAGAAGACCCAAAGGCTAATGGAAATGTGGCCGGTATAGTAATTCGTTATTTTTATTTTTTAATTTTGATACCGGTAATTGAACTCATAACCTTGTGCTTACCAGGCAGGCCCTGTGCCACTGAGCTGTATCCTTGGTGTAAAGCTGCCGGTGAAGAGGTTTTGGGCTAGGGAGGTTTCTGTTGGGAAGGAGGGCTGCACTGGCTGTTGGACCGCAGACATTGTATGAATGTGTGTTGTACCTTGAGAGAAAGTTTGTCTGCATTTTGCTCATGTCCAGAGACTTTTCCTGACACTAAGATTAAGGGTGACAAACAAATCAATCTTACAGAGGAAATTTCAAAACAGTCTAATGTTGAGATGGTGGTATGGATACTGTTGGGGGCCTTTATACAAATTTCTGTTGAGAATCAAGAACAAAGAGCTCAGTAGAATGACTTAAAATACTGTGAGTTTGGCCAGAAAAGAAGTTCCAATAAAGCTGTTGAAGGCAAAGATAGAGCAGAACAGATGTTGTCACTTGAGAAGGAGAATTGAAAAGATGGCCTGAGGGCATCACAAGAACCAGCAGGACCTCTTTGCAGCCTCAGAATTGCAAACGTGCAGGGCTCTGGGAAGAAGGCCCCAGAGCACTAGCGTCCAGAGTGGTGGAGGCCTAGAGAAGCTCTTCCTCAGAATGGGGTTCAGTGTGTCCAGCGATCCAGGCATTCCACCCCTACAGCCGAGAGAGAGGGAAGCCTGGCCACTGCTCCGGCTGGCAGCAGACCCTGGCATCCTCCACATGGCCGTAGGTGCGTGAAGAGTTCAAGAGTTGTGGCATCGGGGAGGCTTCTGCCCAGACTTCAGAAGAGGGTCTTGGGTGCCAGGCAGTATGCCTCTTGAGAGCGTAGAGTATGAAGCTGGGGGTGGAAAGCTGAGGCAGAGGAGATCCCAGAAACTCGGAGAAGCCAGGAGTATGTGCCACCCGAGGAGAACCACAAGTGGGCAGCAGAGCCAGCCCAAGAGAGAAGCCACCACTGGCGACCACTGGCAGTGCCACGGGGCAGAGGCACCCACACCCTCTGCAGCACATCCTGCCACAGAGCGCCTCAGCTGCCCTGTACTGTAGGTCTTTATGTTTTCCCTGCTGGATTTTGGACTTGTTTTAGTTCCTGTAATGGCTGATACATTGTGTCAACTTGAGAAATTTAGAAGTTTGACTAAGTGACTCAGCAGGGGGACAAGGGTCCTCACCTTAGAGCAGGGCAGCAGATCTCATTAGTGCGACACACACCCTAGAAGGTGGTAGCCTGCTTACAACGTGCTGTAGTCAGGGCTCGCAAGGGGAACGATCCAGTAGGGGACACGTGATTTGTAGGGTGATTTTGTAATTGTACCCTAACAGTCACATACAAAGAGAGTGCAGGGACCTGTCCACACACTAAAGACCGAGAGAATCCAGCTGAGGCTCTGAAGGGGTCCAGCTGGAGGCCTAGAGCCCTCCACGATGCCCCCCACAGGTCCAGCTGGAGACCAGGAGCCCACGACAATGTCTCATGCAGGCCTGTTTCACGGAGCTGTGCTGGGAAGGCCCAAAGGTCAGGGGAGGAAGCCAGGAAGTCTGTGCCAGAGGGATGAAGGATCCGTGCAGCAGGCCGAGGGATCTGCGCAGGAGCCAGGAAGCGATACTCGAGGTTAGGGCCAGAGCTCCTCCAGAGGGGACAGCAGCCATTCTCAGCGACAATAAGGTCCTGAGCCAAGCCACCCTGCCTTGGAGCCAGCTAAGTTTTAGACTGAAACCTCCACAAACCATGAGCTGCATATACCGTTCTTTCTTTAATTTTAGGTGTTGGGTATTTTGTCTCAGCCACAAGAGAAAAGTAACTGACAGTCCCATTCCTTTGTGTCACCCCACTTCCACGTTTTGAAAGGTAATCTCTATCTTATGCCATTGAATTTTGGAATTATTTCACTGTGTTTTATTTGTACAGGGGATGACAGCTAAGAGTTTGCCTTAGATCTCAGACACTTTGAATGTGGACTGAAGTGCTGAGACCGTTAGGACTTTGGCAACTCTTCAAGATGGACTAAATGTTGTTTGTATAGAGAGATGCACACAAGCCTTTGGGGGCCTGGGGTGGGATGTTATGGCTTGTGCCTTGGTGGTTGTCAGGTATTTGGTCTCAGTGATGAGGGAAAAGTAACCAGGACAGCAGCCCAATGTTCAGGCTGTGGCATGGGTACCACTGGCTGCTTTCAGCCAGATTTATAGAGAATCAGGAATAAGGGCAGAACAGAAAAAATGATAAGCATAAATTTCAGCCTAGAAAGAACTACACGTGAAGCTGGGGACAAGGGAAGTGTGGCTGCTAAAGAAATTAAATCCATTAAAAAGAAACCAAGTGCTTTCTACAGAGAGAAGGAGGAGGCTTGGGGGACCAGGGGCCTACCTACCATGGCTCAGAAGTATGAAAGTACAAACACTTCACTTGAAAAGGGACTTTCTGAGAGCCCTGCCAGAGAAGGGCCAGCTGGGGAGCGACACCCAGGACCCTCCCTGTGCTTAGCCATCTGGGTACTCTGCTGCTGCTGCCAGCATGGCCACGGGACGCACAGACAGGCAGGGACGTGGACACCACCCCGAGACAGAGCCATTGCCAGGACTTGGCTCAGATGAGAAGCAATGGCTTGAACTGCCAGGGAGTTTTTAAATACTGTAGTTAGCATCTGAGAGGCTTTAGCTGGGAAAGTGGGTCTTGTGCGATACTGAATGGGAAGTTCAGCAGAGAGCTGGGGCTCTAGGAAAAAACCAAGAGCAATGCGGGAGGCAAACTGGGCAAGCAAGCCAGCCCAGAGCTGACCAGCGCCCTCCTCTCCTCAGGTCAGCCCAGGCCAGGGAACAAACAATCCCAGGACAGAGTGGTAGCAGAGGCCTGACCAGAAATGCAGCTTCACCCTCATTCACGTCTGCAACCGACTATGGCAGCCTGCAGCCACAGCAGCCACGCAGCCAGCGCGCAGCCTGGGAGGCCTGAGATGCTGACACCTGGGCCGCCGCGGAGGTCCCCGGGGACCTCTGGCCTAACAGCAGTGCTGTGTTCACAGATGCAGAATCGGAGCAAGGGGCAGGGGGAGTACAGAGGCATGTCCACGGCAGTGTGACGGAGGCCTCAGCCTGGGCAACAGTGCAAGGAAGGAGTCTTTACAGGTGTAAGTAGTCAGCCAGTGGAGGAGGTCTGGGGACTTGCTGAAACGCGGGCGAGAACACGGAGGGGAGGACGTGAACGCAGAAGGCCTGGAGCCGCGTCCAGCGAGCTATGAGGTGACACAGCGCTGCTAGGGCGATTGAGGGACTTGCAGCCAGCCCGGCATCTGAAAAGCAGCCAGTGTCGCATACCATATCACAAAGCTAAAGATGTAAGGTGACGTGACTGACTCCACGGAGGCGGAGAAGCAACCGCCAAGACGCAGAGCTATTCAGGCTTGAGACTCTCCGGGTTGGAAGGAAGAAGGGGGTTTCCTTGCCTGGGACCACCCACAGGGCAAGGCTGGGGGTGGGTCAAGCTGGTGCTCCTACCACCCCACTCTACATTCTGCTGCTGAGGCTGCCACTGCAGTGTGGCAAGAAAAGGAAAGGGCTGCGGAGGAGATGGGAAGAAATGTGTCTAGGAGACAGACAGCTTAAGAGTCGGCAGAAACTCCTCGCATGAAGAGGCTCTCCAAGCAAGCTCATGCGAAACAACACAGCGGCACAAGTCAGCCGTGTCCTGAACACCGCGGAGGAGGCTCTGGCCCAGGTCCTGCCTGTGACCTCCAGGCCCAACCAGAAGGCACAAAAGTGTCCCACAGCACCCGGGCCACTGTTTCCCAGGCTGGATGCAAGCAGTGCAAGAGCCTGGCCAGCCAAGCCTGCGCATTTCCCAGCCCGACCCAGGCAGCTCTGCTGGGGAAGGTGTGGCCACAGAGCGTAGCCCTGGATGCCCAGACGCCCCTTTCTCACTGTGGCAGGGGCCGAGACCTTTGCACTGCAGCTCACCTCCAGGGCTGCCAAGGACGGCAATCTTCTGCTCCGGCTCCCTTGCTAGCCGGGTGACTGCCATATATCAGTGGTCCCTTGGCCCTCACTTGGTCCTTCTATGGGGAAAGTAGACACGGCGAGCCTGAGATCGCATTCAGCCTCCTGCTCTGGGGCAGCCACATGAGGTCCTGGAGGTGTCCCCCCCTCCCAGGTCTGAGCCTCTGGGCTCAGGTGCTCCTAGCAGCTGTGCTCCCCACACCAGCAGTGAGCGGTTAGAGCCTGAAGTGCAAAACGCAGTGTTGAACATAACACCCAGCAGCGAGCAGCTGAGCAGGACTTGGAGCGTGTGCTCACCAGAAGTAGACAGCACCACTGCGTCTGCAGAGTGGGCACCTCACTGGGACATGGTTCTCTCCAGTGTGGTCTAGAAGTTTTGCACAACTTCAGTCAAAGTCCTGGTGAAATTTATTTATTTGGTCCTGGGAATCAAGCTCAGGACCTTGTGTTTGCCAGGCAGGTGCTATGCCGCTGAGCTATATCCCTGGCCCTGAAATTTATTTTTGTAGATGACAAGCTGGTTCTAAAGTTTATATTGAAAGGTAAAGAAACTAGAAAAGCAGAGACAGTGTTCACCAAGAACCCCACCCCAAAGCTTTTCACCGTAACATGTGACCAGGACAGCACAGAGCTGATCCCAGGACCAGGCGAGACTCCAGGTAGACTGCAGGGACAGTCGGCTGCTTCAGTGCAAAGTGACAACATCAATGGAAACAAGATTTTTTTTTTTTAGCAGTTGCCTTAAGCATTAGATATTCTTATACAAGATAAAGACTGACATTCATCCAAACTTGAACTCAAAACCAATTGCATGCCTACAGACATACAACATACATCATGCTATCAGATTTCTAGGTGAAAACCTGTAGGGCTGACGGGTTGGAGTTGTGTTTCAGGGTTTCACCGAGAGTACAACCCATTAAAGGAAGTTGATAAGCTACGCTTCAAGGAAATGCTGAACTTCCCTAGTACAAAAAGCACTGCTACCAGAATGCAAAAACAGGCCTGGCAGAAAGTCTGAGGCCTACCTACCTGAGACGCGGGAAGGCAAGAAAATGGTACATGGAGAACAGCCCAGATTTCTGAGCCCGCCAAGTGGCCGATGGCAGATGAGCCTCAGCAAGAGACCTGAGGTCACCAGGCCCTAAGGAAGCATCCAAGCCTGGCTCGCGGCTCAGGGGCAAAGCATAGAGCGCATGAATCTCACCCCAGCTGCCAGCAGGGGTGCAGGGAAGTGGGAATTCCCAGTCGCTGCCGAAGGGCTCAGTGAAGGAAATACCAGAGCCAACCTGATTCATGCTCAATGTCTGAATCTCACCTTGGTTTGCTGAGTGGAAGAAGCTGGTCTCAGAAGGTGCCATGCGCCAGATTTCGTTCGTGCAGCGTTCTGCAAAGGCAGGACCGCAGGCAGCGACACAGGGCCTGCGCCAGCTGCTGTCACATGGGTGACAGCAAGGGAAGGCCTCTTCATACGTCATGCCATCTTGCTGGGGGAGCAGTGGGGTGGCCCACGCCTGTGATTACAGCAGTCTTAGAGGCCAAGCAACTTACACTCTGAGTACAACCTGGTCTCAAAATTAAAATAAAACCTTAACGGGTGAGGACGTAGCTCCACATGCTGTGAGGCCATCTCTGGTCCCGTCCACAGGATAGTGTGGTGCCCCTGACATAGAGCAAGAAGTGCAGGGCTCTCCGTCTCTTCCCCAGCCCACTCAGAGTCCCAAGCAGGGTGAGGGGCCACAGGCAGGCCCTGGGCACACGGGCTGCTCAGGAGTGTGGGCAGTGTCCTCCACAGAAGTGGCAGGGGTCACTGGTCTGACTGAGTCCGAGAGGGGTGGCAGGTGGCCCAGGGAGGGAGGAAGCAGCACGAGGGCTGGGCGTGGGCTCAGGGCCCTCCTGGAGGGCCAGCTGCCCTGGAATTGCTCCCGGGGAGAGGAGGTCAGGCGCGAATGGAGCAAAGGAATTCTGTGGCCACACAAACGGGACACCATCGTCACCGTCACGTAACAAGGGGTTTGGGAAGGACCTACTGTGGTTATCCATCACACTCACAGTGTCATCTCTGTTCTCGCCGTTCTCCTGGCCATGTGGCCCTTCTACCATCGTGAGGTTCTGGACCACGAGCCGGCTGGGGTCCTCCTTCAGAGAAATGCTCAGGGCTGCTTTTCTGGGACCACGCAGCTGGGACAGGGCTGCTATCTCCTGGCCCAGTCCAAGGTGGCACCAGCTTCTTCGCATTTCTCCCCCTCCGTCGGAGACTCCTGACCCAAAAGAACTGTATCTGCACACGTGCAGGAGCTGGCAGCAGCAGGAGGGACCATCCTGCACCCCACCACCACCTGCACTCTCTGGCTTGGCCTGGGCCGGCCTTCTGCCCTTGGCCACCTTTGTCCTGTTGACAGTGGCTGTCACCAGTTTCTGTCCCCATGCCTCACCTTGCTTCCCTGTGCACTGCACAGGCAGATGCACAGCCCAGCTCAGGCTGGGGTACGGAAGCCAGGGTGAGGCGCGTGGGGTTCTCCCTCCTGACTCTGCAGCTGGGCAGATGTGTGCATGGTGAGCTCCTCCTAGCTCCTGCAGAGCTAGTGCTCAGTCCACACCATGCACAGAGCCAGTGAGACCCACACCATCTATGCCTCATTTCTCCTTGAATATCTCAGTCTGTGTCCCATTCAGGAGAGGATTCCAAGGTTTCCTTCCTCAGCCCCCTGGGTTTCTCCAGCTGGTGTTCTCTGGGCTTGAGCCCTGCTCCTCTTCTCCCTTGTGCTTAGGGCTTCCTCTTGCCTCAGATTCCCGAGTCTGCCCGGGTCCCCACAGCATGCATGCCTGGGTTTCACTCTGCTGCTCCTGTTCCTGAGAGTGTCTGCCTGCCACTTCTCACACAGAACTCACCATGTTCCAACCCAGGCTCTCCTTGCGCCACAGCACACTCCCCCGGCTAAGACACCAAAGCCAGCGCCTCCTCCCCTGGGCCTCTGCACACTCCCTGGTTCCATCTGTATAGCCAGCCCTGGCTCGTCTACTGCAGGGACCTTGGTGAAAAATGTGCCCGTGACTCCACCTCAGTGGGAGGAAAGCCGCAGATCCGGGGGCCTCGGTGCCTGCCCCCTTCCTCGGCCTCACCAAATTCCTAGTGCCAAAGGCGATGCCCACATGTTCCCTGGACATGCAGGTGGCCCAGCTTATGCTGTCTTGATGTTGCTGTCTCTGTCCAGGCTCCAGGGACCATTTTCTGTCCAGACAGCAAGACCCTGTGCAGAGGTCTCTCCCGCGAAGGCTTCCGTGGCCCTGACCAGTTCCAGTGGCTCAGCGCTCTTCCGGGAGTGATGGATGCGCCACCTTCCTTCTCAGGCTTCTCACAGGGCAGATGGACGTCTTGTTCCTGTGACTGCCCATGGGATGCAGAAGAGTGTCTGCTCCCTGCAGGGTTGGCCTACAGCCTCTGCCCAGAGCCCCCACCAGCCCTCTCCAGGGCTCCTTGCCCAGCTAGGGCAGCCAGGTAACCCTGTGGTTGTTATCCTGCCCTGCAGGATGCACTGCCCAGCCCTCTGCATTAGTGACCAGCAGAGCCATTTCACTGGTCATGGCTGAAGCATCCGGTGGGTGATGGAAGGGAATAATTAATCCCTAGCCCCACCCTAACCTGGAACAGGACATCCACACCTCTGGTTCTACGAGATGTAGCCAGGCCGGAAGACAGCAGAGCTCTTTCAACAACATACTCCTCAAACATTTTTTACACAGAACAGAGAGGAGAGGGCATGCTGGGTCCCACTGTCACACCTGTACTGCTTTCTCTGATCTCTGGCCTGGTGAGCCACTGTCCTCATGGGGCGCTGAGACCTCTGCCCAGGCTCTAAGGGTGGGACCAGAACAGCCTTTCAGATTGTGGTCTGATATCTGTGTGATCTTCAACAAGTCATCAACAAACTCAACACATCCCACCACATTTGGTGACTGTGTCCCCTGTGTGGGGTTCACAGGAACCCGGCTTTGTTAGAACCGTACCGTGGTGCTGGTGCCAGAAGGCCCGGAAGCCCATTGCCATGAGCTTTCCTGCAAAAGCACCAGCAGGCAACTGTGATCAAAGATGACACACAGCCCAGTGCGGGGTGAAGGCCATGGATGTTGAGTTATTGTTGCCCTTCCGGAAATCTTCTGTGGCTCCATTCAAGAGGGAAAAGCCCAGGAGAAGCTCGACATCGGCAGATGTGAGGCTGGGGCTGTCAGTCTTGTCTAAGCAGGTGCTAATGTGTTATAATTATCCCTTCTGGCAGCTGATGTTTAGGATTCCGGTTCCCACCTAGTCAATCATGGCTGTAATTGTTAAGCTACTTACATGGCTCAGATGCTGGGTAACAACCAGATAGGATCTAATATTTGACATTTACCGTCAATTACCTTTCCCCTGACATGCTTCCCCCACGCCAGCATCTGTAGATTGGGTGATCTCCCACTTCTGGATAAAACAGAGCTGCGTGGGCCGAGGGCTGGGGAGTGAAGGCGAGGGCAGCTCCAAGGGTCCCCTCTCGTGCCACTCCACCGGTGAGGAGCGAGCACCGCAGGGCACCAGACCCATGCTCTGGGTGCCAAGTTTCCATGTCCTGGAGGAATCATTGTCAAAGATTTTGCTCTTATCTACCTTTTATTTTCCTCATGAGAGTGCTGGGGAGCAGAAGGCTCCAACACACACCCTGGACTGGGCGGATGGCCGGTGGCATCATGCACACACCTGCCAGGGGCAGTGGCGGCATCCCCGGATGGATGGTTTAGCGCTCCCAAGGGCCTGCATTTTCCATGTCTGCTGTCACTTCCAACCACACAGAGAGGAGGGAGGAAGTGGCAGCAGGGAGGGCAGGGGCATCCATCGCATGCCAGAGCTGGTTCTTGCCCATTTCTAGCAAAACTCGAGCTTTGCTTCCTCTTGTGTGAAACTGGGTTCTGGGGGGTGTAATGGGACCCATGCCCATGCTGGCCCTTGCCTGGTGCCAAGGAAGGGCACAGCGGATGGCAGCCGTCGCTAGGTGCACTGACTCACCTGGCTGGGTGCCATCTCTGCCCGGAACTCCCATAGCCCAGTGACAGCCCTGGCCCCATTCCTGGCAGGGCCACCCCATGTTGTACCCTACTGGTCAATACACAAGGCAAGCAACACCTGCTGGGCGAGTGAGCAGATCCTGGGGGCTGGAGTCCCATGCAGCCTGGGGACAGAATGTGGAGACCCCAAGGACGTCGAGGCTGCAGAGAGGGCCCAGGCTCTGTGAAATGCCAGACCCCAGAGAAGAGTCCTCAGCACTGAGACGGGAGTTCACTTCCTGTCCTTGGGGTGTTCCTGACGGGGCCACCAAGTGCCTGGCTCCAAGTGGGAGGCTCGGGTAGGAGTTTAGCAAGGGTCTAGTTGAGGACATCAGGGATACCTGTCTCCAAGGGACTGTGAACATGAATTTAACCCTGAGGGTAAGCACATAGGCCCACATACACATACATGCTAAGGCATGGATATGCACACACACAGAAATGCATGCACACATGATACATATGCACATACATGTATCCACACGACACACACATGCATATATGTATACATATAGACACACATTCACAAACATACAAGGCCACAGATGCATAGATGCACACACACAAGCACACTTTTCTCAGCTTTTTGGATTCTGTATCCAGTTAGAGCCGGTTTCTCCAGGTCCCAGCCCCGGTGGGCCCTGTTCACCAACCTCACAGGGCAGTGACCTCACACCCCACAGCTAGACCCCCTGAGGCTGACCATGGTGTGGACTGAGGCAGGGCCGCCCCTGGGGGAGGGATGTCCCCCCACCCCCTTGCATACTCTCCTGGGGCTCTGCCTGGGGCTGTATCCACACCTGTGTGTTTCCTCTTTAAGAATAATTTATTGGTGATTCCAGGATTTGGACTTCCCGACATTTCCAGCAGGGGTTTGTGTGTCCTCGTAAGGAGGGGTCGGTCAAGGCAACCGCTTTCCTTTGGAGTCATGTGGCAGAAATACCCGCACGCATCCAGCCAGGCACACGCCGTCACGGGAACCACGAAACCCGCCCATTCTCTTCCCACTCTCCTTGGTGGTGGAGCTCCGGGAGGCGCGGCCTTGGAGGGAGCCCGGCAGGCTCGCTCGCACTCCGCCTGCAGCTCCAAACCCCGCAGAAGACACCTTGTGTCAAGGGGCTCCTGCTTCAGGCCAAAGTAGGAGGAGAGGCAGCCCTGACAGCCCTGCAGCATTCAGACTTCAAAGCCGGGGCATGGATCGGGACCTAGTCATTTTGCAATAAAATACGAAGCCATGTAATGGTGCCCTTTGAAGCCACTTTGGACTTTTAAGACTTCAAGTAAAACGCTATTAGCACAGACAGATAAACCATCTAAACCAGCGTGTGTGCCTGCGCGGCGGACAGCCTTGTGCCTGACAGGGAGCAAAGCGCCGCGCAGCAGCCCGTGCCTGAGGGCACCCGAAGCCCCGCCAGCCTCGCTGCCCCTTGCATGCAGGGACCCTGCCTGCTTGGGGGTGGGGCTTCCCCGTGACAACATGGTGGCATAAGCGGACTTAGGGAGGAAGCCCTGCCTATAACAGCGCAGTGTTTCCAGGCCGACATGAGGAGGGCGCTATGTGATCCGGGTTCTGCGGTAGTTTGTAAGCATCTTACCAAGGGCAGCAGAGCCGGCTTCAGCCAGAGAAATTCTGCACCGTGAAAGGCACCCACCACCCCATCCGACCCAGAGAGCCTCCTGTCCTGAGGGGTGCCCTGCTCCATGGCACTTGGCTGAACGTGCTGGAGCAGGCCAGAGCCACCGAAGCGGACGCTGGTTTCCCCGGGGGCAGCTGCCTGTCTGCTCAGAGGAGTCCTGCTTCCCGGGTGCCGTAGTGGCTGCGGCGGGGGTGGAGGCTCCCAGGCCTTGGCCTTGCCTCAGCCCCTGCCCCTGGCCTGCGGCCCTACAGAGGAAACACCAGCCCATGCTAACCTCAGGCCCGCAGTGGCCAGGGTGCTGTCTAAACAAAACCCTGGCTGGCGGCTCCACCTCAGCAAGAGCCCAGGCTCTGGGGACAACGGACGCAGCGTGCTCCTTCCAGCTGGCACCGGCTCTGCACTCACACACCGGCACGCTTTTCTGAGCACGTTGCTCATCTGTCTCCTGTTTCTCCCTCAGCCACCATTGTGCTCCGGCAGCCAGAATAAAACATGCCAAGTGCTCCTGGCAGCAGGGCTGACGGCTGATGAATGTAGCTTCCCGCACATAATGCCCGGGGCAGCACGGGGAGGCCTATTTAGAACGGCAGGTAGTGCCAGCCAGCAGATTCCTCCTCGCCTTAGCTGAGAGATAGCGGGCACCGACCGCACAGGCGAACCAAGCCAGCGCCGGTGGGCACGGGACTTCCTGCTCCCTGTCGTCCGCTGCCCGCTTCTCTTGGGGGAAGGAGCAGAAGCTCGGTCTGGTGTTGCCGTCTCCGTGTGCAGCAGTCAGGAGCGCGCAGAGCCCGAGCCACAGCTTAGGGTCCAGCCCCCGAGGCTGTTGCCCCTTTAAATTGGAAGGGGAGGATTCTGAAAATTCTACAGGAAGAAAATGTCACATTTGTATAGACCCCAAGTCCCCTCTGTTTAAACAGGGTGATTAATATCAGTTCCTGTAGGAAATTAAATTCGGAGAAGAGCAGTAATATGCAGATATGCAGATTTCTGGGCAGCATGGCCATCTCCGGGCGAGGGAGCGGCTGATTAATCTGTGTCCTCAGCATACAAAATGAAACCCTGGGCTCTCCCGGGCGAGCACAAGAAATGACTTTCCCTGATGCCGAGGGAGGAGAAAGGGCCCAGCAGAGCGAGGAGGGGAGGGGGAGGGGGAGGAGGACGAGGAAGGGGAGGAGGGGGAGGGAGGGGGAAAGGGAGGAGGGAGAAGAGGGGGAGAAAGGAGGAAGGAAGAGGAGGAGGGGGAGGAGGGGGAGGAGAGGGAGGAGGGAGAGGAGGGGGGAGGAAGGGGTGGAGGGAGTTGGGACACGGTTTCCCAGTCTTGAGCTGTGGCTGGCTCGGAAATTCAGAATATGGAGTCACCTCCTCAGGACGCCTCCGCTGCACTTTAGGCCTCACTTGGCGAATGCGGTAAGTCCTAACTGCCTCCTCAAAATCAGCCCAGCTCCCTGCCAGGCAGCCCTCAGCTCAGACTCACCCACAGCCTGCACACCTCGGAGTGCAAAGCCGCCTCCCTGCCCCTGGCCAGACGGCCCCAGTGCTCCTGGAGCTCCAATACCCTCGCTTCAGTTTCTTTTTGGTTTTAAGGGCTTTTCTCCCCCAGAAAGACTAAATAGAGTAGACCATTTGTTTCAGGGTGATGCCAACAACTTGATTTGCAGATGTGCAATGACCCCCTCCTGACCCGGTCATCATGCCAGTGTCGGCGTGGTCATGCGGGTGGGCTGCAAGGAGTGTGAGATGTTTTGCCATTGGCTAATCATGTTATTTATTTTTTTCAAAAAAATATTTACAGCGAGACAGGAAAAGTCATTTCCAGTGGGCTTTTCTTTCTGCCGTTCGTAGAAACCTAAGCCTGTTATTCTAAACCATTCAGGGTCTCCCCAATAATTGTATAGAAGTAGGCATTATGCTATATTATTAAGGCTGTAATTTCCTGCTGAATCTGTCTGGATGTTTCTTTTTATCACTTGGCAATTTCTATCTAGTTATAGCATAATTAAGTTTCCTGACCCTTGCTCACTCCTTCAGCAGGACGCTTAGAAATCTACCAGGCCTGCAGATCTTCAGGCTGATGTGCCCTCTCCCCACACAGTAATGGAATAAAATTATTAATCCAGTAATTGTACAGCACACATCACTCTGCGGTGAATGTCCCTCGCTCACACTTTCCGTTAGTGATCGTCAGTCAGAGGAGCAGATCGTTTCTGTGGGGAGCAGACCCGCCCCCTGCACCCTCAGAGGCCACCTGGGTGGCGCGGGTCACTCCGGGGCGACGTGGAGCTGAGGTCCGACAAACAAAACAAGGTAATACAGTGGACCGAGGTGGACCAAGGAGCAAGATCTCTCCCTGCCTGGTGTGTGTGTGCTGAGTGAGACCTGCCCAAGAGAGCCACACAGCCATGTGCAGAGTCAGAGCGGGTGAGGAGGGCGTGCCAGCCTCGAGGGCCTGAGGCAGCAGCCTCCAGCATGGCCTCTCTGAGCACGGAAGAGGGCTGCTTCCAGCAAGCACCTCCACCCCAGGATTCTACTTTCTGCAAGTGCAGGTCAGCAACAAGGGGCTTGTAGTGTTATGGGGCAGGCTGCTCCCCAGGCTGAGGACCAGGAACCACAGCCACCAAAATGCCCACAGAGGAGAGCAGTTCACGTTCCACATTCTCTCTCCCCTGCACCCCAGCTATACCCCACGTCCTCAGAATAGTTCAGGCCATAGGCAGAGGCCAATGCTCCAGGGAGGTTGCTGGTGGGAAAGCCCTGCTGGGCTAGGTTCACAAAACCCCCAAGGCCCACTGGCTGGGATTCCCAAGACCGACCTTCCAGAGCCGGCCCAGGCCCTCCAGGCCCACGGCCTCTGTCCTGAAAACCATGAGGCTGTAGGAGGAAGTGTGAGGCACGCCCACGCATAGGTGTGTCCCGAATCTCTACGCTGCCCTCGGCCTCCAGGCGGGAGTGCGGGCTTGGTCCCCCTCTGGTCCTGTCCAAGGTTAAACCTCAGCACCAGAGTGTGGCGTGCACCTAGGCGCCGCCAATGGACCAGCACAGGCTGTGACCTCAGACACGTCCAGAAGAGCACACCCCATCCCTTTCATCTAGCCACTGACAGATGTGCAGCTTTAAAGTGCCGTGGCCCCAGGTCAGCTCACAGCGTAGCTGACACAGCTGTTCCCACACAGACCAGCCTGCCAAGCGTCACTTTTCCCTGGACCCGGCACTCTAGCGACCACTTCAGGCGGCACCGGGGCAGGCTTTCTGGGGGACAAATGGTAATGTCCACTTCGCTATGTGCTGACTGCATCCATTTAAGTCAATGGCTCTCAGCTAGAGGCAATTTTGCTCCTCAGAAGACAGGCAGCAATGTTTGGGGGCCTCTGGGCTGCCACATGGCCAGGGTGAAGGCCGTAGGCAGTACCAGCGGTGTCCCGAGCACAGCCCAGAGACTGAGCAAGGCTGGTCAGTGCCGCCTGGCTGGGGAACCGAGGCTTAGACGGACAAAGTGAGGTGGAAGGAGGAACGTGCGTCTTCAGAGCCTGCGCAGTAGGCAGTCAGATGCACCCACACACTCAGCTCCGGCTCTCCTGGCTCTCACCTCTGAGAGGCAAACATTTTCAGCTGCAGTGGAGTTTCATTTCCTAGCTAAAAGATAACCTGTCAAAGGAGGTGCATAAGAGCTAAGCAGGTTCTTTCTTTTTCACCTCTGATATTATGAGGATACTGAGAACAAAATGCAAAGCCCCAGCTGGGCCTCCTGTGGGTGTAGACCTGGCCCCGGGTTTATCCAAGTGGCCCACCTGCTCAGACGGTGAGGGTCCCCGTGCGTGAGTGCACGGACTGTGCTGCCAGGCCTGGCCAAGCACGTGTGGGGAAAGTTTACGGGCTGCAGACTGAGGTTCACCTTGGGAGGGACGTGGACTCCATGTGCCATCTTCTCCGTGGAGCTGTCAAGCTCCCTTCTGGATTTCAGCAGCTGCCGCCTCTGTCTGTAAGGAGGCGGATCTGCGAAGGCGGTTGGTGCCCGGGCCAGCTCTGTGTGTCCTTTCACTGTTTAGCTCTGGGGAGACAAGGGAACTGGGGAGACTCGCTTCTGTTCCAAGGTGGGCTTGGGCAGAATCCCGTGAGAAGTGGCACGGCAGGGCCGGTTTCAGCTACCTCTCCTTCCACGCCCGCGCCCGCGGAGCAGGAACTGCTCAGGGCTTCCTTCCGGGCCGCAGTCACCGCTAATAAACATGCGCTCTCGGGCAAAGCACGATGGGAAGGATGATCACTTAACTTCCTATTGTTTCATTGATAAAAATGATCTTGGAAGCAGAAGAATACATTAACTGTTTCCTCTGGCTTTCCATCTAGAAGGCTGAAAGACATTTCTAAAATAGATCTATTTTCTTTTCATTCTACAGAATAATGCATGAATGATTATAACATATGCTCTATCTCCCGTTTTTTCTCCACCCGTGGAAAAGTGCCTGACATTGTAATCACAACTTGTTGGGTTCTCATCTGATGCTGTCCCATCTTATCACGGTCGTTAAACGTCCATTCTTGTTCAGTGTGATAAATGTTATGGCCGTTTCGCAGTCGCAAAAAAGAGAGACATGTTAAACCAAATATTGCTTCAGATTGTGTCTTTTATTCTCCTTTATCATCATATCTTAATTTATAGTATAATCATCATTATCACGACTGTCAGCCTCATTTAACCTCCCCTGATCTGCCGTGATTCTCTGCCGGCAGGTCTGATTGCTCGCCTTCTGCCGACTGGCTGATAATGCCTGACTGATTAGCCCTCCCCGCGAGGAAGACAATGATATAGAGAGCGACGCCGCTCTCTCTATATATTAATGAGGAGCTGGCAAAGCTTTGATAAGGCTGCGGAATAATCCATCAGTGCGGGAAGGAGCCTGTAAAACCCGGGACATTGCTTGGGAAAAACACCTGGGAAGGAGGTAATGACCCGGCGGCTAAATGCCTGTCAGCTGTCTTCCCTCTGTTGTAATTAACATCAGATAGCGGCTCTGGATAACCTAAGAAGTTTATCAAGCCCCAAATCCGCCCCATTCTCTCCGTGCATGCCCACCGCTCAGCGGCTTTTACAACATATTTAGCAAGCCGGCAATTAATAGCTCATTTCTGGGGCATGAGGAACTGTTTATCTTTGAAACTAGCTCTTATCGGGAGCGGTTACCTCTAAAAGCAAAAGGCCCGGCGCTTTGTGTCCCGGTTGGTACACTTGCTCAGCGGAGGCCGCTTCGCCATTAGATACAGCGCTTCGGAGGGCTACTTGAGTTTGAATGCACCGTCATTACAGGTATTATACGAAATTGCTTGTGTTATGTGAAGGGGATTATAGAGGTTCTGGATCAATAACTTCGGTGGGTGTTGGGAGTGATTGCAGTGCTCTGTCAATTTCCCCATTTGGCTGTCAGGGCTGATTTACAACACACCGCCTCTTCATTCACATCGAGTCACTCATTTCGTGGGTAAATTCCATATATCTCAATTTACTTTAAGGAGCTGATTTGTGTAAAATAAAATGACTTCCTCCTCTGTGTGTGCAACAGACCTAATCCTATAGAGTCATAAAAAGTGTAAACACGGAGGAAACGCTTTGTCCTTTTCAAAGCATTGCGTGCGGCGCCGCGGCTGCCAGCTAAATAAAATAGCTATAATAGAAATAGCTCCACTACCTAGGCTTTGTTTACAGTACACCACCTCTTCGTCCGCCTTTATTCTTTAATTGTAGGCAGGGACCCGGCCCCGCTGAGCCTCTCCAAGCGCGCGGGCTCGGGAGCGGGTGGTCCCGCCCTGCAGCCGCCGTTCATCACTGGGTGCCGGCAAGCCGGGCCCCTTGGACACCGCCTGCCTTGGACTCGCAGACTGGGCGGCAGGCAGGGAGCTCACCTAGAGGGACTGCGGGCTTCTGCTCCCTGTGGGTCACCTGAACAGCCCCGGCCCCTCTCGTGTCTCGTGTGTCAGTGCACACACACGTGTCATGATAAATGCGGCAGTGCTGGGACCCAGAGCCCGAAAGTACACGGGGAGTGAAAAGCCAGACAAAAAAGGACAGGTCGGCCAGGAGATCTAGACCGTCCGTGCGGATGGCAAGTTCTTGCAAGTAGATGGGTAGGCCCGCTGGGGCCACGCCCAAGGCGGGCGGGCCTGCAATAAGCCTGCCTTCGCGAACTGACTTCTGAAGCTTAGCTGATCTTCTCTTCTAGTGACTCTGACCTCAAAGAGCCTCTTGGAAGCTGTGAACTTTTCTACAAATACATAAAACTCAATAAACAAAGTATTTACAAAATCAGCAGCAGCAGCCCCCCAAGGCCTCCCCCAACAACTGTCTATGGCTCAAGCAGACAAATAAACACACCACTGGCTTCACCAACCTATTACTGCACACAATTCCTGCGTGCTGAAGCTTTTCAAATAATAGACCGGCGAGGAGGGAAAGGATGTGCTTATTGTCTGCCCTGGCATAAAATGTCCTTTGCATAAAAATATACAGATTAATCTGGCACATCTGTGGCTTTCACGGCTGTTCATTCACTTCTGTATATTTTTGCTATATTTTGCCCAAGTTATAAAGGCAGGAAAAAAATACAGGATTCTATTAAAAATATAATGAAAAAAGTCTCCATAAACTGTGTGTCTATTTTCTGAAAGGCCCCCATTGTCCCAGTGAGCATAATATTACTTAATATGCAACTGAAATAAAAGATCTTCCCAATCTGCCGTTTTTCCACCCACTGCAAATCAAGGCCTCCCAAGCAAGGTTTTAGTTTCCATGTTTCGGGTCCACACGGCAGAGATGCAGGTAGACAGGTGCCGGGAGCCGCTCTGGCCCACACCAGTGTCACCACAGCAGGGGCGTGGAAGCGGTACAGAGGGGGATGCCCATCCTGGACTCCACTCTCGGAGCAGACACTGGGCAGCCCTTGCCCCACCCCTACGGCCCTGCAGGGCCATTTCGGGTCTCTTTCTGGCCACGCCCCACCCCAAGCCTGCTGCCAGTTGGCCACTCATCAAGCTCAGACGAGATGGACCAGGGTCCATTTCTGTTGCATGGATTACAAAATCCAAGGCATGTGATTTGTGTCAAAGTGTCTGCAGGGAGAGGTTGGACTCAAATTTCAACCTGCCGTCCTCTAAAACAGCACACAGTCTCACTCTGGGCATGCAGCGCACAGCCAGCTGTGGTGGCTCAGGCTACACAGGCGGATGTCCACGGCAGGGCGGCAGACACACACCGGAGGGGCAGCCAGGGACAGCCGGGAGGGTGCAGGAACAGGTCGGGTCGGGGCCACTCGGGAGGACAGTGCGCAGCCCAGTGAGGAGAGAAGCGATACAAATTACAGCATGTCCTAGGACATTGAAGGTATCAACAATTCCTAACTGTCAAATTAGCCTTTCAAGAAACTGCTGTCCCCCTCCACTAGAAAAAGCCCGCTTCTAGCCGGGGTAGCCAAGACAGCACCCCAGAGAGAGCAGGACCTAAGCACAGGGTCCCCAGGACAGCGGCCTGGCTTCGACCTCCTGGGTGCCTGGGGCCCGAGGCCCCCGCAGGAAAGTTGCCTTTGATGAACTCGAGAGTGTGCTTCTGGTGTCAGGCTGACACACGACAAGCTACTGTTTAGAAAACTCCGATTTCAGTGGAGCAGTAATTCACTTTTAAATAGCAATTTATAAAAGATGGCAGCTTCTAATATATAAACCCCTGGAGTTATGTCTGACATTACACAAAGGACATCCACACTGCAGAACCATTTTCAAACAATAATAAAAAATTCAAATTAAGAATTTATATGCATCTTAGAAGCAGCTACCAGATTCGCTTAGGGAAACAATGTACTTTGACAAAGTTACAGAAAATACTAATTTACTCATAGTCGACCAAAATTCAATTACAACTTTAATAACAAGACTGAAACAAAGGGGCTATCCAGAAGGCTACCGCTCGATAAAACACCAAGGTGAAAACATGTAGAAGGAGCCACGGGCCCAAAGCCACGGCTCGCTGGCGGTCCACGCTGAACCCTGCACGGACAGCATGGGGGAGAGACAGCCACACAGCGCAGACCCTCAGTGCAGGGCTGGAGGAAGGCAGCGGTGGCCACTGCCTGGGGGTGCCCTATGCTCACGACTGGGGATGCGGAGCTGGGGGAGCCCTAATGCAGAGGCTGCCTGGGCCCCCTTCGCTTCAGGGCGTCTGCATGAGTGGTTGTGACCCAGGAGGGGCCGTGCACCTGCCTCCTCTCCTACGGGGCCCGAGAGGCTGCTCAGCCACCAGTCTGCTCCTCGGCTCGTGTGTTAGCATGGGGACCCTTGCAGTGGCAGACAGGCTGGCAGACAGCAGGCGCTCCCCAGCGTCATGGAGCAACCCTGTGCACAGAGGCTGGTGGGGGGCCAGGCGCCACCGCCTGGGCGGCAGCAGGGGGCTGTATCAGTTTCCCTGGACTTGTGCTTCTCCACCACCAAAGCTAATCTCAGGGTTGCTGGAGAATCGGCGATGACATCTCTGCCATCAGGACGCTCTAACGAGGACTTCTTGGAGGGCCAGCAGGCTTCCACGCCGGGCGTATTTCCATTCAGAGAGCAGCCAAAGTGATTTAGATTGAAAATGTGGCAGGACAGCCCGGGGTGCCTGGGCTGCCTGCGCAGTGTTGTGCCACCTGAACTGCTGTTTCCAACCCTTGGGTCTCACGGACCAGGCGACGGTCGCTCACAGGCCGTGGAGCTGGCGGCTCTGCTCAGCAAGCACAGCTGGCTGCTGAAGCAGTGAGACAGGCTCCTGGGCCGGAGCAGGGGCAGAGCGGGTGGGAGGGAGGGCAGGCAGGACTGAGCGACCCCTTGCCATTTCTATCTGCATTTCAATGGGAAATGAGCAAGCCACGGAAGAGCACTGAGCTGATTAAAAAATCCCCTGCAAGTGGCTTCTCACTAATAAATACCAGCTAGTGACTCGGTTGCTACTTTTAAAACCAAGTGTGTGGCTTTGAACTGTGTGGCCAGAGCTGTTCATTCCTAGTGGGCAGACGGGTCGGAAAGGGGACTGGCACCATGTGGAAAAGCTCAGGTGAGAGCGGCTGAGTGCCCGCGGCTGGCGGCGGTCAGTGTGACCCGTCACGGGCCGCGGACCGAGCAGGCTGCCCCTGGGGAGGCGCGCTTCCTCCCAGCGGCTTAGGAAAGGAGGCTTAGGGCAGGGAGCGCCGCGGAAACGCGAAGGAACGCCAAGGCTGTGCGTGCTGGCTGCCAGGGGACTCGGCCCCTCCGAAGAAGCGTTCCTGCGCGCCGCCCGCCGCCCCGGGGAGCAGGGCCCGGCGGAAGGGAGCCGCCCCCGCAGCGGCTCCAGGCGCGCGCGACTTCCCCTCGCTCTTTGACGCGTTTGGCCAAAGTTCTTCATCTCTTAGGTTCTTTGTTCTGTTCCTAGGAAGGATATGCATGATCTGGGGCCTCGATTTCTTAAAAAATCCACGCCGCACTCAGCCCCTCTCAGAGCAAATTTGCATCATAAACAGCCACATTATTTTCACAGAAGCCGAGCTGACCGCCGCACCGCAGCCGCGCCAGCCGGCCCACGGTGATCGCGGCTGCGGTGCCCGGCGGTGCGGGCGGCTCGGCCTCCGTGCGTGGTCCGCGGGCTGCGCTGCACCGCGGCTTGCTCCCCCGGCCGGCCGGCCGGCCGCGAGGTGCCTCTCCGCGGAAGCGCCTGCATCCCTCCTCCTTTTGTTTCAACCCGAGGGCTTAATAGCTAAAGTAACTGAAAAGGACTAGCGACAGAAAGGCTGCGGTTTCCAGAGTAACCGTAAAAACAGACCCCAGTCTCCATGGCAAAGGGAGAAGCTATTTGCCGGAGCCTTTCAGAGCGTGAGCAGCGCTGACAGCTTTCCTATAATCACCCCGACGATTTGTAGCGACTAACTATATTATAATGTTAACTATAGGAGGTCTTTGAAAATACGCGGGTGAAAAAGGAGGCGCAGAGATGCAGCGGGCTTTCCTCCGCTCTGCTGTGAATGCATTATCAATTTAAGATTCATAAAATAGTCTCTTCTAATAATTCCCCCCGGAGGGCGGGTAGTGCCCATCTCCCGGTTTCTTTCTTTAATTCTCGCAGGATGCCTGCATCTGTTTAGGAGTCTGCGTGCAGCATGCGCTTCCTGGAGGCCCGGGAGAGCGAGAGCGGCGGCTAGCGGGACCCAGGGCGCTGTTCCCTGCCGTCCCGGATCCGCCCAGCCTGCACCAGATGGGCACGCGGCTGCCAAGCGCGCCCCCCTCACCCGGACGCCGGCCAGGGCGCCCCCGACCTCCGGGAGGCCCCGGCCCGGGGTGCTCTTGCTGCTCACGGAGCAGAGGCCCCGGCGCGCGCAGGCTTCTCCCCGCGCTTCCCTGGAGCGCCGAGCGAGTGTGAATCTCAGTCTGCCTTTGGTTTAAAATCTGACCTCTGTTCCTAAGGCAAAGCTAGGGCTTAGGTCTGTAACTGCTCAACCAGAAGCCCCACGGCATGAGTGTAATTCCACTATGAAGTCTGCAGGAGTTAACTTCCAGAACTAGGTACAACGTGGCTTCTTTTCTATGGACATGTGCACACGCACGCGCACACACACACACACAGAAATACACAGCTGTAGGGTTTATATGACCTGACATATTTTAATTTCTTATGTATCCTAAAAAGATTATCATCAAAATGTGAAGTAACACATTAATAGAGAAATGACAGCTATTCTGTTCTCGACTTCTGGAGGAATGTAAACATCTCAGTGAGGGGTACTGAGCACAAAAGGGGGAACTGGGGAAAAAAACCTAGATGAAATGCAAATAAAAATAACTGAATTTCTACATCCCACGTGTCAGTGCTTTCAAGAGAATGTGAAGTTTTCAGCTTCTCTTTGTTAGCTCAAAGTTTAGAGCAAAATTTGAGAAATAAATATCCTGTGTGTCATGCAGAAATTGCCTCATTTTAAGACAGCACACCAAATATGTATTATCTAAAGTGACATCAGCCTGTCCCAGTCACGTAGGGGTATTTATAGACCTGGCCCCAGGCCAGGCCGGATGTCACCTTTCCCTATCATTTTTGAGACTGAACATTCCTACATGTGCTTCCAGGCCTGGGCCCAGGCCACACAAAGCGCCACCCGCCTGCTGTTGTCCTGGGTCCCGGGCACCCTGGGCAACCACAGCAGCACAGGTCCTTCCAAACACGCCTGTGTCAGGCTCCTAAGCACAGCCTCTCAGCCAAACAAGAAAGCCACTTGTGGAGGAAGACGCTTTCTCTCCCTTTCCCATCTTGTTCTTACTCTCAAATGTATTTGGGAAAAGTGCCGGGCTTAAAGGAAAAGGCCACTGGCAGCTGGCTGGTTCTGCAGGACCAGGGAGAGGTCTGCGGGGGTCCCCTGCTCACTTCTGGGGAAGCCCAGGCCTGGGCAGCATCCGAGGCGGTGCCCAGGGGGTGGGACAAACCTCTCTCTGGGACTTGGGGAGATCAGTAACTATCCTGTGACCTCCTCCAGGGTCACAAGGGAAAGGCCCTGTGGTGAGAAGTGATTACCTTCCATCCCAAGGATATCGCGTAGCCCCTGGGGCCACAAAGTGCCTGTTTATCTATCAGCCTGATCCACCTCAGCCTCCTCACTCCTGTCACATGCTGGGTTTTATAAATCGCTTAAAGATAAAAGGCTTACCCTGCTGCAAAAAGAAGTAAGACATAATATTGGATTTGCACGAAAATGAAAATTTTCCCAGTGCCCCTTATATACTTAAAATTGCTGTTTTCTTGCAATGAATATAATTCACTGTCTTTTCTGTCGCATAATCCCGCAAGGGTTTGACCAAACAGAAATGCTCTAATGATTGCAAATGGCTCAAGTATTCTGTCCAGTGAGTTAAGTGATAAAAGTTTCTATGTTAAAAGAAATAATAAGTGGAATTTCACACATATTATAGTAATTGTGAGGCATCCAATTTACATAGAAATCACAGGAAGGAATTCTGGCCACGGTGTTTAAGTGAATCATTACATGCGTGGCTGGCACATTGAGGAGCTGCCGTGTGCCAGGTGTGTTTCTCTTAGCATAATAAGTCCTGTAATGGAGCCTTTAAAAGCTTAAAATGTATACTTAGATTAACCTTTCTGCTTTAGGGTTTTTTCCCTCAGGAAAAAAGGGGGCCAGAAGAGAGAGAGATGGGAACTCTTAAAAGGCTAACGGAGGGACAGCCCTGCTTTCACCCAGGCGAGGCTCCTTCCCAACTCTGCATCACTTGAGAGTTTTGGGTAAAAAGGAGTCCTTTTCCCTCCCTGTTTGCGATCCAAGAATTCTCCGGGCAGGACGGAGCTCGCCGCAGCCCTAAGGCTGTCACTCAGCAGTCACGGCAGAGTGCTGCTGGCAAGCCAGGTGGAAGCAGCCTTTACTTCCAGGCGCAGCCCTGTGCGAGATCACTTCCGCCGCCCCACGAGCCCTAGGACTCGACGGTGGACGGGCTTCGGGAGCAAGCAGGGGTGGCTCAGCAGGCGCGCCTCTTCGGCTCCTGCTGGTGAGGGCAGTCTGTGCCAGGCCTCGCCGCTCCCAGACCTGGCACCCACTGCCCCTGCCCACCCGCCGCGTTCCCCCTCAGGGCCTCCCTCCCCTTGGGAGTCTCGGGGGCTGTCTTCGCTCCCGCCCCAGGGCCAGGTGGAGATGATCCAAGGTGATGCTCCAAGTTCACTGTCCTCAGACCTGTCCAGAGCCACTGGTCGTGTTAAGGCTAGAACACCAGCGGACCTCTTCCCCCCACCTCTCCCCTTACTGTGGCTCACTCAAGCCTCTAGTTTAAACATCTTAAATTTCTGAGGGTTCCTTGCTTTCTTTCTTTCTTTCTTTCTTTCTTTCTTTCTTTCTCTCTGTTTTCTTTCTTCCTGGTAATGCAGATTGAATCCAGGGCCTTCACACTAAGCAACAACTCCAGCCTTTTGTCTTTTCTTTCTTCCTTTTTATTTCTTTTTAATATAAGATCCTTCCAAGTTGCCCAAAGTTGGCTGGATCTTGCGATCCTCTGCCTCAGCCTCCCAGACTGCTGGATTACAAGCATGTATCACCACACTAGGGTCATGATTTCCTTTCTTTTCTTTTTCCTTCCTTCTTTCTTTCTTTTTTTGTTTTGTTTTGTTTAACAAAAAAGAAGAATTTTAAAGCTAAACTAAACTGAAATGCCAGTCAAAATAAAGGATAGAATAGAAATGGTCAACAAATAAAATTCTGATTTTTTCTGAAGTCCTCGCTTCCTAATAGCACTTTAGGAGGAAGAGGAACCTGCTGTGTTGGCCAGTTTTTCCGCCCTGTGGTGCCTACTGAGGAAAGCAGCAGACAGCTGTGGCTCATGGGCCAGCTTGTGGTTATGCCAAGTCAACATCCTTGTGCACAACAACGCTGCAGAAATGTCACGGTGCTTCTGAGGGGTGTGGCGCAAGGCGCGCAAGTCCCGCGATAACCCTGGATTTGCACACCAGTTAGGGGTTCCCAAGAGTTTCCTAACATGTCCTATCCCACAGTTTTCACAAAGCTGCTCATCTCCAGAGCGCGGTAGCCACTCGGGGCCCATCTGCCTCCTCACCCCACTCACCTCTCATCCACCCAGCACCCACCTCTCTCCTGTCTCCCATGTGCCCACCTCCCCAGCCCTGTGCGGGCTTGTTCTGTAGTGTGTGTTACACATGGTGCCATGCTGTGGGGAGCGGGAGCCACAGACCCCTGCTATGTGTTGCACACAGCTTGAAGAAGAGGGGTCCCTTCCCCCAGCTGCCCACAAGCTTTAGCCAGGACACGGAGGAGAAACACTCAGAGCGCACGCAAGATGCTGCAGGGACTCAGAAGCTCCCTTCAGGTGAACAGGATGGTGACTATGACACGGAGAGAAGGCTGCATGGCTTGGCTTTTAGAAATGGGGCCAGTATTTTGGAAGGAATGCCTCACTACCACAGTTCACTGAGTGCCACACACGTGAAAGGTGCATACAGATGCACATGCGTGCCCACGTACGTAAGAGGCGGAGGCATGCGTCTCAGCACCATGAGCCCCAGCTCACGTACTTATGCCTGAATTCTCAGTGTTCACAGCAGGCATGCGCATTACACAGGTGTTCAATACATGAGCAAGCAGCCGACAGCGAGGCACTGGAGAGGCTCAGAGCGAGTACACAGAGACTCGTCCCCGCCTCGCAGGGCATGGCGAGGAGCACGAGCAGTGCCAGCGAGGACCTGGCGCGGAGCAGCCTGGAGGCCAGACAGTGGATGGGCAGCAGGCGTGGAAGGGCTGGCCTGGAGGACCTGGGCCGGAGCACGGCCCAGGAGAGCCAGCACCACTGGACAGAGACTGCACGCAGCACAGCGCTGGGCACATGGGTCTGCATGACTGGCAGCCAAATGGGAGTAAGCCCAGGCGAGCAAAGCAAGAGGCTCTCTTGGGCCAAAACTCAGGCCCTGTCCCAGCATGATCAGAGGCAGAAGCTCCTCTCTGGGCCCAGCGGAAGGGTGGCCCCTGAGCCACGGGGGGCAGTGCAGGTGGTTGCAGCCTACGCAGTGGACAGTAAGTAGCATGCACGCTTCTAGCCGCCCACCTTGCTCACCCGAGGGCTGCAGCTATGAGGGTATAGTCTGCTTGGCCCATTGGACCAGACAAAGGCAAAGGACCTGCAGATGTTGCCACAGCATTTCCGCAGCATGCAGGAGCAGTCCGCCCGCTGCAGAAGTCCCACAGTCGCCAAAGCGCACGCGCCAGGTTTCCCACGGCTGAGCACAGCACCCAACAGCCACAGCGCGCAAGGCAGAGCAACTTACCTCAGCTCAGGCACACAGTGTGCTCAGTCCATACTCATCTGCTTCAGGGAGAGAGCGTCACAGCCCAAGGGGGTAGTAGAGCAAAACCGCTTCCGCCAGGGGCTGGCAGGCAGAGTGAGGGAACAGTGCCAGAGCGGAAGGGGTCAGCGACCCAGTGTAGGTGCCAAGGTCCCTTCTCCAGGACCACCCAGATGCCCAGCGCCGTGCTGTGCCAAGGTGCTGGGCATTTCTCAATCTAGCCAAGTTAAAGAAGCATGATGAAGAGTCACATCCACCCACGCCTGGCACGTCCAAGTAGCTCCTGGCGCTGCCCTCTTACACATGAGGGAAGGCCCAGGTAACGGCAGACTCAGGAGCAGGTTCAGTATGATTTGCATAGAGAAAATACAAGGAGAATACTGAGATAAGCCAGTGACCACACAAAAAAGAAACTTTATGCAAACTATCTAATACTTTAAAGAGACAAGAGATGATTTTGCATCAAAAAAACAAGAACAGAAAACCACGAGAAGAGATCCTTCAGTGAGCAAACACATTAAATCTAGGACAGTAGACAAAACTCAGTGGTAAAACTGGAAAATAAAGTGGGACAAAGGTTTTAGAAAATAGAACAAGGGCTGGGAAGACAGCCAGGTAGTCTAAGCACCTGCTTGGCAAGCGCAAGGACCCGGGTTCAATTCCCGGTTCTGCATGCCGTGCTGGCCCCAGAACCTTGGGTATTGTCTTAGTTACTCTTCTCTCGTTGCTCGGACAAATACACGACACCCAAAATGAAGGAAGGAAAGGTTTATGTAGCTCACAGGTACTGGAGGTTTCAGTCCATACTCAGCTGGCTCCGAGGCAGAGCGGCAGAGAGCAGAGGGCAGCACTTCATGGTGGCCGAACAGCAGCAACAACAAGGAGCAATGGCCACAGGAAGTCTGTCTCTCTGTCTCTTATATTACATTCAGGCTTTCTGCCCCAGGCTAGGGGCAGTACTCACGCCCATAATCACAGCAGTACTAAAACCCATAATCCCAGCCTTGGATCCCACATAATCCCGGTGGATCATGTGTTATCACAAACTCTAGAAGTCCCCACCCATGGACTACATGAGTCTTTGCGGGGACAACTAGACACAAACCATAACAGGTATGGCGGCGGCATGCCTGTAATCCCAGCGCTGAGGAGGCTGAAGCAGGAGGACCACTGCAAGTCTGAACTTCCTAGTGAGACCCTATGTAGAGACATAGTTTTAAGACAAAAGCCTGATGTCCCAAGAGAGTAGGGAACACTGGACTGAGTCCGAGGAGGGTTGCTGTCTGTTTGCAAATTCCCAGAAAGCTGGGACCTAAAGCAGCAGATAACAGCTTCTCCTGCAGGCGCTCTGTCCTTTGATCCCTTGCTTGGGATGTTATCGGCTAGCATTTGTGTGAACCTAGTGTTAGGCAAAGGGTGGAAGTTAATAGATATAGTAGTTTGTATTCACTTAGGTAATTATGCACATTTCTTAGTTGCCTTTACCCCTCAATAAAAGTGAGATGCTTCTGAGGCTCTGGGCTCACTTGGAGAGAGACTAATCTCAGTGAGACCTCTAAAGCTACATTCATCAGGTCTTCTCGTTGTTTCTTTTGGCACCGACCCGTAACATACAAAAACCCTATACCAAATAAATAAATAAATGATTAAAACATAAAGCAAAACCACAGATAAAAAGTTTAAGCAGGAATTTAGGTCTATGAAAAGGAAGGAAAGAAAACACTCTCACAGCAGTAGTCCAGGAGGTCCAAGATCGATACATATTAGCAGCTCTACAACGGGCAACAGAGAAAATACACAGGGCAGTCATCAATAATTACCGAAAAGTCCCAGCACAAGAGTTTCCAAACCGAAGACCACAGAGGCCCAACCAGAGACACCAATGGACCGCGTCCTAGCCATGTGCTGCAGGCCTTCAGAAGACCAGCAAACCAGCAGCATCTCACGGAGCATGCAGCGCTCTGACCACACAACAGCACCGCGGCGCCCGAGGGCAGGAAGCCGATGTCTTCACTTTCGAGGCGGGGCTGTGTTCTCCTGGGGGGCTGGTACCACCATAGTTTGGATCTAGGCTGCCCCACAAAGGTCCCCAGCAAGTGGCACTATTGAAGAATAGTGGAACTATTAGGAGGTAGGGCCTGTTGGAGCTTGTGTCTAGGTGTCCCCCAAAGCCTCATGCAGTCATGGGGTGGACTTCTAGACTTTGTGTTTAGTTCATGATCCAGGGCTGGGATTATGGGTGTGAATGCTCCACCAGGCCTGGGGCAGACAGCCTGAACGCAACACGAGACAGACTTGCTCTCTGAAGCCACTGTTGCGGCTCCTCCTCGCATTTGCTCTTGCTGTTTTCCACCGCCGTGAACTGCTGCCCTCTGTTCTGTGCTGCTCTGCCTGGGAGCCAGCCGAATATGGACTGAAACCTCCACAAACTGTGAGCTGAGCAAACCTTTCCTTCCTTCATTTTGGGTGTTGGGTATTTGTCCCAGCGATGGGACAAGAGTAACTGAGACAGGCCTGGTGGAAGGAGTACCTTGTGCTGTGCCTCTGAGGGCATAGTTTGTCCCAGATTCTTCCTTCTCTTTCTTTCTCTGCTTCCAGCCACACCCCAGAAGTCCTGGGGCCGATTCACAGTGCACCAAACCTCTGGAGCCACCAGCTGAGAATCTCTTTCCTTCTTCACGCTCAGTTTCTCAACTATTTATCAGGGTTGCAAAGGCAGCTAACACAGAGAGTTGGCACCAGGAGCTGAGGCCAGGTCCATGATTGCGCCTGATGTCGCAGCTCAGAAGTCTTTGGAAATGATTTGAGGAAGGAATTTGGAAAGATGCAGAAGCAGATTAGGATGCTGTGAGCAGAGTTTAGCAGGCGATCCTGATGTGTGCTGTTGGGCAGCTGGCCAGTGAGGGCCGGGCTCGGGGCTTCGGACGAGAACAGGGGCTTCGCTGGGGATCACGTCAGAGCCTGTACGCATTCTGTGCTGATAAAGAACTCGCCGGAGCTCAGTGTGTGCGCTGAGACTGGGGGTTTAGGGCGATGAGCTGATTTACCTGGCAGAGGAAACTTCAAGGCAGCGCAACATTCAGCCTGCGGCACGAGTTTTACCTGCTGCTTTCAGCCAAATTTAAAGAGAGAAATAGGAGCAAAATGCAAAGCATAAAAATTTGAAAACTTGTAATTTGATGAAAAAAAAAAAAAAACTAAATCTGGGGCCAAAAGGCTGTGGCTAGCCAGAAAGACCACAAGTTTGAATCCTTTCTGACAACCTAACTAGACCTTGCCTCAAAATAAAAAATGAAAAGGGGCTGGAGACTGGAGATGCAGCTCTACGGCAGAGCACACTTGAGTTCAATCCCTAGTACTAAAGAAAATGTAAAAAGGACAAGGAGGAAAAAAGGAAGAGGAGGAGCCAGTGCTGAGCACTTGGCAGTAGGACATGGGAAGATGCCCTGGGCCTCTCAGGAATGGCCGGAGCCCACCCTGCAGGCTCGAGCATGGGAAAGCACAGACTCCTGAGAGTTCTGGGACATCCTGCTCTCAAGGTCCCCTGGGAAGCTGCTTCCCAGAAGTCATTTCTCCATGCCCTGCTTCCCAGGAACTCTGGGGTCACTGCAGCCATGCTCCAAGGGGGAGGCCCATCCACTTGGTGGTAGCCGTTGGTGTGATCGTTTAAGTTAGTTCTGTAGGCACGCAGAATGCTAGAGCTGTGGGGTTGCCGAGACTCTGTCTAGAGAGAGGAAGGCCAGGCAATGTACGGCAGGGCCCAAGTCTCTGTGGGAAGCCCCTCAGAGGGTGTGTGAAGCTGTGAGCAAGGCCCCAAGCTGCATTTCCAGGAAACTAGAGCTACCAGGAATGTGGACCATATGCTGAGGAAAGCTGCAGGCAGTGAGCAGAGGGAGGCCACGTGGCTGCAGCCAGCAAGGCTGTACTGCGGGATACCACCCGACGGCACATGCCCAGGACGCTAGACGCAGAGCCACAGGGTTAATGCTCCTTAATGCTGACTCACACTTCTTTGTCCCTCTTTCCTCTTTCCCTAGTCTTCATTTGCAGGAAGAAAACATTTGCACTGTGCCATTGAACTCTGGGATCATGTAACCTGCTTTTGACCTTTACAGAGGCTCCTAGCAAGGAGTGTGGTTGAGGCTCAGAGGAGACTTTGGACTTGGACTTTGAGCAGCACCGGAACTGTTCAGACTGCAGGGACTCTTGAGGTGGGCCAAATGCATTTTGCATTGTGGGATACACGTGAGCTTTTGAGGGCCAAGTGTGGAATGCTACAGCTTAGATCTGCAATGACGTTTTTAACTGTGTCTGCTCCATATTTGGTTAAGAACTGATATTAAGTTTAGAATGAATTGGAACCAAGAGGGTCAGAGGGAGAGACCAGTCTCAAGACGCAGAGATAAGAAGCAATGTGGTGTGTTCAGGAGGCTTTCTTTCTGTGGAAATGGGTGGCAAAGTATGGGTTAGGAGAGGCAGCAACACAGGACAAGGATGTAGAAACAGACAGTGGCCCTCTGAAGGACCTTGTATTCCCTTCTCGAGAATCAACTTTATCTAGTGTGACAGTTTACCTTGACTGTCAACCTGACTGTATTAAGAAGTGACTACAGATTTGGGAATGGGAAATTGTCATGGTGCCCTTGGGAACAACCTACCAAGGATGAGATGGGAAGACTGGAACCCAGCACCCCACCAGAGCAGAGCCCCCCCAACCAGAACCTCCACATCAGCCTGCTGCATGGGTACAAATAAGCTGCTCTATGTTCAGCCACTAGTATCTGGAGTTTACTTGCTTTAGGAGTAAATTGCCTGGGGGACTTCCAAAGCCTACATCCTACTGAAGTGACGGCTGCCCCAATCTTACTGGGATACTTTGCAGTTATTTCACTCCAGCTCTGTACTCCCTGTCCTAGCTGTTGACTAACTCATCTCAGCGAAAGACACTGGCCAGCCAGAAAATGCCACTTCCACCCCGTCCCTGCCTTGAAATGGCCAATATAGTAGGGTGGCAGCAACTACAGCAGACCAAGCCCAGGGGCTGGAGGCTGTAGAACAGCAAAGCCAAGCAGCGCCAGGGCCCTGGGAAGCCACAGGCCGCACAGGGAGGCCAGGGGCACACACTGAGCCCTCGGCTCCACATCCATCCCCAGCCAGCCCAGTCTGCATCAAGCTGGTGGCCAGCCCACTCGTGGGGCGGAGGCCAAAGGTACAGCTGACTGAGGCCACAGCCTTGAAAGGCCCTTGAGCACCTGTGCTGGGCAGAAGAGCAGCCCAAATTCATACCTGGCCTGGAGCCCGGGAAGGTGACGGCTATAACCGCATCTTCTCCACCACCTGGGCACTGCTGATGGCATGCTGTGAGGACATAAAGCTCTCAAGAGGGGACTGAGCCAGGAGCCCACCCTCCTGAAGGGACTGGGAGACAGCACTTCACAGGCATTCATCTCGCTTGTCCTTCTGCACTGTGAGGATGCACCATGGGGCCCTCCCAGGTAGAACAACTGCTGAGGAAACACAGAAGCTGCGCATGTCCCAAGGACAGTGAGAGACTGAGAGGTGCCTCGAGGGCGGCTGACCTCGGGGCTCCTGCTAAGAGCACTTCTGTCTCTCCATTACTACAGTGATGTGGTGGTCCCCAAGCTTCAGGGAGACAAAGAAGACCTAAAACTTTGTAGATTTTCCAGAAGCCCGAGCAACCTCCTTGGCTATCGAGAAGCCAGGCTGTTGCCCTCCCTGCCATCGTGACAGAAGGGAGCTGAGGTTTGCAGCCAACTCTGGGCCTCTTCCCAGCTTCTGCACCACAGTAAATGGACCAGACATGAGGTGACAGCAGGGAAAGGGGACACGAAGGCCCCGTGCCCTGGTAAAGAGTCTCCCACGCACAGCCAGGAGGGAAGCAGGATGGGCAGTGTTCAAAGGCATCTGGCAGTGCTCCTGTCTTTGCAAAGGGATGGGTCCCCTCTTCTGGTCCCACAGAGCCACACGCAGAGGTATCAGCCAGAAGGCAGGGTCTCCACGCCCCACACACGTGGCAGAGGGACTGAGGACCTGCCCTGTGCTCCCTGTCTGACCAGCGCGAGGGGTGGGCGGCGTGGGCCCCACACCGTGGACACACTGCCCGAGGCATGTGCTTTGTGTCCTCAGCAGCAGTCCAGGCTGCTGCATGAATGCAGGAGGTGTGGGGGGCTGGGTGTGGGGGCTCCACGCAGCCCAAGGCCCTGGCAAGGCACCTAGATGGGGCTGAGCAGGAATGTACAGCTGGCGCCAAAAGAAGGGAAGGAAGGGTGAGAGTAAAAGCTAGCCATGAAATTGCAGCCTCAAGGAGACCGTGCGGAAACTCGCCTCTAACTGGACACCCTTCCCCAGGGTCAGTCAGCAGCAGGCGGAAGGGAGGGAAAGGGCAGTGTCTTCCGCGTGAGGACACAAGGTGGGGTACCAGGCGCCCCTGCTGAGCCTGTGCGAGGCACCCATTCCAGCACAGACGGTCACGCCAGAACCGTTCAGTCACTGAGGGTGGATCCCACGGAAATCAACCTGGGGCAGCAGTTACCCGCAGGGCCCCTGTGCCCGGGGCCAGAGAACACGGGGACGACCTCCCCGTCCTGGCCACACTAAACTCGCGCGGCAAAGCCATCCCGAATCCACCAGAGACACAAACCAGAGCACAGCCGGGCTGCCGGGGCGAGCACCAGACCGCACAGCAGCTCTCCACACTTAGGCATAAAGTACTCCAAGAAACCAAAGTACGTAACTGAACGACCTTCGCGTTGCTATCATCTGGCTCTAAGATCTCAGATTATCATTAACAATTTTTGGAGAGCACTTCAGGGACAGAAGGGCAGCTCAGCTACTTGTGCCCAGTGAGAGTGAGTCCCCGCGTCGGCAGGCTCTGCACTGAGCCGGACCTGGAGGTAGAAACTGGTCAGGAAGACAGCTTGGGGTGCTCGGTGCTCTGCACCAGGACGTCCCGTGTATGCCGGCACTGACCTGGGGCTTGGCAGCGCAGGGGACACCGCCGAGCTCCACAGAAGGCGCAGAGCCGCACAGAAGCGCCCTGCTCTTCACTGCGGAGTAAGGGCGCAAGAGCAGGCCAGTTCACGGCTTCTGCTGGGCCCACTGTCAGAGCGCCTGGTCCTCACGCCACACGTCTACATCGACGCCCGGTGACCTACCGCACCAGCAAAGTCACAAAGCAGTGGGGGCGAAGGAATTTTATGTACACAGAACTCTGGTGTGAAAGCAGATCTTGTAAGCATAGCATCAAAGGAGAAGCCCTGAGGACACTTCCCGCGGGCCTGGCAAGCTAGAACTTCAAACCTCTTGATGTTAAACAGTTAGGCGGGGGGAGTGACCAACGGGGAGGCGTTTCAAGCCACACAGCATCTAGAGGCTGTAATGGGAGCCAAGGGTCTCCGTGGAGGACAGGACCACGGGGGCCAAGGACACTGCCGGAGCCTGGCCACGCGGGCCAGGCAACTGACCTGTGGCAACCAGCAGCCTCACAGGAAACCAGAGCAGAACAGCTTTAGAGCTAGATGCCATTTTTTAAATAGTCAAAATGACAAACTTAAAAAATATTCATGCTAAAGCTGCTCGCTGCAGGCAGGAATTAGGACACGTCCTCCTACCTTGTGGGGTGAGTGCTGTATGAAATGCCTGCGAACACACTTGCCTGTGTCCCAGCTACCTATCAAAGTTTACACCTTCGGAGTAGCAATTGCCATTCAGGACTTCTCTCCTGAAGGAAATAATCAGCTACACACGCTGCGATTTGAGCCCAGATGGACGCTGTAACTTTTATACCAAACCTGGGGTTGGTGCGAGGCTCAATGTTAGTTGGGGGAACAACTTAAAATGGGCCCCTTAAAGTGAAGAGCTGTGCATTTCTATAAAGGGCCACTGGGCAGTGCTTAGGGTCATCTTAGAGCAGGGCTTGGTGGTGTGGGAAACCTTCTGGTGCAACTCCCAGTGACAGCCTACGTGGCAACTGCCATCCCATTCTGTGCAAAGAACTTCGTTTATAACTGGCACTGCTTGCTTTTCTGTAGGCAGCCAAGCCTGCTAGGAATGCCCACAAATGTATCCCCAATCAGGGGGCGAAGAAGGATAAAAGGTGGGACACAGAATTACCTAGAATGTGGGGCCAAGGGGTCTTGCCTCTAGGGGACAGGGAGACCTGAGCACCTGGCTCACCTTGTCTTGTTTCCATAGCCAGGGGAGCAAGTTGGGGTGCAGAAGAGCTCTGCCTCCGGTCTTCTGTGGCGCATGTCCAGGTGGGACCTCAGCAGTGCGGACTTTCCACTTGCAGCGCGCTAGCGCCTGTCACCTTGCCCCTCTGTGCTCACAGAGGCCTCGCACCTCATTGTCTGGTCTCACAAGACCATCATATGCCATATATTCATATATTGAGCTCCTAGGGCCTCGCGCCGCCTGTACACATGGGCCCTGCACCAGCACGCAGAGGGTCAGATGGAAGCCTGTGTCCTTCAGAGCTTGGAGAGGGGCTTCAGAGGGCTCTGGGCTTCTCTGGGCTATGAAACACCCATGGAGACCCACAAGGGGCTTCCCTGGGGTCTGTAGTCAGTGTTGATTTGAGTTTTGTGTCATCCAATGCCAGGGAGGCCCCACATTAGCATTGCGCCGTACAGGTCACACTGCCCCGCAGTAGCTCCGGGAGGCTGGTTTCTCCTACCAGTAAGGCTGCGTCTCCAATACCTACATCCACGTTTGCTAGTTTGGCAATCTGAAAACAGCTCCTTGTTCCTGCTTCCATCCCCTCTCCCATGTCCTGTGCCCGTGCAATCCTGCGGGAGCAGGACCCGGCTCTCCTCCATCTGCCCGAGGACCTGGGTCCAAGATCACCCCTTCTCAGCCATGGAGATGTTTCTAATACTACTGTTTTTGTTTCTCTATAACAGATTGGAGATATTTCTATAATTCCACATGATTATTTCACAATATAACTTCTCCTCCTGCTCTAAGCACTGCATCTTTTAAAACATCAATTCGCATCACAGTGGAAGGAGCTTCAGCAGCGGTGGAGGTCCTACCCCCGGCAGCTGACCCAGGACTGTTGTCCACGTGGTCATGGCCTACCTGCTTCCGGCCCTGCATTTCCTTCCCAACTTTTTGAAAGATAGCTCAGTGTACTCTCCAGGGCAGGGAGGACCTCCTACTCTGTCCTGCTCTGCCTTGGGGCTCCACCACTCTACAGGTCTGTCACTCACATACATAGTGTTGGAGTACAACAGAGAGCAGGGCAGCCCGTGGGCAGCCTGGGCTTTCCAAGGCATGCTAGGTTCAGTACCCGTGCGTGAGCCTAGGTAGCTCCAGCCCCTTCCCCATGCCAGCCTGCAGGCACCAGACTCAGCACGGGCCCTCGGCTGCCCCTGCGTGCTAGGGGGCTCCTCCAGTGGGTTTCACCTCCACAGCCAGGCCCTCTGCTCCCACATCCATCAGGAGCATGAGGCCACGAGGACACACATCTTGTTTTCATGGTTGATAGACAGATCTTTCCTTGTTGTCCTTTCCAAAAACAGTCTGTGTTGAGCTGGTACACTCACGCCTGTGTACATGTGTGTCCATCCTGTGACCTAACACCCACCGACCAGGCGGCACCTGTTGTCCTGTTCTTTTTTACTTTAAAAATATACATAGCAACAAATGGACACTCAGGAAAGAGGACTCCCCGAGCTGCTTCTGAGAGTGGCAAGAAGGGTGGAATAAGTATGGTCCCAAGGAGGTGGGAAGGGCTGGGAGGGAGATCTGTGACAATTTGTCTCTTACTAGTCAATTTGTTTTTAAAGTTGCTCCCTCCCTTTACGATCACATAACACATCTCATAGCTGATCCTAAGTCAGCGAAGTGTAAGGCCCCGCGGAAGCTCGGAGACGCCTAGAGCTACTCTGTCATCCCGTCACCAAAGCCCTGGGGAGGGCAGACGAGGGAAACGTCGTGGGCTGCTGGTCATCGAGGGCCCGACCGGGCCATGTAGTGTGCTCAGAGCTGCACTTTACCTCACAGCAGCATGAGTGTGACAGCGCAGTCCCCTCTGAACTCGCCAGGAAGGGTTGCTTTTCTTTTCTTTTTTTCTTTCTTTTTGGCAGAACCGGGCATTGAACTCAGGCCCTTGTGCTTGCCAGAGAAGTGATTATTCCACCGAGCCAGCTCCCCGGCCCCTAAGGGTTGTTTTTCAGAGTCCACAATATCCAGGCCTCAGGAAGGTGATGCCACCAAATGCCACGCCTACTCGTCCTTTCTGCGGGCACCAGGGGAGAGTGGACCGGAGGAGAAAGAGCCTGGGGGTCCGTGCACCTTGGTGAGGCCAGCCCCACACAGCTCCTGCCCCAGGCCAGGACCCAGCAGGGCGAGGGACGTAGGAACAGCACCCCGAGTCTCAGCAGCTGCGTCCGCAGGTGAGCACAGCCCAACCCGCGCAGCTGCCGACTAGCTCAGAACTTCCTTGGCCAAATGTCAGACGGGTATAAACGCAGACAGTGCTGCTGAAGGAACTGAGAGACACCTTAGAAGAGTGAAAGCAGAAACTTCGCTGGAAGGCAGGGTGGCCCAGTGGACACTGAGGAGAGACTTTCGCGGCTGGAGGACTGAGGGCTGGTGGCCTCACTGACTCTCACAGCCCGAGGGGCAGAGCTCAGAGCGAAGGGGACAGAGCTTCGGTGCTTACGAGATGCGAAGTGGTGGGGAGAGAGCAGAGGCCAGGGTGCAGAAAGCATGGAGCTGTGCTGGTTGATACACTGTAGCACCTTAAGCCCGGAGGTTCACTTGAGTGGCTCAGCGGAGGGCCAGGGTTCTTCGCTTGGACACATCCTCATCCTGGGCAGGAGGAGGCGCGACACTGTGAGCTCTACACCCGCACCCAGGGTAGGCTGTTTATAAGGAGGGAGAGGGGCTGGCTGGAAGCCGCAGCTGCTGCCCCTCCTGTGGCTCTTTGCTGTTTGCCGCCGCGTGGCTGCTGCCCTCTGCCGTGGGCCGCTCTGCCCGGGAGCCAGCGAGCATGGAGTGAAACCTCCACACACTGTGAGCTCAGTAAACCTTTCCTTCCTTCATTTTGAGTGTCAGGTATTTGTCCCAACAACAAGTAAAAAGTATCAGAGACAAGATCAAATCTATAATTTAATATAATCACAGATGCAATGGATTTCTGAGTAGAAATCCAGGAGGAAAGCAGAGGCAGTGTTTAGGGAGATAATGGCCGAGCGCTTTCTACCACTCCTCAAGCCTAGGTGTCTTCAGCTGGAGAGCCCTGTACATCCAGACAGACAACTCAGCAACTCCCTGCTTCAGCCGTCCCCTGGGGGCAGACTGGGGGAGCCTGTTCCCTGGCTGAGCAGAGGGACAGACCGTAGCCAGCGGGGTTGCAGAGGAGCAAGTCTGAGCCTCGCTGAGCTGAGACTAAACGGAGATGCGCACGTTCGCGAAAGGACAGCAAAATAAAAACCTTTCAAAAAGCCAGGCTGACCATTATTAAAGGCATGCTTGTGAGGTGAACACTGGGGAGAAGGGAAAGCCCCAAGAAGAGCCGTGTGAGATTCAAGAAGGGATGTTTATCACACGAAGCTGTAAATGTGCAGATCAGCTTAAACAAACATTAGCTATGGAAAGCCAACATGTAATTTGTGTGGTTAAAAATAACAACATAGAACTAAAAAACAGAATAACGGCAAACATGTAATTTATAATAAAAGCACGCTACGTGTCTTGTATTATGTGTAGAGAGGGTCAATATTAGCTGTAGACTTCATTAAATGGTTGCAGCTTATTACTATCTTTAGGGCAACAATGATGTTACAGAACAGGGAAGTGTCGCTCCCAGACTGAGCAAGGGAGGAGCCGGGAGGGAGGGAGGGAGGGAGGGAGGCAGGAGGAGGAGGGAGGAAGAGGAGGGAGGGAGGGAGGGAGGGAGGGAGGCAGGAGGAGGAGGCGACAGCAGCGCCTGGAAAGTTAAGAAGGGAATGGAAGGGGGCCTGGAAGGACAGGACTGGCTGACTCCCGGCATAACATAGCGGACAGGAACCTGAATGTATCCGAACACACACTAAATACGAATGAATAAAATTCTGGGCGAAAACATTAAGATTATTGGGCTGGATTTTTAAAATTCCAGCCATCTGCTGTTTATAAAGATACAACTAGAGCACATTACTGACACAGGTAGGAAAAAGCAAAAAGGGTGGAAAATATATTTGAAATAATCGAAGAAAGCTGATGTGGCCACTATATTGGAAGAGGGCTGTGAACAAAGAGCACCCACAGAGATTTTGTGAAGGTTAGGACACATTGGTGAACGGCTCTGCTGGCCAGAAATTATAAAAATTCAGAACATTTTCATACTAATGTAGCATCAAAATATTTATAAATATTTAAAAATTTAAAATATTTTAGCACTAAAAGTTTTAAACTGATGAAATGATAAGGAAAAATTGGTAGGTCTTGCCTCAGAGCAATAAATTTAAAAGTGTCTCCGTGGACCCAGGATATAGCTCAGCATCATAACCGCCTACCTGGCAAGTGCAAGGTCCCAAGTTCGATTCCTGGTACAAACAAAAGAAAGAAAGAAAAGAAAAGAAAAACTGAAGTAAAGTGTCCCTGAAATAAAGCTTGACACGAGGCCTCTTTCTATGGTTCCAACTAGCAGGAGGCTGAGGAAGGAGGGTCCCGGCACCCAAAGGACGGGAGCAGTCTGGGCAACCTCGCTAGAACCACTCTCTTCAAAGCACAGAACAACTACCACCAGTTCTGTAACTAATTGGGAGGCTAAGTGGGCAAAAACTAGTACATATATTAAATATTTTACTAACATTTTTTAAAGTTTGATGTAATAGAAATATGGAGAATTTTTCAACATTCAAGGAAACTTAAAACAATGACCGTATATTAGACAACAGAGTAAACAGTAACACAGCTGAATAAGTTAGTATAATACAGACAGTTCTGACAGAAAAAAGATTGGATTTTAAGTCACAATTTTCTTTTTCTGCCTTTTATTTCTCTCACATGGTCTACCTCTCAAAATTGTGACATTTTGCAGTTGCTGTAACAAATACTCTTACGGCCTCATAAATCAAAATAGCATGCAAGATGGAGACTTAACAATACTTAGGACTGAGCAATGAAAGCACAAGGTATCAGTAATGGCAGGATACAGGCAAAGTCATCATAAAGGCAACTCATAGTTCAGCATTATTATATTAGGAAAGAAAAAACAAAATTAACAAGCTATAAGAGTAACAGAATAAAACTAACATAATAAAATAAAGAAAATGCTAAGAATAAGATATAAGTTGAAAATAAAGGTATGAAAGAAAGGCTCAAAAAAGCCAAAGCTGAGCTGGAGAGATAGCTTGGCGGTCTAAGCACCTGCCTGGCAAGCGTAGGGACCAGGGCTTGATCCCTGGTACCACCTGCAGTGCTGAGCCCACACTGAGCTAGCCGCCACGTTCAGGCATAGTGGCGCAGGCCTGTAATCCCAGCGCTGGGGAGGCTGAGACAGGAGGACCACTGTGAGTCCGAGCTGCATAGCGAGACCCTGTACCAAATAAATAAATAAAAGATTTTTTTTAACATTTAACAACTTTATTGAGAAACAAATAGTAATGAGACAGTTTCAAGACCGATCAGTAGGATACTTTCAATAATAAATACATTGCACATTGTTTTCTCAGTGGTTATTCATTGTACAAGATGCAGACATGACATCCCATCCACAAACACTATGAGAACAAATCTTATTCACTGAATTAAGAGAATGCAGCTGTATATCTATCCTATTTTGAATATACAGATACAAAATGGTCATTCATTTGTATCCCCTTTCTTGTTTAGTTTTGTCAGAGAAGGGTATCCCATTTCCATTGTCATTTAAATATTGTAAGTGCATGAATTCAACAAAACACTCCAACACAGTCCAGCAGTCTATAATAGTAGTGGGTCATCCACAGGACTGACAATGTCAGAAGTTGTTGACCTGAGCCCTTTACAGCCAACATACCAACATGGCTTCACCTCTATAAAAGATTTTTTAAATTAAAAATAAATACAATAAAATAAAGCCAAAATTTAGTTCTTTGAAAAACACTAATAGAATTCACTATTCTTTGATCAAAGTACAAATCAGACAGAAACTGCATAAATGAAAGAGCAGACGATTTGTGTGCACAAGACCCTGCCTGGTGCCCTGACTCTTGTTCCTGCCCCAACAGCGGCCTGCACGGGCTGTGCCTACCAGAATCCGCCTGCCACAGGCACCGCACCAGGGCGTCCCTAACTGCTGAGACTGAAAGCTCTACAGGTGAAAGAGTGGGAGGTCAGGATAAGACTCCCAAACCCAGGAGATGAAGAGGGGAAAAATACATGGACAGCGGACAACATTACTATTTAGGAATGATCAATTCAAAACTGCCAAGCAGTTATAGAGATAGGTAAGGCTGAGGAACTGTTTTTAAAGAAATGGGTGAGTTAGAGCAGGGTGTGATGACTCTGGTACTCCCAGCATGCTCGGAGGTGGAGGCTGAGTCAGGAGGATCGCAAGCTAAGTGCAGCCTGGGCAACTCAGTGACTTAGACAAATCTTGTCTCAAAATTAAAAATAAAAAAGGGCTGTGGACGTAGGCTGGTGGGACAGCCCTGGGTTCAATTCCCAGTACTGCAGGAAGCAGGAGGAAGAGACGGAGAAGAGAGTAGGAAGAGGGGGGTGGTGAGAGCAGGGCCCTCCTCTACACTGCCCACCCGGCTCAGAGTTCTCTCCGAGGCCACAGTCCTCCACAATGCCAGTAACGAACAGATCCTCTCAGTCTGCGGGAGTTCAGAAGGGAGCAAGACAGTTGGGCAAACAAACTCCGGTCCTCAGAGGCTTCTCCAGGTGCAAAGTTGCTGCTGTTCAGGATGTTCCTGTCTTAAAATATTCTTGCAGTCGGTACTAATTCCTTTGATTTACAAGTCTCTTGTGGATGTCTCCACTTCTACCCCTGGAAACTTGCTCTTCCTAAGGAAAATGTGTGTGTGTGTGTGTGTGTGTGTGTGTGTGTGTGTACACATGCAGTTTGTTTTAAATGAAGGCCAGAAAAAAGAAGGAAAAAGCTCCTTGTGTTTTTCAGAAGACCCAGTTCCTGGCCCCCTGGTCCTCTCCTGTCCCCGTGACGTTCATCCGCTGTCTTTTCTTTTTTTCTTTTCGGTACTGGGATGCACACCGACCCTTGGCTTGCCAGGCAGGTGCTTATGCCACTGAACTACCTCTGCACCCCCATCCTGCTGTCTTGAACACACACCAAGTGGGGCAGTTGGGAGAAGGGGAGCAACACTTGGTCTCGGGTCCTCTCCCCGGGAGGCTCACTGAAGACAGCGCCTTCCGGCCACAGCCAGGCAGCTGTCCCTCGGCCTTCAGGCCCAGCAGGGACACGAGCTGCTGAGGGCCACCCGAGATTCCTGAGCGCCAAGGCAAACCAGACACCGGCAGGTCAAGAACGCAGCCAGGGGCCAGGCGACTAGCGCCAACGCAGCGCCCCCTGCAGCCGCACCTCGTGGGCAGCTCTCGGCCGGCCGTGTCTCAGCGCCCACGTCGCAGCCCAGGGGTGAGCATCGCACGGGTCTGCACGCAGGCGGGCGTGCGCGTGCGTGATTGTGCCCGAGCGCTGCCCCACGCCACCGGCCGTGCCCGCGGCGGTACTCGCTGCCGCCTCCACCTGCTGCCGGCTTTGTTCGCGGTTCCTTCCCTAGACGCCAATCCCGGCGGGGTAATTACGCGCGCCACCTCCCACGCGCACAGCCCGAACAGCAGGGCAGCGGCAAGGCAGCCAGACGCTGCGGGGCCCGCCCGCCCGCACGCACGCACGCACGCACGCACGCCCTCGCGGCGGGAGAGCCGTCCGGAAGGGAAGGGGCGGCCTGTCCGAGCGCCAAGTCCTCCGCGCTGCGCCCGGCAGCCTGCGGGCCGGTCCGCCTCCCACGCGGAACGCGTACGGGCCGCGAAGCCGGGACTCGGGCGGCGCCAGCAGGACGAGCCTAGTGTGCTCGCCCTGGTCCGACGCCCCACGGACTCAGGTCCGCAGTTGGGTCGTGAACTTGCAGCCCAAGGCTCTCACAGGGGCGCTGCCCAGGACTCTTGGTTGCTTACCAACAACTCGCCTGCAATGGAACGAACTCGTTAAGTCAGGGACTTGCTGTACTGCAAACATGTACTAATTTTTTAAAATAAAGAAACTCGGAACAGATTTGACTGGCCTAATACCTTTGCAGAGAAGCTCGCTCACTGCGATCAGATCACCCTTAACACAAAACTGCTGGCATTTACTCCTCTCGGTACCTTGACACAGTTTAATTGCAGCTTGGAATGGAAACCGTGGCCCCAGTTTTCTTATTTCCCAGGCTCCCAGCCTTCCGTGGGGAAATTGCCCAAGGAGATTTGCAGGTTTAAAAGAGGACAGTTATAGAAAGTCAGGATGCTTTCAGATGCCAGGATTAAAGCAGGGCAAACCCTGGCAGGCGGTCACAGGTGCTGGGACAGTGAGATGGTGGGGGAGCCAGGCTGCGACCCCAGGCTTGGCGAGCTCCACGGGTCACAGACCAGGGCGTGCGCTTGTTCTGTGGTGGGAAGGTTTGAGCAGGAGGCCACTTCATTCCCCACCACATCCTCTGTGCCCCGACCTGTATGGCGCGCTGTGGCCTCCTGAGGCTCAGCCATGATGCCTTCTGCCCAGGCAAAGAGGGACAGAGGCACAGATCCCTCCCCAGAGCCATCCGGTGCACCCAGCTCCAGGACAGTTGGCACCAGATTGGGCAATGTTAGCTTGAAGCACTGCACCTGACAAGGAGGTACACCTCGCCAGCCCCACAGCCCACCTGGCCCTGTAGCTCTCGTCCACAGGAGAGCTCCAGTCCTGTGTGTGCTGTGCCTGTCCAACACCCCTCACCCCAGAGCAGCCAATGGTGGCATGTGGGGAGAACTCAGTCCAGCACTTAGAGTGGGCTTCTAGGTTAACATGGACACCCGGACTCCGCACCCTCAGGCCCTCCTCAAAGCAGGCCAACTGAGAGCTGTTCTTCTGCAGAGAACAGAACCCTCTGTTCTCAGAGAGGGCAAAAATCCAGAGCCAAACAGCTGGCCAGATGGTGTGACCTTGGGCCCTGTGGCTGGAGGTCCACTGTGGCACAGCCACCCCAGGCAAGCCCAGATGATTTACAGACCAGCAATGGGATACTCATACAGGCCACAAGGACCCGGGATGAGACCCCTCGGCTTCCTGTGAGGGGCTACAAGGGGAAACTTGATCGGCCTCTGGTGTTTAGGGGGACCTCTGGGGTGATCAGATGGTGGTTAGATGGGGTCATGGCGAGCCCAGTCATCGAGCCTGGAGCTTCACAAGAAAAGAGCAGAGGGCATGCAGGCACACACACACACACACACACACACGCACGCATGCACGTGTGCATTCCCCAGCTTTCCACACATGCTCTGTCGCACATCAGGACCTTCCCCGCCAGGCTGTAGTGGGATGTGGCCATAGCCTTGGAACTTGGGACCGGAAGCCACAATGCCCCTTTCTTATAGCTCACGCGCCCTTCATTTCCATCTACTTAGACAGGCGCCATGGGCAGAAAGGGACAGGGTGCTGCAGCCAGCCCCGCCCTGCCCCCTGCAGAGCCCCCGGGCGTGGCGTCCACCACCGCAGAGGGCCATAGAGCACCCTGTGAACAGGCCTGGGACAGAGGGACTGGAAAGGTGTGGGGAGCCGGGCCAGGGCTGCCCCGCCATGCCTTCAGGAGCAGCCTGCCCCCAAGTGGGCCAGGTGCCAGAGGACGATGAATATTTGAAGGATTTCCGTGGCACATAGCTGCGAGCACCAGCTGGGGGACATCTAAGCCAGCTTAGTCTTAATTTTATTAGTATTTAGCCACCAAAAGGGATCACAGTCGGTAGCAGAGCGCTTCCGTGCGCTATCTCCAAAGCCCCTACTCGCTCTGGAACATGAGACGCCTGGCTCTTCAGCGACTGCCTTCAAACAGGGCATTTCCCAGAGAGAGTCTGCGGAAGGGGAGGGTTTAGGATGCTTCCCACTGACCCCACGCCGTGGCCCTGGCTGCCAGGCCCCCGCAGAGCTCCAGCCTGCAGCGGAGGTCGCCTCCTGCTGAACAGGGTGGAGGACAGAAGACTCCCGCCTGTTTTCCTTCCACCGCAGCCCCTGACAGTCTCCAGCAGCCAGCAACGGGAGCAATTTCAGGGCCTGTGAATGGCTTAGAATCAATTATGCCGTCATCTCCGATCAGGGAGCAGATACAAAGAACCAGGAGAGCAGAAGACAGAGACAGCCCTCACCCGCGCAGGGAAAGTTAAATGGAATTAGATTTCAGTCAACAGCTAGATTATAGTATCATGTTTCTGACAAGATTACAAAAAGCAGATTAATCCTCTCAGCGCACCTTAATTGTGGGAACAGCTTCCATACCCGAAATCCACCACAGGAGATGACGGAGCTGTCACAGGAAGATGGCTGGGACCCACGACCAGCGGGAAACAGCTGCCTCGGGGTGCTGCACCCCTGAAATAACTCTCAGGAGAAGCCCTGTAGCTCTCCAGTGATCAGGTGCTGCATGCGAAAATATTCACTCATTTTAGCTTCCTCCACAATTTTCAACATAAGGCCTGGCAACCTTAGGAGGGCAAAGAATGAAAAACACTTTGTATAAGAAATACACAGAAAATTTAAAAAGAAGACAGTCACATGGAAGCTACTCTTAGGCCCCAGGAGACACATGTGGGGCTCTGGAGACTCTTGGGGAGCAGGCCAGGAGGACAAGCTCAAGCATCCATAGCAAGGGACCATGGGTGGGACCCCTCCCCATGTCACATGTGTGCCTAGCACAAGGTGGTTGCTATTGGGGCCAAAACAGTGACCCTAGTACTGGGGTCCTGCTCCTCAGTACCTGAGTGTGTGACTGTAAGGTGGTCTTCAGAGAGGCAACCCCAGAACAAGTGCCATGAGTGGGGTCCCACCTATCTGGCAGGGGTCCCCACAGGAAAAGGAGGTCAGGACACGTACTCCAAAAAGACAGTGCGAGGAACCTGGAGGAAGAGGCACCCGCAGGCCAGGAACTGCAGCCCTGGAGGAGCTGGTCTGCTCCTAAACCTCAGTCTAGGCTCCGGCCTCCAGAACGGGGGCAGTGAGCTCTGCTGCTCTGGGGCTGGGCGGTGGGGGCAGGGCAGACCTGTAAGCCAGCCACAGGGGCAGAAGGCGCACCAGATCCACAAGCTAGTACTGCCGTTAAGGTGCTCCAGCAGGTGACCTGTGTGATTAACAACAAAACCCCATCTTGATGTCACTGGAGGGAAACAGAGGCCCAGCACCATCATGGGCATGAGAAGACCCAAGACAGGAGCCAGACGTGGACTTAGAGCCCCACACCTGCAGCCAGAAGAGGAGGTGGGATGACTGGGGACGTGAGGGCCCCGACCATCCCCAGACAGCAGATGTTTCCACAGCTGTATCCAGGAAGGTAATATAGCAGGAATGTGGTGGGGACTGCAGACTTCAGAAGGACACACAGGAAACACACCAAGCTGCCTGAGAGTCAGGACAGAGGACAACTGTGCCCAGCAGGCTCTATGCCATAGCAGTGTGGCCATGGCATGGACAAGGCCCTGTGCACAAGTGCCAGGCCACGGATCTCTTCTGGGTTCTGAGCCCCTGCTCCTCAGGTGTGGGGCTGCAGAGCCTGTGCTTCCCATGTCCCTGGCACAGCCAAGCAGTTCCTAGCGACCTGTGGAGGCTGTGGCCAGAGTGGGGCTGGTGGTGGACTCTTGGCCCTCTTGAGGTCCAACTGCCACAGTCCCTGCAGGCTTGCATGAGTTGCTTGGGGCTTTCATCCAAACCAAAGGTCCAGGTGTGCAGCCCGAGCCCCTTGGACCTGGCAGGTGACCGGCGGTTGGCACGGAGCTCCTGACCTTAGGGGGTGCTTCCTGCACCCACGCCTGCCATCTTATCTGCGGCAGGTGGCAGACAAGCCTGCTCTCCTACACAAATTCAATCCGTAACATAATGTGACTCTGTCTCCTACTACTGAGGAAAACACGCCCCTGAGTTCAAGACGCTTCACCTCCAATGTGCATCTGTTCCTCACTCCGAGACTTGAGGAGCTGCACCAGGTCACAACAGCTCTGATGTGTCACTGTGTGAAAGCTACACTGGGGACCCTACTGGGCCCCCACAGCAGGGTGTGCAGCTGGGTCCTACCCTGGGCACCTCTCCCAGGGCCACCAATGGCACCTTTCCTCCCTCAAGAAGCACGCAGACCCACATGCTATGTCAGTCTGAAGAAGTCACTAGATGCCCTCAAGTTGGGGCTCTCCAAGAGAGAAAGATTTAAATGTTTGTCTCGATACTTAACACCTGACTGGCAGCTGCAAATGCAAAGCATAAAGCAAGTGGACAACATCCTACATGGAGGAAAAGCATATTTTTAAAAGGGGTATCAGAGAAGCAGGGCCCAAGCTCAGAACAAAGAAGTAACACTAGTGTGTAGTTCTGTTCAAGGCAGCCTGCGGATGCAGGGTCTCCAGAGCAGGGAACCTCTGCCCCTTTCTGCTCATCTTCTGCTATTCTGCTGTCTGGATGCACTGTCTCCTGTACGCCTCCCTTCCTGTCCTGTCCTTGAGGAACTGGAGCACGCCATCAGCCCTGGAGTTAAGGATTTCACCCTTACGACGGGTTTCTCCACCTAGAGCCAGCCCGCCCTGCAACCCCTGTGCCGATGTTTGCGGTGGCTCTGCACCTTCAGGATGTGGGATGTGCTCTAGAGGTCATGCTATGTTTGGCCTGTCACTCTCACCTTCCAGGTGTGGCCTGCCAAGAGGGAACTGGGACAGGAGTCAGTCATCTGGCAGGAAAGCAGAGAAGGGAGGCGGGAGGAGTCAGGATGCCAGACCTTCACGGTCTGGCCTGACATGCAGGAAGTGAGCCACACCACCCCCGCCCCATCCTTTCTCCCCGGGAGGGTGTGCGTGGGCCCACATGGTCCAGAGCGCCCTGGAGGCCGCGTGGTAGGCTTTGCTACGCACCTAGAGGCCCCTCGAATGTCAGGCCCTGCAGCAGTGACATGGACATCTGCATGTTCCAGGGGCGTTAAGCCCCTCCAGCATCACCTGGTAGGGGCCGAGGAATGGTCACCGCACACAGCACTTGACGGGGGGCTGCAGGGGGCTGCTGGATTGGGGTGTGAGCGCTGGCGCTGCACTTCCTCTCCAATGAAGAGCTCGAAACTCTCCTTGTCACAGAACAAAAGGAGCTGTGACTTGCTCCACTGTTCCAACAGGGGATGTTGTGCACGGCTGACAGCCCTGTCACACCCCTGGCCGCACAGCATCCCACAGGAAGTGAGACGCTCATCCCGAGGTCGCTTCACAGACCTCCCCATTTCTAATAAGATTGTTGCCTTGAGGTTAAGCACAAATAGCCTACAAGGCGGGGGCTTCAAGGCACAAAGCATTCAGCTTGGGGTCTCCCAAAGAATGCTCCAGCACCATCATGGAAGGGACAGCAAGGTCAGGGGAGAAAGGCTCCCCATGGCACTGACTTTCAGGGACCTGGATTGTGCCCCGGTGTCATCCTCTTCTGTCGCCAGGTGCCAGTAGGAATGAACAACTCCCACACCCACGCCCACGTTTTGGGCAGTGTCACTGGCGAGTATGTCAGCTTTCAAAGCGAGCTGTTCCCAATCCCAGCTAGCTCAGAAACAAAGAGGAAGTCAGAGCTCCGCCTCCCTATGAGCGAGTGAAGCTCACACATTTTCCCTGCCCTCGATGCACACAGAGGGCATCATCACGGGTTGGGACACCCAGAGCCACAAGGCGTCGGCGAGAGTCTGGTCAGGGTCTTCGAGTGACCTCCTCGCCCGCTGTGACACCAGCCTCGGCGGCAGACTGTAGTCCTACGCTGCTCGCTACATTTCTGCACAGGATTTTCCCAAAGGGACAAGTCATATCAACGAGGCCACGTGCACAGCAGATATCAACATCCTGTCGCCCAGGGAAACCCTTCAAAGTGGGCAGCATACATGTGCATATGTGACCACAAAGGTGGCGGGGCAGCAGAGAGAAGGGAACCTCGTTGGCCCTGTTCACGACACCAGCCCGCCCTAAATCGGCTGCAGGAGGTTGGCTGTCTAGTGCAGCCCGTGAGATGGGTCCTTCGTGTCCCTTCCTGGCCCCGTGCAGCCTCAGGAGTAAACACAGCAGCACCTCCCAGATGAGAATGAAGGCCACTGCCCTCGGCTTCCTGTGGGAACCAACTGGATGCCGGGCGAGGGGCCATGTCCCTAATGACTCCATCCTTCAGCGGCCACGGCACCGCTCTGATCTCAGCGGCACCATCAGGACGCTGTCAGTGCAGACAATGCCCTTATCGTCCCTCCTTTCAAGTCACCTGATTCACTGGGGGATAGAAGCAGAAGGGATGGCGTCCTTGCAGAGGCCAGAATGTCACCGGGAGGCCAGGCCACCAGCCGCCTTGGCTCCATCCCTTGTCTCACCTACAAGGCCTGCAGGAGGCCAGCTTCACCCCCAGGGCCTGGCACCCTGCCTCAGGGAGTGCCTGCCTCCAGTAGGCGTGGACACAGCTTCCTGTGTTGGGCCTACATGCTGGTTTGCCTCCCCGAGAGGGAGGCTGCCTGGAGCTCGTCGGCAGAGGAGGTGGAACAGGAGGCTCCTGCAGTGCCTTCAGTTCCGTGCCTGGGAGTGCAATGGGGTGACACTGAGCAAGTGAGCTGGGGCGCGGTGGCTGCAGCACAGGAGGGTGCTGTCCTGGGTGAGGGAACTGGGCCCCCACCTACGTGGAGGGCAGTGCACAGGAGGGGCAGCCAGAATGCCTGGGGCCTCTGTGCCCCCAGCCTGGCCCAGCCCCTCGCCCTCCTGTGGGTCTCAGGTGACATAGCCTCTACCCGGTCCTTGCTGGTGTGCACAGAGCAAGGGGTGTGCAAGATAGAACCAGAGAAGGTCCAATTTCAAATACTTCTAAAACAGTATTCATCATAAAACAGTGGAAAGGGCCAGTGAGGTAGCTCAGCAGACTAAGCACCTGCTTAGGCAAACGCAGGGACTGCGGTTCAATCCCCAGCCCCACACGCCATGCTGGCCCCACCCCCAGGCGCACTGCGTTGGCTATGGAGTCCAGGCGTGGTGGTACACGCCTTATAACCCCAGCGCTAGGGAGGCTGAAAACAGAAGGATCACTACAAGTCTGAGCTGCATGGTGAGACCCTGTACCAAATATATCCATTTAAAAATAAGTAAATAAAATAAATAAAACTGTGAAAGCGATGTGTGTTCACATGTGTGTGTCATGCAAGTGTGCATGTGTGTGCATGCATGGCCACATGCATCTACAGGTGTGTGTCATATGTGCAGCCATGCATGGCAATGTGTGTCCTGTGTGAGTGTACAGTGTAGGTATGTGCAGTCATGAGTGTGCATATAGCCACACATGCATGTTCATGTGTGCTGGTGTATTCCATACACACATGAATATCATGTGTTAGAACCTACTGTGCCATCTGTATGTGCCTTGTGTGGCTATGAACATGTCTATGTGTGTGTATTGCACAAGCACACATGCCCTTCCGTGTGTCATGTGCACGACTGTGTGTGCATCACATGTGCCAGTGTGCAATACATGCTCATGTGTGAATACATGTGTAGTGTGTGATCATGTGTGTATTTGTGTGCTCCTGTGTGTCCCTTCCAGATGTACCATGTGCACGTGTGTACACCTGTGTGTAGCATGTACATTGCAAGGGCTTGCCTGCTTATGTGTGTGCACCTGTGGGCAGTGTGTCCACATAAGCACGCCCATGAGATGCCTCGTGTCCTGGTTCCCGCGGCCTGAGTGTTGGCAGGTAATCCCGGAAGCCACTTTCAGGTGAGCTGGGGCCCACTCGCCTCTGCCCTTGAGCTGGCTGCTGAGCACAGCCTCTGCCTGGGTGGGCTTCTCCTGGAACAGTGTGTCCGCCACAGTCTCTGCTCCCGAAGCGCCCGGGGTGGCCCCTCCCTCATCGCAGGCCGACCTAGTTGGGCGCGGGTTGAAAAGCACCTGCTCCTCCAAACCCTGTGGCTCATTATTCACGGGAACGGCAGTAACGTAATGCATTTTCATTTACTTAGCCTTAAATATATGTAAATTAAAGGGTTTTCTTTTATTAAAAATAACAGTGAAACTTACCACTGATGTGTTTTTGTTATTCTAAAGAGAAGTGGTACTGCAGGACGGGCTCTAATGACATTTCGCATTCAGGCTGCCTTGCCCAGGCTGAGCACCGGCACGTAGCCCAGCGACTGGGGTGCTCCCGCGCCCGGTTGTTGAGTGTGGGGGGAGAGCCCTGTGGCTGGGAGCTTAATCGCTGCTAAGAAAGAAAAATAAGTTGCTGCCTCCCTATTCCCAGAGCTGTGGAGCATGGGGGAGCTCATTATTTGGGGGTGCGGTGGGCTCCCCATGTGTCCCAAGGAGATGGCCAGATCCTCCCAGGCACGTGACCCTGCACGGCCCCAACGCTCCACAGTGAGTGTGTCCCGCCACCCCGCACACTTTCGCATTCCCTCTCCACCATCCTCTGCCAAGCGCTGCCACATGCAGGGCCTGTGCTGTCCACAGAGGCCCTGGCCCGTCCCACAGCCTGCGCCCCACCTGTGGCCGCTCTCAACAGCCTCCTCGCTGAGGGCCTACTGGGACCAGCGTGCCCTCTGCATCCACCCTGCGGGCTGCCCTAGCAAAGGACACAGCCAGCTGGCCCAGGAAATTGCACTAAGATGACGCAAGCGTCTGTCACCCCAGCTCCTGGGGAGCTGGGGCAGGAGGACAGCAGCGCAGTCTGGGCAGCAGGATGCGGTGAGTGAGACCCTGGCGCAAGACAGAACAAGCGAGAGAAACGACGTACAGAAAAGGGCTGGAGTGCAGGTCCGTGTGAACCCCTGAGTTCAATCCCTCTACTGCTGAGTGAATGAACAAATGAGCAGGAACACATCCCCTCACGGTCTGGAAGCCGGAGACGCCAATCAAGATGTCCAGAGCCTCTGGCTCCCAGCTCCTACAGGCCCCGCCATCCTGGGGTGCCCCCGCCGCATCCCTCATCCTGTCTGTCACCACCTGTGGCTTACTTTTGTGTCCTTGAGACTTTCTGTGACATTCTGAATCTCTCTTTTCATGAGCACACCAATCTCATGGGACTAGGGCCCATGCTGCTCCACCGTGGCCTCACTGTGAGTCACATGCGGGTCCCTTGAGGGACTAGGGAGGTCACAGCCTTCTCTCCCCATGATCCCAGGCCACAGCTCCTCATTTGCCTTCGGGACTACTTTCTATGCCCTGGAGGCCACCCCATGTCAAGGTGTCTCCCTAAGGCTTCCTGTCTGGCTCCAGCCCCTGGCCACCGGTGCGCCTGCAGCTCGGACCCAGCTGCAGCCCAGTCGCAGCCTGGGAGTTTGCATCACCACAGTTCTCATGGACCCCAGGGCTTTAGGCCAGCCCATCACACAGAGGAGTCAGGAGCAGTGGGGGGGGGGGGGGGGACAGGGAAGCCTCAGGCAGCAACGGCAGGACTCCTGGGCTCTGAGGACACTGCTGAGCTCAGGACCACGGAGCCCCCAAGTGTCCTGCCATGTGCTCAGGCCTGCAGTCATCAACAGCCAGGGGCACCACCCAGCCTGTGTCGCTGCCACCTGTCCCTGCCCCAAGACCAAGGTCCTGAGCCCACCCCAGCTCGGGAGGACCAGGCCCCTCCCCAGGTGCAGGTCTCCAACTCATACCCATCTCAGAAGCTATGGAAGTCGGCTCTGCAGGTGGGAAGACTCAGCTAAATGGGCTGCGGGGTGGAGCCACCTCCCCCCACGCGAATGTCCTTGGGAGATGCTGCGGCCACATAGGAAGGACAGTTGTGAGGTGAGAAGAGCCAGGCACACCGCGGTGGCCGGGGCAGGGGTCCCCTTGGGTGATTGGGAGCTGCCCACTGGGCGGGCAGAACTTACGTCTGGGCACCTCTGGACAGATGACAGAGTGGCTTGGCCCTGTCCACCACTGTCTCCTGCTCTGCCGTCAGGCAGCTCTGTGCCCACCCTTCTGTCATGTTGTTCCTGCCATGGGGCCGCCAACCACTGACCAAATCCCCTGGAACCATGAGCCACATTATACCTTGCTCCTTTAAGGTGCAGGTGTGGGGAGCTGTGTCCCAAACATGGGGGCTCTGAGCAGTACAGAACCAGGGACCTGATGAACAGGAAGAAGGAAGAGAGGCCTGCAGCCCCCTCGGCAGTCACGCAGCCCTGTCCACACTTGGACCTGAGATTGCTGGCCTCCAGAGCCTTGAGAGAATAAGGTCCAATTTTCTAAGTCACTCGACTGGGGGCATTTTCTCACATAGCTCTAGGACCCTGACACACGCTCAGGGGCCAGCCCTCTGCCCTGATAGCAGAGCACCACAGCCCCATCACAGTTCAGCCCCCTCCAGTGCGGAGTCTAAGATCCGGACACTCAGCCCACAGCCCACAGCGCCCTGTGGGACAGGAAGGGGGCTGGGAGGAGCCCCTCTTCCCTGGACCAGCAGTCCATCTGGGCTGCTCTGCTGCCAGGGCAGACCACCCCAGAGGAGCAGGAACCTGTACCTGCCAGTCCAGGCTTCCCTGCAAGCCAGACTGGGCCAAGGACCAGGACCAGAGTGCGTCTCGCTGTCTCCATTGGATGTCGCAGCAATGAGGGAAGCACAGCAAGTTCTCACGTGTCCCCGTGAGGTCCCTGCCACCCCTGGCCATGGCCTGGCTGCTCTGGGCCTGCCATCTGCTAATAGCTTTTTTGTGGTACCAGGGATTGAACTCAGGGCCCTGCACTTGCCAGGCAGGCGCTTATTCTACTGAGCTATCTCCTCAGCCCTGGGCCTGCCATCTGGATGGACCGAGCAGATCAGTGACTGAGTTCTAAGGGCTGGGGACATCCTTGGTGACATAACAAGACCTGTGGGGCCCATCAGGATTCCTCAAGGCGCCCTCAGCCGGGAGCAGGAGCAAGCCTGCAGTTGTTCCCGTGGCAGGGTCAGAGTGGGGCTCTCGTGTCACCACAGGACAGCTAACGTGGTGACTGCAATCACCACCATGGGCCCCTCCTGGAAAAGCTCTGGACCAGGCTTCACAGGTATGCTCCCCGCCAAGGGGTAAAAGCCAAGGTGTCAAAAAGGAGTTCCAAATTTACCAAGGAACCCCATGTACCCCAAGAAGAACCTTCAGGTGGCAGAGTGTGGGCACCCAGCCCATTAGGGACTCAAGTTCCTAGAGCTGGCACCTGGAACAGAGGCCTGACACTTGGCACAAGAAGGTTCCTCGTGGAAGTGCCAGGAATGTCTCCAATGCACTAATGAGCTGGTGGAGGAGGGCGCCTCACAGATGAAAATGTGGGAAGCTGCGAAGGACGAGGCGGGAGGAGAAACACAAGCAGAGCCCAGGACAGGGCCTCAGGATGCGGAGCAGCCGGGTATGGCTGAGGCCGGCTTCTGTCCTGAGCCCGGCCGACCTGGAAGAGCAGCTCTCGCACAGCCCGCTGGGCTGCCTGGCCCAGGGCACCCAAGAACACAGTGATTCTACCCCACGAGCTGTCTTCCACAGTCTAGACCTGAAGGAGCCCGGGAATGGCCACTCAGCAGGCAGTAGCAGCAGCCGTGTTTCACAGAGAGTTATCAGGAGATCCATCTCCAGACTTGAAAACAGGGTCACCCCAGTTCCAGCCTGCTCAGAGGTCGAAGGAGCAGCGCCCCTACTGCCCCACGTGCTCAGCCGACACGGTGGACACGGGTGCGACAGCATTTACTCTGCCTAAGTGCAGCGCCCGTGTCCACGCCCCTCGGCGCTACCCTTCTGCAGCACTCAGAGCACTGCCCTTCTCCCTCAGAACATCTACTAGGGCAGATGGAAAAAGTCCGGCCAGAGTTGAGAGTCAACAAGCTTTGCCACCAAAGACAGAGCCATTTGGTGTGAAAAAGACACTGATTAATCAGCCACCACAACAAACATCTATGTTTCCACAAACTGCCTAAATTTCAGCAGTCCCAGTTAGCTACCAAGCAACACGCTGAATCTGTCATCCAGTTTGGGACTTTGGAATTAAAAGGAGGGCAAAGAATGAGATGAGGTGAACCACTTAACCAGATGTTAGTCCCTAGAGCAGGAGAAGCCAAAGCCGCAGGACGCTCTGCTGTCCCCAGGGCCCAGGGCAGGCAGCCCTCACGCCTCACCTCTCTCCAGGAAGGACAGTGGTCATCAGGAGCGGGCTCCCAGCCATTCCAGGTCACTTATTTTAAATAACAGAAGCACTCACAGAGGAGTCATGAGGGAGACTTCTAAAGAGACCTAAAATCAAGGTGGCAGCCCAGGGACACACAAGCGCCTGGTCTCTGGCTCTCACCTGCTGCCTTGCGGACTCACAGATGCCTATGGGCAGCCTGGTCACACAGAGACCCGGGAAAACACAAGGAAGAAATTCAGCCGGCTCACAGCCCACGTTCCTCCCTGGAACCACTCCCTTGCCTGGGCCACCCCTCCCTTCTTTTGGGTGACATCTGGGATGTTGTGATGACACTGTGCGGCTTTGGCAGCACGTGCTGGCTTCCAAACTACTCCCCCAAATTTCAGAAGGGACACGTGTAGATTTGTCACAAGCTGTACACCACAGCGGACACTGCTTTGCCTTCAGTTGTGGGGGTGCAGGGTCATGAACACGAGTGAGTTTGTCCCTGTGACTTAAATTCATGCATGCTGCCTCAGGTCTTGGAAGGACCACACTCTGCCACATTCCATGGCAGAGGACTCCGTGTGCTCGGCAGTGAGCCGCAGCCCATGATGGCAGTGTGAGCTGTACCACCTCCCAGCACCATGAAGGAGGTGGGACCAAGAAGGTGCCTAGAGGCAAGCCCTGCAGGGTATCCTAGGGAGATGCCAGGCTATGGGTGTGCACTGTGTCCAGCGCGGGTGCAAATGCCCCTGCCGGGGGACGTCCTTGCCCCACAAAGCACACCATGGGGCGCTGGTGTGAGCAGTCCTGAGCCCCAAAAAAGAGTCGCCCATGGTCCTCCACGGAAGGCCAGCCTCTCCCAGGATAGACTGAGGCAGCAGAGGCTCACTCCAACATCCCCACCTAGGAACTCCTGGACAGCAGCCCTCCATGTGTCTGCTGCCCTGGGGCATGGCTGTCTCTGGGCCACCACCACTCCTGTGGGCCTCAGCTTCCCCGCCAGCACCCAAAAGAGACTCGTCCATTCAAAACCCAGCACCGCGGGCCATCCCACTTGCTGGGGAACCTTTCACCTGGAATTAGAGGTCCCAGGGCCACTCTGCCCCTTCTCTTCCCTGGGTGCATCTGCTTACTGTGCTGTTCACTGCCTGTCCCCTCCCCATGGTCCCCACGGTTGATCGCGCAGCTGCAAGACACAGCTTCTTCTGAACAGAGAGGCGCAGGGCTCGGCCGTGCTGAGTGCGTTATTAGCACCTCTTCCAACTGCCAAGACCCTCCTCGGAGCCCAAGCACTTCTTGCAGGAACAGAGATGACCAATGTCCTTTTCTAGGAAAGTAGAACTCGCACGTCCAACTCTAGCTCTCTCCCCGTAGACACGCCACAGAGCTGCGTGACAGGAGCTGCGCACCTATTTCTGCAGAGCGAACGCGTTTGTCTGTGTGTGCTGCTTTCTTCTTTCCTTTTTTCTAAAGGGTGGGAATCATTCCGCTTTGCCATGAGGAATGCTGAAGAAATGCATAATTAAAAATGGGAGAAAGAAAGTCTTTTCAAAGCTGTTTACTTGGGTGATGAGGGTGACACAAATGTTTCTTTCTCCTCTCGAGGCCCACCCACAGAAAGGGGGACAATGGGCCGCAGTGGCGGCTGGGCCCTGCTGGGCCCATTCAGGCATCCCTGTGCCAGCGGCCGCGCAGCCCACCGCTAATTACTGCACATTGAGCTGCAGGCGCTCCTGTGTTTACAGCATGGCGAGTCCCCATAATGAACTGTCCAAGAAAGAGAAGAAAATTTCTAATATTTCAGAGGAAAGGACAGGTTGGGGATCGAGAAGGGGTCTGCTTGGCATCAACACCGAGTCTAAGCCTGAAATGTCTCCTCTCCTCCGTACTGCTTCGAACTTGGACAAACTCCCCCATAACTTCCCGAGCAAATTCCCCAAGGCTCCTGCAGTCTGCACATGGATAGATGTGTGGCTCGGTGACAGAGGGTCTAAGTTTCCTTGTGAGGAAATAACCAAAGTTACATCATTTTCATCAACATTCATCATTTTAATTGCCTGAATCTCCCCCAGAACAAAGTGACACTATAGTTTTATGGTATTTGATTAATGAGGGCAGGAAAATTGAAGTTTTTGCAATAAAACTAAAAAAAAAATCAACAGACTTTTATGGTTTCTTCCCTTGTGATTTTAATTTGATGGCTCGTGTTTTCATTGCTGCGAGGCTGCACACTTTAGCTGGCAATTACGTCCCATCTGTGAAGCACTGTGTTACTGTGTTATTACAGTTTATTCTAGTAGCTTTTCAATCACTTTTGAGTTGGGCTTTACAAGTATTCTTGCAGCAGGTGGGCCTCCTGGCACGGGACCAGGAACACACAAAGCGCAAAGCTGGAGTTTAATGGCAGCATATGCGTGTGGCAGGGAGCACCAGCTCTCCCCATATGCTGCCGCACGGCCCCTTAAGCCTGCCAGTCACTCTTCTTACCGACTACAGTCTCTAAGTAGTTTTCTGCCAGGAAAAAATATACCAAGGCAGCAAATTTCTCCAGTGCACCATCCTTATTACTGAGACAACCCTGTCATTAGCACGCGCACAATGGGCCTGAGCCGGGGATGCATACCAATTAGGCTGCTCCCAGCACTTTGGCTTCTTATCTCTATGGAAACGCACCCCCCTGTCGCAGTGGACAAGCAGGAATGTCCCCCCACCCATATGTCACCTAGTTAACACTGTACACTTTCATGTGAACCAAAATCCACTCCAGCCCTCTCGGCAGTGCAGAGAAAGGGAGAACAACGGAAGTCTCATGTATTTGGGAGGCCTTCGTCCTGAGAATTCTGGGTCCTGCTTTTCGGACGCAGAGGGCAGGGGCTGCGGGACGGCTGTCAGGATCTCTAAAGCGGGACATGTTTTCTCCCATTCAACCTCACAGGCAGAGTTTAAGCAATCGAAAAGAAAAGTCTTTGTCCCGTAGGGAAAAAATGGAGCCCAAACATTTTTTAGACAAATGGGCATAACAAGGCAAAGAGGCCGGGAGGGCTGGGTCCTGGGACCCAAGTCCAGAGCCCTCTCCTGGGGCTTGCCCCTGCCCCCAACACCTGCCCTCCACGCCAGCACCCCGAGGAAGTGGGGTCTCCGTGTGCAGGGCATTTCCTGCCTACGCACTGGGGACTTTGCAATGACCGATGCACACAGCCTTTTGTTTTGGGGTGTGCGAGGGCAGGGCGGGGCGGGCGAGGAGGAGGAAGGCGGAGGCTTTATTTTATGGAGGCGTCAGGACCGGGCGGGCGCCGCAGCACTAGGCTCTGTTCCCCCCGGTGGGGCAGAGCCGGGCGGCCGCCCCTCACGCCCCCTCTCGGCGGGACGGCAGCTCGGCGGTGCCCGGCGCAGCAGCAGCCCTCCGCTCTGGGGCGGGGAGCCCCTGCTCCTGACGTCTTCCTGCGGGGAGACTTCCCTAAGCTGGCAGCCTGACCTTCGCTCGCCGGCCCGTCCGCCTGCGGCTCCGGATGGGGGCAGAGCGGCCCAAGGTGGGCCGCGCTCAGCTTCTCCGAAACCGGGCCAGGCCACACGGGAGGCGCCGCCGCTCAGCAAGTGGGGGACGCAGAGAGCAAAGCCTCCGTGGCGGTGAACGGGAGGGAAGAGACAGTGCGGCGGCCCACTGCAGGCCGCACAGCTCAGGAGAGCAGGCCGATCAGCAAGGCGGCGAACGCTCATTTTCAAAAACATATTATGGCAAAAGGCGCAGCGTCTCGCGTCCTGCTCAAAACCCTGTCCTCGCTCTGAGCGCACTTCTCCACCGCCTTTGCCGCTTCCTGCGGCGGCGGGCGGCTCTGGAGCCCGCTTTCCTGAGCGTCTTTAGCTGGGCTGTCCTGGCTGCCTCAGCGTTCTACATGGATTGAAAACATTGCCCTTTCATGGTCGTCCTGACTGGGGAGAGCCAGGGGTCACACGGTGCCAGGTCAGGTGACTAAAGTGGATGAGGACACAGCTCATCTCATCTCTCTATGAGCCAGTCTGCCTTTCTGTTCCACGGCCCTGGGCAGCAGCCCTGAGGGGGAGCGTCCCTGGGACTCACCTCACCCGGCCTCCCGATCGCAGTTCGGCTCTGCCACACACACTTGTGCACACTGCCTGCCACGAGGCCTAGTTACTGCATTTAGTGCCCGAGCCCTCCCTGTGCCGTCACACCCTCAGCCCGCTAGGGCCTCCACCTCTGTGTCCCTCTGTGCCCAGAGCTCCCCTCTAAGGACACCCATCCCTGGGTCCAGGACTTTCAGCCTCCCAGTGCCTGAGCTGAGCAGCCCTCCCCACTTTGTACACCTTGAGCCATCTGGGGATTTCATTAGAGTAACAGAAAACAGACCAGCACAGTCACAAATATCTGTGTTCTGCCCTTTCTGCCCCTGCTGTCTCTTATGGTGCTGCACAGCCTTGGGCTGTGACCCCAAAGGTGGGTAGGGGGGTCCCTCTGAGCAGGACCCAGCTGGAAACAGGTTGGCTGCTGATGCAAGTGGCTGAGCTGAGGCCCTGGGGAGTAGCTGGGTCCAGGTGACAAGTGTCTGACAGGAGGGATGTTCAGGCACAGAGGGACACAGAGGTGGGGCCAGAGGATGGAGTATCCACAAGCCAAGGTGCCTTGGGCAGCTGGAAAAACAGGGGACCACCCCCCGGGGCCCGCGGGTCACCTTGCCTGGCTCCAGAGCGCCCATGCCCGGGGCATAGCAGGGCGAGCCCTGTGCTGTTGCCCCTTTCATCTGCAGTGATGAGTTCCAGCAAACTGGAACGCTAACGCAAGACCAGAGGCCAGGCCTTCTGTGGGCTCACAGGACCAGGCAAGAACTTTAGTGTTTCAACCCAGCTAACACTCGAAGACTCTTATTCACTATTCCTCAGTGTAAGATTTGTTAAGATAACTGGTTTCCTCTTTAAAAGAAAAAAATTGAATTTTTGCTGCTGCCGCCCAGGTGGCAGTCCAGCCCCCCAGCAGCCATACCCCAAACCAAGGTCTCTTTCCATGCACGAAATAAAGTGACACACGGTCTACATGAGCAGGGAGGAGCTGCGTCTAGGAATCAGCGTGCTGAGGTGGCCCTGAGCCCCGTGGCACAGCTCCTGCTGTCCCTGGAGCTCACACCCCTCGATCCCACGTCACTGTGACAGTGGTGACATTGCCTTCCAAACCACAAGCCTCCCTTTTGGACAACATACAGCCTGCTACTAGTAAAATATGGCTAATGTTTACAATTTCACATTGCCATTGAAGTGTGTGTTTGTGACCAGTCAATTTTCTCTCTGCCCCTTTTGCGAGACTTTCTAGCCTGGATGAGAAAGTCTGCTGGGGAGGATCCAGCCTGGTCTTCTTCCTCCTGGAATATCAGCTGGCTTCACCTAAGCTAGTGAAATGCAGGCTGTGGTCGCGGGTCACTGCCTGTTCTGCTCCCTTGCGGCTGATGCGGCACAGGTGACCCTCGCTTGCTCCTGTCATCCTGCAGCTGAGCCCCCGAGCACTGTATGTACACACGCACACTTTCCTGACATCCTCCGTGCTGTCCACGCCAGGCTGGGGAAATCAACAAACACAGACTACACGAGGACAGCCTTGCCACTGCTATCCTGGTGAGGAGCTCAAGGTGGACAGACAGACAGACAGACTTGTGCTCCTCCCACCTCGACCTGCACGGGTCATGGGCCCTCCTTACCTGCTTCCCCCAGTGGCCGCCCCTCCTCAGGGTATTCCTGGCTTCCACCCTCTCTGCACCTTTGTCCTGGGTGCCGTCCTCTCCCAGGTGCAGCAGAGAGTGTCTGGGTGCCAATGGGCCTGTCCTCCTACACCCCACCTGCTCAGCCCTGGGTGGGGGTCCTAGGGTCCTACAGGAGCTGCTCCCGGTTTCTGCACACTCATTTTTAAGCTGAATGAACCCTTTCAGGATCTACAAGAAGGAGGGCCCCTCAGGACCACTTGCTCCACTGAGAAGGCTGCTCACACGTGGAGACTAGATCAGCCATGGAGCGGCCTGCACTAGTCACCACCATTGCTTCAGGAGGACCCTAGAGCAGGTGTGGCCAAGTGTCGGTCCCCATGTCTCCTCAGAGCTCAGGTACCCTTCTCTACAGGATGTCCCTTCAGTCTGGGGACACACCCCTCCTCTCCCCACCCGGCTCCAATTGGCCCTGTGTGCTGCCTTCTGCCTTAGGCCACTGTCCTTCACCCACGCCCGGGCTAGTGATAGTCCACAGTCCTCACAGCTGCCTTCCCTGTCCCTGTGGCCTGTCCAGCTTCTGAGAGCCTCTGCTCAGGTCTGGGCCACCAGAGCCCCGGACATAGCCACCCGCAGCAGGCCTGCGTGCTGCCTGCCCAGGGCCGTCCCCCGGCAGTGAGGGTGATCTCCCTGCCTAGCTATCATGCTGTCCTGTACGTCCTTCTCCAGAGCTACCCACCACTCTCCTCTCAGTGCTCCCCTGGGAGCCCCACTCTGGCTCCCCTGGTCCTGACTTGGTCCCTGGCTTCCAGTACCTTGTGCCTGAGAAGAACCACTTCCTGTATTCCTGTGGCATCCACAGAGGCTGGGGCAGGTCTGCAGGGAGGATGCAAGCCACGGCTAAGCCACGGGAGGGAGAAGGAGGGTCAGAACTTCTCCAGGCTCATGACGCCCTTTCACAGTTGGGCCATGGGCTGGGCTTGGTTGGGGCGCCCCCGCAGGCAGGATTATCCTTCTGAGCCCTGCAGGACCTGGGGCCTGTCCTCAGCTGGGGACTCCCACCTCACCAACAAACCAGAAGGACCTGGCCTTGGGAAGGGCACCTGGGGCGCCTCTGTTACAGAACAAGACCTGTCCCCCATAGCTCACGTGTAGGGCTGACCCCACTAGTGGTGTCCACTGGGCTCCCAAGGCTAAGGGCACCCTGAGGGCTCTGGCCCCTATGGTGGACTCACCCATGATGGCGTCGTCATTTGGTGGCATCTTGGGAGGGGCAGTGAGCTAAGAGCTGGGCCTGTCTGAAGGGAGCGTGTCCTGGGGCTGAGCTTGGGGACAGGCACTGTCTGCCGCCCTCCTGCTGGCTCCTTCTGTCTCATGGCCTCCGTAAGATGAGCAGCTCTAATCTTCCGCACGGCACCACCTCACCACAGGCCCAGACCTCCAGAGCCGAGAGGCACCGAGACCCCGAAGCCTGCGCCAGCAGAGCCCTCATCTGCCCAGCTGTCCTGGGGGTTCTGGACAGGACCTTGCCCTCCTCCCTACATCAGGGGAGCAGCGTGAGGAAGCCCAGGTCCACTGGGGTCAGAAAAGGACTTTTCAAATAGGTTTGAAAACGCGCTTCCCACCGCCCTCACCGGCCCAGGGCCAAGGGTGTCACCGCAGGCAGGACCTCTGCTCGCACCTCCCAGAGAGTGAAGGATGGGGCGCAAGACAAAGGGAGGGCACAGGAGCAGGGGCTCGCGGCGTGGGGCTGCCCCAACTTCAGCTTCCTGCAGGGACTTTCCCTGGACACCATGCCACACAGAAGCCCTTGCCGGCCGCCAGTGACCCTCCTGCTGACCTGAAACCCCAAAAGCATGGGTATGACGTCCGGCACCCCAGCCCCAGCCTCAGCACTCCCAAGAGCAGCAGCCACAGGGCCTCTCTGGTCTGTTACGTGAGCACTTTGATCACACGCACGCTGTGCTGCCCCGAAGCCCTCACGTCATCGCAAGCTTCCTCAGGACTAGGGGACTTGTCTCACAGTTTCAAAGCCTGAGGAACCAGGCTCAAAGAAAGCAGACAGAAGCACTCCCTCCCACTGAGGACAGTGTCTCCGGCATCAGTGGGAGCCGTGCTTCGTCACTATTTGGTCCTTAGAGCCAGGGTCTCGCTCTGCAGCTCAGCTGCCTGTGGCTGTCCACGCAGCACAGGTGGACCCCAACTCATACCGGTGCTCCTGCCTCAGCCTCCTGAGCTCTGGGATTGCAGGTGAGCACCCCAAGCCCCAAAAAGATTTCAGTTACTAACAATCTCCTCGTGGCTTGGAGCATAGCTCTTCCACAAAAGGAGCCACGCAGGAGGCTGTGGGGATGGACACAGCAGGTAGGTGCAGGGCCCAAGCCTGGCTCCCCTGCCACAGCCCAGGGCACCCAACACCACGGCGCCTCAGCACAGCAGTGCCACCCCCAGGAGCAACCCCTGGCAGCACCTGCCAGGAGCCAGGAGGCCTACCTGTGCCCCACCTGCCTGGCCCCAGCGGGACCCCAGGCTCTAGGCAGTCAAACATAGTGTCGTGGGCCTGTGGACAAGGGACATTCTCGGCGGCTCAGCCTTGCATGAGCACCACGTGCTCCTGTCCACAGGACAAGCAGCCACGCCCATCACTCATAGGCTGACCCAGCCCAAGTCTGGACAGGCCCCGCACAACCCTCTTGTTAATTTTAAAGCTTTTTATTCACACATTTCACAGTGAATGACCACGACAGTCCTAGTGAGGAGTCACTCCACGCAAGGAGGCGTCTTAATTCTGCTTGCCCCCCCTCCCCACGCCTCTGTCTCCTGTCCCCGCATGCAGTGAGGGCTCTCTCTCCCTGTCACCCGGTGTCTTTGGCATTCTCACGCACACAGAGCCGCGCTGCATTTAGGCTGTGAGCCTGATTTCTTTCAGCTAACACTGTGGCCTGCAGGTGCCTCCATTTTCCTGTAAATGACTCAAAGTTACCCTTCTTCCTGGCAGAGTAAGTGTGCAAACAACCCAGGAAACCCCTCCACTATTTGGACTCTGCTGGGAGCAAAGCCACTGTGCGAATCCTGCTGCTCCTCCACTGCTGGAGCAGGGCCTCTGGTGACAACCTGCATGGGCTTTGCCCAGTCACTACCAGACACCCAAATAAACATGGGGTTGCAGTGTGCTGGTTTGGAGCAGAGACATGGGTTCGAGTCCACCCGGCTCAGCCATGACCCCTAAGACAGACCTGTATCTGGACCCATCCACAAAGCAGGGGCCAGTGGCACCACCTGTGTGGGCTGTCCACTAACAAAGCAGGGGCCAGTGGCACCACCTGTGTGGGCTGTCCACCAACACCCCGGCTACTTCCACATTTTATTTTTTTAAGAAATGAATGAAAATGTAGAAATTAAAACTGGTTTTAAAGAAAATACAGGAGATGTAAAAATGGAAGAGAAATGACCGTAGTCTGAGGGAAGAGAAGCGCCTGACCAGGCTCCTAGAAGGAGCAGAGGGCACACATGTGGCCATGTGGCCACCTGGCCACGGTGACTGTGCCACAGACTGAAATCACTCTATTCACACCTTTCTGCCAAAAGCAAGATGAAGATTTACTTTAAATATATCTTTTCAAAATGGCTGGGAATATACTACGAGATTTTCCCTTGAGGAAAAATGATAGCTTTTTCCGACGCTAATATGCTAATACCCAGAAACGAGGTGCTTCTAGCCCACGGCTCAGTGGCACACATAGCTGTAATTCATTATTATATTAGAAGTGTTTTATCCTAGTAAGAGGTTTTTTATGTTTCCCATAAAATGGAACCAGCAACATTTTAAAAGACAATATATTTTATAAACAGTAAGATCCTCAGCATAGACTTCACCAAGCAGCTGCACTTGCGCACTCACCAAGACTACTTAATTTTATTAGAAGGCAAAGTGACAGGATTTTCTCTTTTCTGTAATAATACAGATAAGTTTCCCTCATCTGCCATTGAGCAGTTTTCAAAATAGCCACTTCAAAGCCCAGGAGGAATCATGCACATGTAAATATGCTAATTTTCTTTGTGTATGTAATAATACAATTTTGAAGTTGCCAAAACCACCACTTGATAGCTCTTCCAACATTCTAAAATTAGGAGACTTCGGCACACTGGACTACCGAGGGGATGCTGCAGGCCAGAAACACGCCGCACAGCGCGCGAAGCTAAACCTGAGCACACGGGAGAGCGCAGCACCGCACGGGCCCGTGGTCACTGTCCCTCGCTCCAGGGCGTCTGCTTAGAGCTGGGCGTCTCTGACCACGGCTTATCTCCATCCTCCCGCCTCAGTCAGCTGGCCCCACCTTACTCGCTCTGCACAGCCTCCCTGCTCTCCTCGTGGATTCTAGCATTGGTCAAGGCTTACTTGGGTGTGGCACTGTCCCCAGGCCCCTGGTTCTCTGTCACACGAGGGGGCCGGGTGCTGAGCCACCCCACGGGAGCGCATGCTGATTTTCCTGGGATGCCCGTACTGAGGTCAGTAAGCATTCTTCTTCCCAAACAAATCACATAACCAAAGCGAGGATCATACGGTTCAGAACTTTTCCTGACTGTCTGGGCTGGTGGACCCGGGCCCAGAGCTCACCACACCCCCGGATGAGTTAGCCACATTTGTGTCTTGCTGAAGCTACCTTGTTCCCCAGGTGCTGGCTGCTTCGGGTGGCACTGACCCAGGCTGTGTCCATGTCCAGGACCCTGGAGAGAGGGGGCCCTGGGCCTCCTTCCTGGCAGAGGCATCTGGCCCAGTAGCCACCATGGTGTGGCTGGTGCCAGCTGTGTCCCCAGGCGGGGTGGCGTGCGAGGAGCCTCAGCCTCCAGCCCACACCTGGTGCTCCCCTCCCCTCTGCATGCCAGATGGGACACAGGTACAGAAAAGCCCCCTCTCTGTCCCCGTGACACCCTTGGGGATGGTGCCCCAGCAGACACAGAGCGACAGGGCCAGCTTGGAGGACCACAGCCGCCACACCGTCCCGGCATCACGGGAGCTGACATTGCCAGCATGCGCGTTCTGCAGATGCAGCAGCGTCCCTGGGATGGTCGCGGCGGAGCAGCTCCATGGAGGCTGTGGATTAATCAATGCCGTCACCATCCTGATTAAACAATGAGGCGTCCTGGGGCTCCGCGTCTGCCCCAGTGAGCCAAACAGCGTTCATCAGATGGATGCGCGAAGCCTGCGGCTCCCTCGGGGGCAAACTACCTTTTAATTTTTCCCTCTAAAGATTAATTCCATTGTTATGGAACCTGGATCATAAGAGCTGTAAACTAATCATTAGTCATTTTCAAACAATCTGACCTTTTCTGCCTCAGAGCATGGAGTGCTTGCAAAAGAGGTCTGTGTCAGTCCGGGCTGTGTCTGCCAAGTATGGAGAAGAGAGCCGGAAATCCGCGGCCAAGCTAGCTCCCCAGTCCGCAAAGAGGGGCCCCAGTTGGCCTCTTGTTACTGCGCACGACTTTTTCTTTTCAACAGCTGAGAAGGTGAGGCAGGGACAACGCTTCTGTCACAGCCAGAGAAGAGGCCAAAGGCAGGCGCCTTGCCCACCACACCGGCACAGCCCTGGACTGGCAGGCTGTCTGGGCTCCAGGTCCCCAGCAACTGGAGCAAAGTGCCACAGAACAGGTGCCACAGAACAGGTGGCACAGGACAGGTGGCTCAGGCGGCAGAGCTGTCCTCTCAGTTCTGAGTCCCGCTGTCTGGGCCTCACTGTGGCCACCCTGCCACGCACCACAGCACAGCAGCCTGTGTCTTCTGGCTGTGTCTGGGGGACCTTAGTCTCCTCCTGGGTCAGAGCCACCCACCCAGGTAGCTCCCCCTCACTCCATCTGAGGGCCGCATTTCCACTCGAGGCCACGCGCTTGGGTCCTAGAGTGCTTGGTGGCAGGGGTGAGGGTTTAAGAGGGGTCCTCAGTGCCCCACGCCTCTCAGGGGTGAGGGGCTGCCTGCCGCCTCCACCGGGCTGCAGGGAGAGGGCCCCGGGGCAGCATGGCTCAGACCTGCCGTCCTCACAGTTACCACCCGTGTGCAGATGCAAACTCAGCATCCAGGCGTGTGTGTGCACTCATCTACCACCCTTACTCTCCGCCAGAAGAATGCAAACATCACCCAGCCCCTACAGACACGAGGATATCGGGGACTACTCCTGACCACGGGAGGTGACCAGGAACTGCACCAGCCAGGGGCCAGCCTGGCCGGAAGGGTTGAGTCCCCACATATGTGCCATGCTCTTCCACCCAGAGGAGCTGGCCCCACTTGAGCTGGCTCCTGGCAGCGCCTAAGCCCTGCGAGACTTAAGAGTTGTGGGAAGGGTCGCCCTCAGAGGCTTCAGCCAGACGCAGCACCCCAGGGATAGCACCTTCGGATACTGCCCAGAGGGGCTTTGGAGTTTGCGCCAGAGCCCAGGCCTGCGCAGGGCAGTCTCCACCGTGTCGGCTCCCACGCTGGGCCCCTTCCTCAGCCCCAGAGAGGCCTCCCCTCTGCTACCTGTTCCTACCCCAGTCCTCCTGCCAGCCCTGAGGACCCCATGGAGAGCTCCTGCAAACCAGTGTGAAGCCCACCAGGAGTCAGGACAGTGTGTGAGGACGAGGGCGACTGACCAGGGAGAAGTGGAGCAGAGAAAGAGAAGGGGCAAGGAAGGCCACGGCCTTGGGGAACAGACAAACCCAGAAACACTCAGCAGTCGTCACGTGCATGGCCAGCGAGTTCTTAACCTCTCCAACAGGCCAAACAGCTTCGGCAAGCGCGGATGCCCAGGCAAGGCAGCACACCTCAGGCGAGGATGCACAGGTGCCTTCGACAAGGCCTGTTTCCTGGGACAGTGGGACAATCCGTCACCGTGTACATGCTCACCCTGAGAGGAAGTATCTTGGGTTTTGGGCCGTGTGCTTCAGCTCTGACGTCTGGGCTTTTCTCAGTGCTCAACCGCAGCAGCCAATAGCACGGTATCTCAGCCTAGCTCTCGCGTAGTAGGGAGCTGTGGACAGGGCCTCATAGTCCTGTCACTGTGCTTCCAAGGCCATGTCTGTGCCTCCACTAGCCCCATTTGCATAACTTAATACCAATTGAGAAGCATTTTCCTAGCCAGCTCTATACACGTCAGTACATGCAAGTGGGGCAAGGGCTATCAGGACCAAAGTGTCTCCTTTCGTGGGGAGCGGTCCCAGTGGTTCTTCACACTAAACCCCTGACCTGCCCTGGGCTGGCACCACTGAGCTGCTTCCTATCTCTGGGGTCCTCTGCTACACACTTTTTCCATGGATGGGACTGTTCGGCCCTTGTCCCCACCTGGAACAGTGTCCCTGAGCTCCACCTGCATTCCAGTTTGGGTTGCATCACAACCTCAGGCCTCCACGCAGCTTAGCCAAGCCCGCTGCTGGGACACAGCCCCTCTGTCTGCCCACTACTGATGGCATTTGGCTGATGCCCCCTAACCAGTATCTGGGTTGGGGCGCAGGCTGCACTGTCTGGGATGGCGCATGCGCTTGGATCCCACATCTAAGTGCTTAGCTCGGCCATTTAGCTGTGGGACATACTGCCTGGTCCCACTGCCACCTCTGGGGAGGTCACCTTCCTGCCTTTCCTCTTTGCTTACTATGGAGGGCAGGACAGGATGGCCCCATCCAGGTGATGTTTTCCTTGTGTGAGCATCCCTGGCCTGCATCAGCTCATGACAGGCGGAGATAGGAGGGAGGGGTGCCCGGGATGAGTGAGCACTCGCCAAGCTGTCATCTCCTACTGGGCTCAGAACGCTGGCCTCGCCCGTGTGAGCTCTCTCTCTTTCCCTCAGGGGCTGACCGGGACCATGCCCCAGCAGGAGGAGAGGCGGCCAATGCCAGCAAGCATCATGTGCTCGGGTGTCAGGCCAGCCAGGCCCCTGCGCAACTTGGACACCCCAGGGTGGCTCCCGCAGAGCTGGGGTCTAGCTATGCCCATGTGTGCTTGCACATCCAGGAAACATGGTGCCCGGAGCGCTCCGCACCTGCAGCTCCAAGCTGGTGGGCCTCGCAACCCCCACTCTCTGCACATTCACACGCAAGCTCGCTCAGAGGAAGCTGGTAATCAGCTCTGTGAATGTGAAATGTGCCGCCCTTTGGCCTGCCCCACTGGGCCAACCTGTTCCCCTGCCCTGCCCTGTGCTGGCACCCCAATCTGCTTCAACCACCTCCTGGCATTCGGCAAACAGGGTGCATGGGCACAGGACATCATCTCAGCTGTGACAGGGATACAGTGAGCAGAATGTGCTGTGGGATGCACGTATGGAATATCACAGTGACTGACACAAATCATGGCAATAGAAAGCAACGAGTGCCCTTGGGTGGTAGCAGATGCGCGTGACAGGTTGGCTCTACTGCCCCCGGAGCCTGGCACACAATGGGCTGTGTGTGTCCACGGGGACTGATCACTAGGCCATGGCTGCACAGGCAGGGCAAGGGTCAGCTGTGGACACACAGCGAGCTGACAGGGGCCAGGCCCGACTCACGGTTTAGACCCAGCTCTCCAGGCCATGGCACCTGGGAGAGGTTCTGGGGACCAGAGTCGGGGCGACCCAGGCCTGTGGAAAAGCAGGAAAATGCCCCACAGGGCAAAGTGAGAACGCTGTGCCCACGAGAAACAGCACCCAGAGACACTGCCGAGGGGAGGAGGGAGACACGTGTGACTTGTCTTCACGTGTCGACATGGGTGGTGGATGGAATAAAGTATGCAGCATCACACACACTGCACGCAGGGCCAGGTGGAGGGGCACGTCCTACGTGTGGGTGTGAGAGAAGTGCATGGTGGGTATTTAAAAAATTAATGGCAGCTAAAGGGAACTCACTGCCCTCCTCTGTCTTGCTTGTAAACCCTCCTCCTGCCACTCTTGCCACCCCCTGCAGCAGCGCTGGCACCCTCTTTCCTGGGTGCCTTTGATCAAGCTTGCGTGGGTGCTGCCACCAAGGACCACCCTTACAGGTACAGCACGACGCTGCATCCCCACCCACCACAGTTACCAGGCCTGGCACCATGTGCTGGCTCCCGGCTCCCCCACCAAAGTCATTATGGCCATGAAAAGGGAACGTGTGGAATCGGTTCTGGGCACGGGGCAGTGAGGACAGCACTATAAAGGCCCTCAGGACAGAAGACTCCAGAGCAGCTGCAGGGGTGGCGAGAGCGGAGTGGGGGGATGTGGAAGGTTCGTGACAATTTGCCTTTTACTGATGTCAATTTATTTTCTAAGTTGAAATACCCACAGTACATTTTGGTCAAGTTTTGCGCAGGCAGAGCAGCCACGCACAGAGGTGCTGCTGCACAGGAGTGCTCGCAGGCGCTGGACCCGCCTGGCCGAAGGGCGGGCCCGGGCACATGCCTGTGGGCTCAGACCTGCACCCCCTGCGTGGCTGTGCCCTCGCTCCGTCATTTTCTAACCGTATGGATTCTGGATTCCTTTCCTCTAACTTTCTTCTAATTACCAAAACTAAAACGAAATGCAGCAGGCCCTCAGCATGAAGAAGATGAAACGTGCGGTTCGGTCTTTCCACCAAATGCCATGCACCTCACTGATGGATGTGACATTTAAAGCAAGTCTGTCACCTTCAAAGTCCTCTCAGTAGCAAATCGGAGGTGTGTGGAAGTCGCTACCCACTGTGGTGGAGTCATGGAGGAAGAGTCCTTGCCATTTGCAGCCAAAGAAACCAGAGCTAGAGGCAGCTCTGGGGCCAGGAGGTGGAGGATGGAGGTCCTCAGTGCCCTGCCCACCACGCCGCCCGGGCTTCACGGCGTCTCTGGTCACATGGGAGTCAAGGAGGCTCTGGCTGTCAAAGTCACTGGACAGACAGTGCTCTCTGCTGCCCCCAAAGCCCTAGGTGAGAGCTCCCAGGCTGTGGGGTGTTCTCTGGGATGTTTTCCATACCACGTTCTTGTGTCGGCAACTACCACTCACAGAGAAAATCCCCTGAGCCCTACTAGAGCTCCTCCCGGTCTCCTCTGCTCCAGCACGCACACGCTGCCCTGAGTGGATGCCTCGGTTGCTCACGACCTGAGCACTACGACTGAAAAGCAAGTGGCTCACTGGTGTGTGCCGGACAGCCAGGTCGGTACCGCAGCAGCCCAAGCAAAAGTCATGCAGGGATGTGCTTGGCCACCTACCGTCCCACGGGGACAGGGGAGCCACCCTGGCCACCGCGGGCCCCGAGGCCAGCGGTCCCAGCCACCCGCGGTCCTGGCTAGATCTTCCTTGAGCCACCCAGTCCCAGGTTGGCTACCAGCCATAGAAGAACCAATCACAATGATTAGGACACCACAATGTCACTTAATGTCATGGTCAAGGATGTAGGTGACGCATCCGATGCACTGAACTTCCCCCAGGTCCCAGCCCTAGTGCTGTCCAGGCAGCCAAGGCCTTCCCAAGTGCAGGCCATCGCTGGTGTCGGGGAGGGGAGGGTTCTCGGGCACAAGCAGGTGGGTGGTGCACACCTGGGCCAGCAGCGTCCGCGCGGCCAGCACACAGGAGTGGTCATGGTGATCTCTGTCAGGGAGCCTCTGCTGGCTTCTAAGCGTTGCTTGTCTGCCACGTACATGTCTATGGGTCAGGCACAGTGCTGCCAGCAACTATGGGGGAGGGGCTTGTCTCTGCTGTGTGTAATTCTGAGAACGAAACCCACAGTGATCTGCACCACGCTCTGTCCCGTGCCACCTCTGTAAGCATCGTATTGCAAGACGACTCACACCATGCTGCCCAGTGAGTCTCAAGCTCTCGATGCTCCTGCCGCGGCTCCCCCAAGTGCTTGCACCTGGGGTGCAGGTAGGCACTACTATCCTGGCTCCATTTTAATGGGGTGCTTCAGGGTAACAGTCTGTGCTTCTATTCACTGCAAGCAATTCTGGCTCCTTAAACGGGAAGGGAAGGGAAATCAGAGCACACGGGCGAAGGACGGGCGGGGTGGTCCTGCCTTTCTGCTCCCTTCACAGCCAGGCAGCGGCCCTGGGGAAGTGGGCAAGGGGGACATGAGGTGGCACAGCGCATCCTGGCTGTAGTCCTGCTTTCCCGGGGCCCTGCAGGGGTGAGGAGCCCCCAGAAGAGTCGCAGTGTCAACGAAGCCTGGAGGTGGCTGCTTTCCACCGAGATGCAGCACCCCGCCACTGTGCCCGGAGTCTGAGAGGAACACAGCCCTCCACTGGAGTGTTGACAGAGCGCCCGCGCCCTGGTGGAGATTAGGTGGCTGATCTTGTACGGATCAGCAACTTACTCGGGGCTGTTTACACTGGCATTGATGTAGTGACACTCTGATCTAATTACATGTCAATAAACCAAGCCTGATACACTGTGCAGGCCGGAGCGGATTACTGGACTCCATAGGCAATTCTTAGAGAACAAGGACTCAGCCTTCAGATTCAATTACTGCCAAGTTAGCTGACTGTAAAGGCACTGCTTGCAGGCAGGACGGGAGAGAGGTCGGCCCCGCCGGACCTGCCCACCTGCCAAGTGGACAGTTCTGACCTGGGAAGCTTCTCTCTGTGCCCATCAACTCCAGGACATAATCTGGTTCCCTGAGAGCTCTTGAAACTCCATGTGGAACAGCAGAAAGACAAGCACCATCCGCTTGCGAATCAGCCCGGCCACTCCAGGAAGGCAGCCACCCTGCAGCTCATGGAGGCATCGACGAGGCTCAAGCACCTGCCCAGCCTCTGCCTGGTCCTGGGTCCTAAAACTTTAAGGAAACTCATTTTGGGGGGTAGGGTCTGGTTGCTTGTTGTGCCTGGGCCTCTGATGTCCCACGGCTGGCATTTGCTGTCATTTATGCAGCAGCGTACATGGCTTTGGTGAAGCCAGCCAACCTGCAGGCTGGAAATCCTGCTGAATCCCAGCGCTGTGTCCCCACAAGGAGCACAGGCTCTCCTTACTACAGACAGCACAGACATGGATGAGGGGGAGGAAGCAGGCGGCCAGGCCACACCTCCACATGGGCAGCATGGGCAAGCATGGCTTCACAAGGGAAGGGTGTGAGTGGTCTGGCTTTTCCCAACACGCAGTCTCTGTTGCAATAGCCATCATCCCCTAATCCACAGGGGACACTTGGAAGGACCCCCAGAGATGTCTGCAGCCACAGGTGACTGCATCAAGTACTGTATGCACCAGTGTGTCTCCTGGACTCCTGTGCCCACCCATTTATCAATTAGCACGGTGAGAAAGTTAAATAACCAAACAAGCAGCTACTGCAGTGCTGTGTGCTACCATAAAACAGCCCGTGTTGCTACTCTTAGGCTTTAGGGCCACTGCCAGTGAAGTAAGGGTCCGCCGGGGGCAAGCACGGCGACACCAGGACAGCTCTGCTGCTCAGATGGCTGCAAGGCCGCCAGCAGCAGGCAGGCAGCATGCACAGTGTGGACGTGCTGCGCAAGGCTGATGGGTGTCCAGGCAGAAGAGAAGACAGTTGGGGACTTCGTTACACTACTAAGAATGGCTGGCCACTTACGGCGTACAAAGTGTTTATTTCTGCAGTTCTCTGCTTAACACTCTCAGGTTGAAATTGGCCACAGGTACCGAAACCAAGAAGCCAAAGGCCCACACGTGCCCGGCACCATTCCCAGCACATGACGCGTCGTGTAGCCAGGGCTTGGCACCAGCTTCCTGAGGCAGGGTCTGCTGGCTCCTCCAGCATGCTCAACTATCCCACTGTGGCTGTGTTCTAACCCAGCCTTCGAGAGGCCCTGGTGAATTTGAGTTTCACACAAATTTTCTGTCCTATAAGACAACATTCTTCTTGTTTCCCAGTCACTTAAGAGTGTAAAAATCACTCTTGGATCATCAGCCACACAGAACAGGTCTAGGCTGGAGCTGGCCAGTGGGTGCTGGCCGTGGTCCTGCAGGGCTCCAGGGCCAGGGCCAAGAGCTGAGCTGGGGTGACTGCAGGCTGGCTCCCCACACCTGAAGGCTGTCATGGTTCGTGATGATCCCCTAAAGGCCTCCGTCCACCATCTGGGGGTCCAGCTTCCTGGCTGGCCACTTTAAAATCATGCTTCCTAGTCCTTGAGCAGGTTGCCACAACACATCAGTGGGGCCAGACTCACAGAAATGGGCTGCTGATCTGAGACCTCATTTCTGGATAAATGCAGCCTTTCCCCTAATTGCAGCCCCATGCCTTTGGGTTTGTGTCTGAAGCACCTTGAGATTCTCCAGTTTCGGGGATCCAAGCTCAGGCCACCCCAAGGACGCCCAGCACTGCCCAAGCCATTCAGGAGCACCCCCTCTCTCTTAAGGAGCAAAAAGTTGGGGACTAGTCAGATGGCTCCTCCACCCGATGGCCCTAACCTCCTGCGATCTGACTGAGAGGCCTTAATGGTGAGCAGGCAGATACTTTTGCTCTTTAGGTGCAATTGCTGAGCAGAGGCAGGCAATTAGGAAGCAGAAAGCTCAAAAGAAGCACTTTAGGGACAAGAATACACTTTGCTTAGTGCCACAAAGGGATGGAGGTGAGACCTGTTGTCAGAGATGTGAAAGGGGAAACAAAGCAGACGACAGTAATGCTTTCGGAGGGCCCTAGCCAGGCACGAGTGAGGAGCCAGGGCTGCGCCCCGAGCGCCCGCCGCTGTGTCCTTGAACACTGCCTTGCTGGAGGAGGGCGCATTTGCCCGTGTCTCTGAATTGTTGATGTAGATCAACGCTTCACATACACGCAAACTCATGTTCCTTCTGATGCAGCCCCTTCCGCTCGTCCTTGAGGTCTTTTAGCCGGTTTTCTTTAGCTCTCCACATGCTGGAAGCTAAAACGAGACCTAAGTCCATCGCCATGCAATAAAGTCAAAATGGATTAAAGATCTAAACATTAAAACAGAAACACTAAATCTCCCAGAAGAGAAAGTAGGTGAAAATCTTGAAGACAGGGGCAGGCAGAGAGTTCATGAAGAAAAACCAAACTGCACAGGAAATACTTCAAGGAATCAGCAGCAGGGTTTCATCTTATTGAGAAGTTTCTGCATGTCAAAAGAAATCACCAACAGAGTGAAAAGACAACCCACAGATTGGGAAAAAATTGTAACCAACCATCACTTAAACAAAGGACTTCTATCTAGAATATATAAAGAACTAAGAAAAAAAAATCAGGCCCCCAACATTCAAAGATCCAATCCAAAAAAGAGCATCTGAGATGAATACAGACTTTTCTGAGGAAGAAATACAAGTGGCAAATAAATACATGAAAAAAATGTTTCACAGCACTGGTCATCTGAAAAATGCAAGTTAAAACAACATTGAGGCACCATCTTACCCCAGAAAGAATGGCCATCACAAAGAAATCAACTAATAACAAACCCTGGCAAGGCTGTGGGGAAAAAGAACCCTTCTCCGCTGCTGGTAGGAATGTAGGTAGGCTGGTGCAACCGCTATGGAAATCAGTCTGCAGACACCTCAGAAAACTAGAATTGAAAGTCCCACTCAACCCAGCTATTCCCCTTTTGGGTGTTTTTCCAAAAGAACTGAAAACATCATACCACAGTGATACTGTGCGCCCATGTTTATGGCAGCACGGTGTGTCACAGCCAAATCTTAAAGACAGCCAAAATGCCCATCCCCCTGAGGATAAAAAAGATGTGCTATTTTTATACAGTGGGGTATTACTCAGCTACAAAGACAAACACGAGGCCTTTATAGGAAAACTAGAGACTATACTCACATAAATCAGAGGCACAGGTTTAAATATCGTATTTATAAAAACCTGAAAGAATAAATAAATCTGAAAGGAATAATAGATATAGTGAAAAGGAAAGAAACTGAAGACAAGGAGCAAACAATAAAGATGAGAGAAAGGGAAGAGATAGGAAACAAAAAGCCAGGGGGCAATCATGCCAAGTGAGTGCTTGGGCCAGCTGGGACGCTCACAGGCCTCACAGCCATCAGCTCTTTGAAGGGAGCAGTTGATGTCTAACGCTTTACGCTGACCAACTCTGTGTGCTGTTGTCTAAGGTCTGAGCACCTACGTGGGAGACAGCGACGCTCAGCACAGAAGCCACAGTGGAGGACGCTCATCCTGGTCTTCTAGATGTGCACCATTTCTACCGTCTTATCAATTAGTATTCTCTCTAAAGTAATTTTTAAAAAATATAAAGTAAAAAAGGACGAGAAAAAAGTTAAAGTTTATTAAAGTAAGCACTAATGTTTAATCTGCCCAGTCTTGCATATCTATATCTGCTAATCTGAACAACAGAATTGACAATGAAAATATGTACTATAGCAACCATCGTTAAATTTTTATCCTCGTTTTGAAGCTCTGTACCATTTGTACTATTGCTTGTTACTCTGTTTTTTTACTTTGTTTCTATTTGTTTATATGCTTTAAATTTTTTTTAAAATACAAAATAAACAAACAAGTAAATAAGCTAAAGAACAAATGAAAGGCAGCTCACAGGAAGCAGGGAGAGAGGCAGCCGGGCGGGGCGGGACCTGCAGAGAGCTCAGGGCGCGTCCGCACACCAGCTCCCCGCCGCGGGCGCGATCGCTCGCGGGGCGCTGCAGTCACGTGTTAGTACGCAGGCGAAAGAAAAGCGGGGCCCTTGCAGTGGTCTCCGGCAGCCAGCCGCAGCTCGGCCTTCTGTCCCCGCTAGACTCCCCGTTCTAGTGAGTCCCTTTCCTCTCCGAGCTGCCCGCTTTCGCGGAAGCCAAGCGCCACGTACACAGGGTCTCAGGCCACTCTGGCCCACTGTCTGCTTTATAACAAAGTCGGATTGCTGCACAGCCACGACCCCTCATTTGCATATTGTCTGTGGCTGCGGGGGGAACCACAGGGCCTGGGGAGGTTAAAGGGGGTATCGTCTGCCTTATCTTCTGTAAAAAGCCCCCAGGCCTGATATAAGAGCAGAGGGAAGCGCAGCGGACAGGACCTTGAGGTCCGCCAGCCACGCAGCAGCGGTGGGTTCTGGGAACAGCATCCTCAGAGTCACAGTCCTTGTCGCAAGGCCTGGACAGTGGCATCTGCCCCACAGACCTGTTGGAAAGCCTACGTGTCACCCACCGGCACAGGACCTGACAGTGGCAAGCTCTCGGGGAAGGGGGGCTCACCAAGCCATCCATCGCTGTCCGAGCCCCTGGTAGCCCTTCTCTCTTCCCTGCCTCCTCCTGCGGGTCCAAGGCCCCTGTGGCCCTACTCTTCAGGCCCAGTCCTCTGGGATTTTATTCTTCTTTCCTTTTCTCTCAGCTGTGCGGCTCATCTACTTACTGAAGCCCCGCCTGGCTGCATCCTCCCTGTCTGTGAAATCCCGGTCCTGGGAATCTAGAGGGGCCCAAAGCTGCACCCACAGGGCCGCACCGTGCAGGAGGCCTCTGCTGTGCCCACAGCCAGGGAGCGGCCGGGGCACATCTGCAATAGCTGCCGCACTCAGCCACGTGCAGGTCGCTCAGGGCTGCGGCCCCGTGGCCATCAATCCTATTTCACACATTGGATACAAAGTCCCTTAGTTTAGTGACCCAATGGAGACAAAGTGACAGCTCAGTGGCAAACGTCCAGCTAAGTCAGCCTACAGGCACTCTGCTTCTCTGGAAATCTGGGACCCCAGGGTGTAGCTCTAAGTTATGCAGCCATCATAACCTGGCTGAGCCCACAAGAGGTGTCACGGGGACAAGGGACAGAGACAGGTTGGCTGAGGACTACCAGTCCCGCGCATCTGCGGCAGACTCACATGAGGACTTCACCGCCAGCACCCGTGCTGATCGTGTTGGCAGGGCCTCAGTCTTCTTGTGAGCACCCAGACTTACGTCCTCAGTGGCAGGCAGGAACAGATGAAAGGCAGCTCGCTTGTCCTCCATGCCTTCACCACCCAGAAAGGAGGGTAACTCCCCTCAGGGCAAGATTCCTATTTCTGATTGAACCCCTCGCGGACTGGAGAAAAAGGCCCTGAATTCATCAACCTCTCTCGGAAGTCTCATAGGCGCCTAATATTTGACTCCCTGATTACAGTATTTATCCTGAAAGGCCTGGGTAAACACACACAGGTGTGACAGACGCCTTGCGGCTCGCTCACCCCCTTCTTGGAAGAGCTGCAGACAAGCGCCCTGAATGGGACAGAGGTGGCAGGCTCTGATACACGTGTGCGCCATGCTCTGCCCCGCGGGGCTGCGCTCAGGAGTGGACGACTGGCCCCCGGAGGCAGCCGCAGGTCGTCGTCCTGTCCTCGCTGGGCTGGGCGCACTGGGGGATTCAGGAGATGAGAGTTGCCTAGGAAGGCACTGTGCAGGCTTTGAAACCAGGCTGGAAATATGTTAATGGACATATTAATAAATTTAATAAATATCTAAACACTTTGCTTCCCCCAGAATCGCAGGCACAGAGCCAGAATGGTTTTAAACACCCACGCTGTGCCAGGTCAGAGCTTGCGCTGTCGATGTCCATGTCCTGGCTACATTTAACCCTGACCCGGGGCTGGCGGCACTGCCCTCCCTGAAGGTATTGAGTCACAGTCTTTGAAGATGAAGCTGCAGATTATGCTGTCCTAGCTCCCATGCAGAGAAACTTGCCCAGCCTTCAGCCTCCCACGTGGCGATATAGAGCCAGGTTTGCCACTGAACGTGGGCCAGAAACAGGTGGGGATGTCTTTGGGGAAAGCAGGAGTCATTTCGCCATCTGCCTCAGGCTGAGAGGCGACAGCAACACCAAGCTCTCACTGTGAGCCCCAGTGGAGAGAAGGGTGTTCAGGACACAGCCCTGCTAGTAGCTTTTGCTTAAGTCCCTTTCAGCTTGGCTGAGGCATCAGGCTGCAGCTGAGTCTGGCTGACACTGTGACCTGGGTCTGATGGCTCCCCCCAGGGTCACTGCACACCTGTACAGTGGGGAGGGTCAGGAGGAGTCGGCTCAGGCACCAGGAACTGGGTCCCCTCACAGAGGACCAAGGTTCTAAGCAAAGTCACCGGGTGCCAGACAGCTGGATGCGCTGGGTCACCCTATAGCACACATGGGACACCACAGCAGGGCCATGAGGCCAGGACCCACGATGCAGGTATTCCTGAGCAGAGACCCAGCAGGGCCGAGAGCATCCCATCCCTATTGTGGTGGAGAGTGACCCTGTTCCTCTCTGGCACCTGGAACGAGAGTGACAAAAACCTGGCTCCAGGCCTAGCTCTCCACATGCTGACTGTGAGACGGGACAGGACCCTTATGGTGGTGTGAGAGGACACTGCAGAGTGATGCTTACCATGTGAGAAGCAAGCAGGCCACACACAGCTCTGTCCAGAGGCCTGGAGGGCCCAAGCAGCTCTGTGAACTCACGGCTTCGCAGATAATGAGACTGAGCCGAGCTGAGGGAGACGGGGACAGTGGCGAGCACGGGCCCGCATCTTGGCCACGCCCGGGTGTGCACGTGTCCAGAGCCCTGGCCTACCCCAGGGTGTGGATGTGTGGTCTGTCTGGTCCTTTGCGCCACAGATGCACAGGCAGGAAGCTGAGAGTGCCACACAGCGCCCTGTGCTGGGTGGGTCCCACGTCCCCTCACCCCATGGGACGCACCGTGCTGGCCACAGTCTAAGCTCAGCAGCTGGCTCAGGAGAAGTAGCCCCCAGGGCAGGACACACCTGAGGCTGGGTCTCCAAGTCTGAGAGGGCTCAGTCGTAAGCCTGAGCTCCACTCCGGGAAAGCACAGGCCAGTATCGGCCAGCAGCTGAGCAGACCTCAGAGCGGGAGCCTGGGAGCACCTGGCCCACAGCCCTCGGGGGCGAAGCTGCTCCCCAGCTTCTGCAGAGCCTGCTGGCATCACTGTGCATCTCCCTCAGAGACTTGTCCCGCCAGGCTCCTGAAAGCACGCAGCAGTCCCAGGGTAGTGCTTACCCAGGGGAGACTATTTGCAGCCTTGGCCGCCCGTCTTCCTCACCACCAGAAATACTGCTAAGGGAGATATTTCCCTTTAATAGGCTAACTTGAGAAGAACATGGCCTTGGTGGGCCACAGCGTGAGCTGTTTTTCAATGGACCTTTGCATCGAATGCTAAAAGCACTAAGTCGTAGATCTAAGTGTCCACTCCCAGCCGGGCAGTACGGAGAGTGACACGGAGTCAGCAAAGGGACTTCACTGGAAATGTGTCGAACAGGAATAAGGACACATGCAATGAAAGGACCCTTGATAGGCTGGTGCACACACCCGGCTTCGGAGATGGAAGCCCGATCTGAGTCCGGGCTGAGCACACGCACTGTCCAATTCTCTTTGCTGCAGAAATTAAGCCTTATGTAAATGTCTCTTAATGCTGCAATTGCACATCCCCTAAGAAATAGCAAAGGTCAGCGGTGCTTCGCACATCTGAAGGTAAAATAAAAAGCAGCGCAGAGAGACAGCATCGACAGACCCAGCCTGCTTTCACAGAGATCTGCTTGCAGGAAAGAGGACGCTCGGGCTGGGAGCGACAGATCCCCGCGGCAAACGCCAGGAGGGCTGCAGGCTACTTACCAACAATAACACGCTTCTACAGAAGCGAGGGCTGTGCGGCCCTGCCTGCTGGTGGATTTGCTCCGCTGGGGAGCGAGCTGAGCCCGGGCTGGCCCGCGCCTCCCACACTCACACAACACCCACCCCTTGCACCACCATGAGTGACAGAGCAGGTGCTCTTCCAACAGGGGCGCCTACTTCTCATCTGAAGAGTGAAACGCATTTGGAATGTTAGCAAAGTCTCGTTCACAAAGACAATTGTTGTTTCAAGGGCTCGGATGACCTAATATACATCTCCTTCCCAGGTTAATAAAAAATGTGGTTTTGAAATCATGTGTGTGGAAGGCCTCTGTCAATATTGCGGTAGCAAGTCTCCTTCTGAGCCCCCGAAGGAGAGGACTTCGTCAAAGGTCACAGAGCAGAAACAAGCACTGCAGATAGACACAAGAGCACGGCCCTTTCTTGTATTCTCCAAACATGTTAATCAGCAATTACAGGGGCACTTGCACGCCAAGGCTCTGATGCTCGCTAACTAGGGCTCCCCTGGCTGACGCGGAGGCAGGGCAGAGGGGACACTGTAATTTTCTTGCTAGTACATGATGGGCGGTATAGAGACTCCCCTCGACTCAGGAGGGGCCTGCTCGGAAGAGGCTTTCAGTCTCCATCAGTTTTCAGGGCAGATGCTTGCTTCTTGTGTAACAAACTCAAGAAAAGAAACCAACGTTCGAAACACACTTCTAAATACAATAAGGAGAAGGAGACAGAGAGTGGAAACTAGGTTAGAGCCAGAAGTATTTCTGTATTGTAAAGGTCCAAGATTTTACAAAGACTAAAAGAAATAAGAAATGGTAAAATTTATGAAAATAATGCCCCAAGTGTCTTAGGAATATAATGGATAAAAATAAAGGCGGACTTGAGCGGCCCAGGAGGTGCCCATAAAGGGAACGTGCCTTAAGGTAGAAACCTCGGGATCATGATGACCCCAGCCCTCACTGCCTGCGCTTCTCCTTTCTCTCTGCCGCTTACTCAAGGAATCTCTCAGTACCTAGCTCTTGCTTTTCAAAACTGAAAAATGCATAGTCTTACAACCTTTGAAAAATTGAATTTGTGATTTAACAGCTAGCAAAGAAATCTTCAGCCTCAGACGGCTGCACTGGGGATCTCACAAACATTTAAAGAAGAACTACAACCAATTCTACAGTTTCCGCCAGAAAACTGAGGAGGAGGGGACGTCACCCTCTCCATTCTGTGAGGCCAGTGTTCCGCTGATACCCAAACCAGCCGAGGACAAAAGAGAACCGTGGGCAGACAGTTCTTGGGAACTGCGATGTCTCTCTCTCTCTCTCTCTCTCTCTCTCTCTCTCTCTCTCTCTCTCACACACACACACACACACACACACACACACACAGAGCCCAGAAATGCTTGGAAAGAATAATACGTGATGGCCAAGTAGGATGTAAGTGTGGAAAGCAGGCTGAATATCCAAAGTAAGCCAACATACCCCCATCAACAGCCTAAAGAACACATCTCCTAGCTGCATGTTAACTGGGGCAGAAAAAGCACTTGGTGAAACCCAGAAGCTGCTATGATGAAAATTGGGCCTGAGCTCATGATAAGAGGGCCTTGTATGCCTCTAAAGAGCACCTCAAGACACCAGAGCTGCCTCGTGCCCCAAGCAGGAAGCCTGCACTCCCCACGAGCTGGAGGAGGGAGAACGGCCGCACAGCCCGGGGCCAGCAGCAAGGCACCAGCAGGAAAGCGGAGTGAAGGGGAGAGAGTGTGCGTGGCAGGCAATGGGCTTCTCTGCTAGGGAACGCCAGAGGCAGCTTCAGAGGCTCTTAGAACCAACAGCTGCACGCAGCCAAGTGACGGGGCCCAGACGAGCGTCCAGAGCACTCGGGAAGCTAAGAAGAAGCACTCGAGGGCCGAACTCAGAAACCCCATCCCAGCCATTCTGCCATTCCTGCAAAGAAGCAAGCATGCACCGAATTTGCACGCTGAAAACACAAAATGATAATGGGGTGGACAAAAGAAGCCCTAGGCCACTGAACAGGCTGGGAGGTAGGACAGACAGCACAGAAGAGACGTCAGCCCGAGCAGACCTCTCCAGGATCTTTCGGGGATGTGGCCCACATCCCAGCAAGGCTCGCGAGACCGCAGAGTGGCATGTGTAAGCACGCTCTAAAATGGAGATGAGGATGTCCTAAAATGGCCAGAAAATAAACGGAGAAGGAAGCAGCTACCCGTAACCCCCGCTTCAGGAGACCGAGGCAGGAGGCTAAGAGTCAGGCCAAATGAGGGCTTCAGCCAGACCCTTCTCAGGCTCTGAGAAACTGTGCAGGAAAGCTTGACACCGCAGGAGCAGGGAAGCCCGTCCTGGGGAGGAGGCGGGCTCACCGCAGGCCAGAGCCAGCCAGCCACGGACACGCCGCTCCCTCGCCTCTCGGCACGTGCGCGACTTGATGCAGGAGGTGCAGGCTTTCAGCCAGACATAAGCTTCACACCTCATCAAAAATTAAGTCAGAATACATCACAGGCTAAAGATGAAACTATGCAGGATTTAGAGAAAACAGGAGACAATCTTTGGACCTACAGTCACTCAAAGAATTCTTAGACTTAACACCAAAATCAAGAAAAAAATGATGAGTTAGAACTCAGGGAAAAATGAAAAGAAGGTTTAAAAGATAAAAAGAGAAATCAGAAGGGCCGGCCAAATAGCTCAGTGGATTAAAGCACCTGCAAGCAGCCGCAGGGGCCGGGGATTTGATCCCGGGGCCTGTCATGTGGATCCCACCCCTGGGGCATGCTGAGCCGGTGACTGAGACTGGGCGTGGTGGCACGCACCTGTAATCCAGCACTTGGGAGGCTGCAAGCAGGAGAATCACTAGAGTTCGATCTAGTAGTGAGACCCTGAACACCCTATAGACCCTTCCCTAAAATACAGAAAATAATAATAATAAATAAATAAAAATCCTTTAAAAAGAGGGAAAAATCAGGCTGAGATAAAACATTGGCAAATCACATATCTGGCAAAGAAGTTGTATCTAAAATGTATGAAGACTTTTCTGACAGAAAAAAAAATAATAATAATGATAATTCTAAGGGCCAGCAAGATAGCTCAGTGGACTGAGCACCTGCACAGACCAGCACAGACCCAGGCTCCAGCCCACACTGCAGGCTGCACTGGCCCAACCTCGGGGCGTGCTGAGCCAGCCACCGAGTACGGGTGGTGGCGCAAGCCTCTAACTCCAGGCTGGGGAGGCTGAAGACAGGAAGACCACACGAGTCTGAGCTGGGCAGTGAGACCCTGGGCCAAATACATAAAAAACAAGAACTTAATTCTTTTTTTCTCATTTATGTATTTGGGGACGGCAGGTTGCGTAGCATCCCTGGGGGAGCAGAAAGCAGCCCTTCTGATGGTTATGTTCTAAGTAAGACGGCAACATGCCAGAGAGCTGAGATTCTGTCCCCTGGTCCTGATCCTTCACCGTGAAGAGCTCAGCTCTGAGGAGAAGCCTCCCAGAGGCTGGCGGCAGTGTGGACACTCGACAGTGGCTGGCAGGGAGGCAGCGGTGCACTCCCTGAGGCAGCGGCTCAGCGTCCAACACTTGGGCTGCAGAGTGCGGAGCTCACAGGAGCTCAGGGCCTTCGAGCAGGGCCACATGGGCCAGCCCCAGGAGCCTGGTGGTGAGGGAGTGGCCATCGGGCACGCTCTGTCCACGCAGTGAAGTCTCGCCTGACCACGGTGCGGGGCGCACACCTGCCCAGCAGCTCTGGATGTGAAGGCGCTCCCCACACAGAAAGGCTGGGGTGGGCTGCGCCACCTCTCCCTGCATTCTTCACCCTTCCTGGGGTTCTGTAATGCTTTCAGTGAATGAATGAAGTCTTTCCTCTTAAATGAGGAGGTTACTATAGGAAAGAAGGCGGAAGTGCTGCGGGTGGCTGAGGCAGGAGGCTGACAAGACCCAGGCCAGCCTGGACAAATGAGGGATTCAGCAAGATCCAGTCTCAAAATTACCCATAAGAAAGGGCTGGGGATGTAGCTAGGGGCAAAGGAGAGAAAAAGAACAAGGAAGGAGAAGGAAGCGTCTAGCTGACACTGTCACCTGGCAGGGACAAGTCCCCACCTCACCTGCTGCTTCTCCGGGTGAGAGTGGGCTTGGGACAGAGCCGGAGTCCAGACGGGAAAGCAGAGGCCAGAAGCCACCCACCTGGGCTGCAGAAGCTGGGTCTTGTCACACGTCCAGCCCGCACACTCGCCCCACATGTGCGCACACGCCCTTCCCAGCTGGGGGCTTCTCCTGATCCGGTTTCCTCGCAGGAGGAGGTCAGCGCAGATTCTGGCCAGGAGAAGGGGAGTGGCAGCTCTGGGCCATGTGAGCCCAGTCCCTGTCGGCCCCACTGCAGAGGTCCACGGTTGGCCAAGCGGGCAGGGGCTGGTGGGAGGGGGGAGACAGTGACTCCACGGGGAGGCGCTGCCAGGCCACCGTGCATGTGGACCTGGGCAGCAGACTGTCGATGGCCCGCCCAGTCACCCGGTCTCTGTGCGCCGGGCTCAGCACTGCTCTCACAGGGCATATCTGGTGAGCCCCGGGTGACAAGTGCTGAGGCAGCCCGGGGTCCCCGTGGCCATTCCCTCTCATGCACCGGTGACACACATGGGCTTACCTCTAGGACGCCAGGCCACCAGGGCTGCTGCTGCTGCTGCTGCTGCTGCTGCTGCTGCTGGTCTGCCCGTACCATCCATGATGTCAGAGCCCAGGGGCAAGCCCTGGGTCCTGGAGTCCCGCTGTCCCTAGCATTTCTCAGGACCAAACAGCACCACGCAGCTGTCAGCAGCTGTTGGTTCCGGGCTCAGCTTCCAGAGGGACAAGCCTTCCACCCCCAGGCTGAGGCTCCCCAGCCTCATACCTGAGCTGCTCCCCTCCCAGGTGCAGCTCCCTCCCAGGCCAGTTTCTCCTCTGTGCTACTGGCTGACGCTAAGACCCGGGCAGAAAGGGGGCACCAAGGCAGGTTATACTGCTCACAAAACCACCAAAGGCCGAGGCAGCACAGGGAGCCAGGCCAGGAGAGGCCCAGCCATCCTCCTCAGGGTGAGCGCCTCAGAGCCAGCACCAGGCCCCCGGGCCATCGCATGCTGAGCCTTTTAGGGCAGGTCTGTGGAGCGTGGGACAGGGTGAGCCTCGGGGCCAAGGACAGGTATGGAGCCCCAAGAGCAAGGCGACCTGCCAGGCACATGTGCCATGCAAGCCCAAGCACTTCAGTGGCTCCCAGGGGCCTGCCTGAGCTCTGTGCTGGCGCACTCCAGGGCCTTATGGAGACGGAAAGGAAAGGAGAGACAGGCGGGAGGAGAGACTCATCCAGGCCACTGGCTGAACCGTGACCCTCTCAGAGCACTGTCAGGACTGAGAGGCTGTGCAAGTGGGCTGCCCAAGGGGTCACGCATGTGCACTTCCATGTCCTCAGGGACTGTGGGGGCCAAGGCTCAGGCAGGAGGAGCAGGGTGGGCAAACAGTGACCTGCCACCATCTTGGCCCCAATGCCCGGGGCTTCCTTGGTGGCCAGTGACTATGGAACCAAAGTCCCCTTGCAGAATCAGTGGTGAGGAGAGCCCAGTGCCCAACGATTCGATTCGGAAGGTTCCAACGTGAAGGTCAAGAAGTGAGGAGCCCCACACCCCTTGCCCTGTGGAGCTGCTGAAGCAGCGCGACACTCAGCCACCCCCACGTAGAGCGGCACACCCCTCCCGAGTTCAGTATTTACCAAAGAGCTGCACAATTAAAGAGACCCCATGGTTGCAGAAGACAGCATAATTATAAGGGTCAACTTGATAAGACGTAATCTCCAGAAACCTGCCAGCTCACCAGGTAAAATATTTCTATCCGTCACTGCTGGACGCCCTGAGAGCGCAGCTCAAGGATCCCTGAAGCCGCGTGGTGTGCTCCTGCAAGCGCCTCGCACAGCCTGGAAGGGACACGCCCACACAGCCCCGCGGGGCTCTGCTCTTGGGGCGGGTCAGACGCTAGATGCCCTGGGAAACAGCCTTCGGCGCCGAGCTGGAGCACAATTCCTTCCATAAATTTGAAGGAAGTTGCTTTTTTTAAGTTCCAGTTTATCAAAAAGAAGCAAATCAAAAACCTGGTCCCTGTCCCTCAGAGAGTTAAACTAAGTTTATTTAGTACAGTAAATTATAGTCCCATCTATTTTAGTATTGTAATATGGCATCAGATTTCATTTCAAATGTAGTTATAATCAAGTATATTAAAAACAAAACAGCAAACAGAAGTGATCCTTTTATTATTTCACTGTGTCGACTTTAAAATGTGAATTTTCTGACTGTAGGCACTTCCTAGTGCGGGGGATATTGTCATGCAAATGCACCTGTCTGCCCACTCCACCGTGGGCACCTGGGGAATAAGCAGCCCACACTGCCATCCCGGGAGGGGGTAATGCAGGGAGCGGAGCTGGGGAGGCTCTGCCGTTGGAAGGTGCGCAGCCGCGCCCAGGGCGGGCCAGTGAGGAGCCATGTCCCTGCGCTGTTTCTGCACCGGCTGGTGCTGATCACCACCCCAACCTCTGTTTCTGCCACCTCCTCCTGCCACACAATGGGTCCCCAGGCCGCTGTGTACCAGAGGCACCCGGTGCAGAGCAGCAGGTGTTGGGACTCAGCTCCCCTTCCAAAGCCAGGTGTGGAATAAGCCTGGCTGTTTTGCTCACAAGACCCCAATGACAAATTTGCAGTAACATAAGACAGTTCTCTTCTTCCTCCAAAAGTAAAATAGGCGACACAAAAATGTCTGAAAGCATACGCATTGCCAGCTTTGTTCCGTTGGTTTCTTCATCGCTGGTCACCAGTCACTTGGTGAAGACCACACTGGCAGCTGGAGGCTGGGTAGAAAGGGGTCAGACCAAGCACAGGAAAATGTGCAGCCCGAGAGACTCCTGAGGCCACGAGAAGGCACCTGAGCCTGCAGCTTTGCGAGAGCCAGCCAGGGTTCCTTCCCCGGGACACAGGAGTGGACAACACCTGCAGTCTTCAAAGCCAGCCTGGCCCAGAGTCCCCGTCACCTGAGCTCTTTCAGCCCAGGGCCCAGTCTCTCCAGATAATGTACATGTGCCTGCTTCTCCCCACTTCAAAGATGTGTAAGAAAGGAGACTCCGGCCAGCCAGCGGTGCACGTGGGCCTAGGAGACAGACATCTCTCGCCCCGTTTACCTAACTTGCTTGTAGTGCAGGAGCAATGGTGGCTTCACAGGAGGACGGGGCCTTCATCTTTGGGTGGTTTGTACTCGCCGCAGAGTGCAGCCCTGCACGGGTGCTGCCTGGACAGCTTGAGGCGTGATTCCTTCACATAGCACCGAGGAGGAGGAGGAGGAGGAGGCAGGGAGCCAGGCCCCAGGGGACTGGATGTCCTCATGGGGCACAGGCCAAGGCTCCTCAGGGGAGCAAGTGTGATCAAAACACATGGTAAATGCTTACATTTTAAAAATGATTCAGGTAAAAGATACATTGCCCTGAGCCTCCTCTGAGTCCTGCCCCTGCTCTGCGCACACCCATCCCCTCACGCCTGCCACTCTCGGAAGCTGCACTGGAAGGGCCCTCTGTCCTGAGTGTCTTTTGCTGTGCTGTCCTGCCTGCCTCGAAGTCCTGAGCGGATTCCAAACTTCTCCCCTTCATGGTCCTTGTGGCTTTTGGAAGAGCTAGGAGTCACACCGTGCTAGATCTGGTGACCAAGAGGGATGAGGACACAGTGTCATATTTCTATCTGACAGAAATTGCAATACCAGGGCCAGGGAGATGGCTCAGTAGATTAAGCACCTGCCTGGCAAGTGCAATGTCCTGAGCTCAAACCCCAGTACCAGAAAGAGAGGGAGGGAGAGAGAGAGAGAGAGAGAGAGAGAGAGAGAGAGAGAGAGAGAGAGAGAGAGAGAGCCAGAAGCACTGTGTGACACAAGGTTTGGCCATGCAAAAGGCACTGTGCCACCTCTTGAGATGTTCTCTACACACAAGGTGTCCTGAGCACTCACTCAAGCCCTTCCGATATTCAGAGTCCCCGCAGTGTTCCTGGGTACAAGCCCAGCTCAGATACTCCCACAGAGCCTTGAGGATTTTCTGCACATGGAGAAGGTGGGGAACTCTGAATCTGATCTCAGGCTCTTGACCATGGGCCCACGTTTCACCTCCCACGGTGACATTTCTGGAGCTGTGCTATGGAGTGTTGTGGTCATGAACCCCAAAGAAATGCATCCTTCATGACCCAGCATGGAGCAGGCTGGTCACACACTGCCACCGAGGTTGGTCGTCGTGGGACTTCTCCCAGTGATCGCCGTGGCCCTTCCCTTGGATGACAGGTCACAGCCATTGCCATACTTCTTGATTTCACTGGTCCCTTGGCAGGCTCCAAGCTGAGCTCTTGCCCTTCTGCCTCAATGGACTTCTGGAAGACCACCAGGAGAACTCCATGCACAGACGAAGGGGCCTGAGGAGACTTCACAGAGTGCACGCTGCCCACATCCACTACCAAGAGCACCGACTGGTAGTGGAGCAGCACCCACCGTGTCGAGATGACCCCGCCACACATGTTCTCAAGACAATGACCACCCCCAGTCCTGTGGGCCGGGGTGACATGGGGTGGCCCGGGCGAGGTGGACCCCATCTTTCCATTTTCTCCTGCAGGAGGAACTGTCAGTGCAGCAAGGAGTGCCCTCCAGGGTGGCCCTTGGCCTGCTTCCCTCACTCAGAGCCAGCGTGGAATATGGCCTGAGATTGCGGGGTCGCAAGGGCAGAGGTGCCTTGCCAACACTAGGACAAGGCCCACGGGTCTGTGCCAGGGCACCAGAGGGCCGGCATGCGGCTGGCCAGTGGACGGGGCTCACCGTCAGCCCTGGACTCCCCCAGGGACCCTCCGTCTTGCTTTAGGTTCTGGTGGACGTACCAGAGAGAGGACAAGTGACATCAGAAGAAAGTGCCGTGCACCTGAGATGGAAAAACAGACCCTGGCAAACACTTTTGCAGGCACAGTGCCACGGTGACTCCCACACCGAGACCGGGAGCAGAGCTTCTTGCTCTGTCCCCGTGAGCACAAGAACCTGTATCACAGAAGGTAACTTCAAAGCTGGACATTTGGTAACAGGGTCTCCACCCCATTGAGCCACCTGAGGCTGAATAAATTTACAATTGTAAACATTACTTTTTTATGTGGCTATACCTGAAAATATAATTAGAGGATCACAGTGCTAAAATAAAACCTGTTACTCTTTTCTGGCATCCAATATGTCGAAGGGAGGACATGGTGGGTCCTCGGGGCGAAATTCCGGATCTGCTTGGGTCTTTGGGTGGGAGCCGTGACCAACTGTGCGGAGAACACAGGAGCCAAAAATCTGTACATCATCTCTGAACAGACTTCTGCTGCTGGTGAGGCGACGTGGTGACAGTCACAGCGAAGAAGAGCAAGCCAAGGCTCAGAAGAAGGCGCGTCCTCAGGGGCGATCCAACAACGGGAGTCATACCACAGGAAAAATGGGGTGTTTCTGTATTTCGAAGACAGTGCAGGGGTCATAGTGAACACCAAAGGTGAGATGAAGGGCTGTGCCACACAGGGCCGGTGACAAGGGACTGTGCAGACGTGTGGCCAAGGACTGCGTCCGACACAGGCAGCATGTGTGAGCTGCGTGTCTCTATGCAAAATAAACAGCTGTTGGCAGGTGAAAATAAAATAAAAGCTGTTACATTTAACACACTGGTGAGTCTGCCGCTCCCTCCAAGCTGCCCTGGATTCCGCAGCCTTCAGGGAGGCCACCAGCTTACACTTTTCACTTCTCTCTTCTCTCTCCTAACCAAAGAAGTGGCTGCAATGAGTACTAATAAAATGACAAATATTATTAGGCTTGATCAAAGACTCTGCGCTCGTGTAGGACCTGATCCTAGTTCTGTGTGAGCCAGAGCAGGTGCTGGTGCCCGCGGCAAGGCTCAGGCTGCCCCCCGAGCCCTACCAGGGGACCATGCCAAGGCCCCACAGTGCAGAGAAGGCGCCTGTCACTCCCGCCGCCTCTCCATCGTGGCAGTCATTGCTGACCACTGCAAAAGCAATCTTGCAACCCAAGACCCTGGAGCATGTCACATTCAGCAAAGCCACTGCCACATGCCATGTGACACTGGCCTTTAGTGCTTCCCAGAAGATCTCCTGTACGAGACACATACAGCCCAGTGCAGCCTGCCCCGCAGGTCCTTCACACTGCACAGCGGGGTGCCTGACTCACTCTGCTCCTTCACAGGACAGAAGTCATGGCAGCCACTGACCGGCAGAGGAGCGCAAGGGTCCAGGCAGCGGGCTCCTTGGCCACATTTGGCCACAGCAAGTCCTCAAGGCCTCCAACTGGTTATGCTGTCTGTGCAATCGCGACTGACGATGCCTGACAAGAAGCGCTGCCACGTGAGCTGTTTCCACGTGCGACACAGTTTTAGCAAAGTCTAAACAAAACCATGAGGACACTTGACCTACATTTGTGCTTTCAAACAGTAAAGTAAAAGGTTAAATTTCAGTTTTTAGGTCTCTTCTCCTTAATTTTCCCTGGCCAGATATATCTATATAGATTGACAAAGAGCTGACGATGGATACCTGGGCCCTAAGCCTGGAGTCCCAGTGACAATCACCCCCACGGTGGGGACATGGGCGGGGGGCTGGAAGGTGGCCCCTGGGCAGGATGCTGCCTGCTCACTACAGCCCAGGCGTCTGCCACGTGGCTCCTTCCTCCACCACCTTCGTCACTGGCCCTGGGCAAGCTCCAAGCCTACACGTGCAGTGGTGCATCTCATCGTCCCCGGGAGGAAGGGACCCACTGAGGCAGGGCCAGGTCCTCTCCGTGGGCCTGTTCCACCCGTGGCCCCAGAGACTGTGCCCGACGTCCTGCTCACGCTCACTCACAGGCCATCAATTCCTTTACAGACATCGTTTCTTCCAACTGGAGAGAAAACTTTTTAAAAGAACTAAAAACTTACCATGTAATTATGCTCTATTTTAAGGAGTCCTTTGCCAAAGATATTCTACAACTAATACTTAATATAGAATCCTTAATACATAACCTGTAATAGATAACACTTAATATAGAATACTTAACATAAGTCCTAAAATATATGCAACTGGAATCAAACGCTCTCGCAAGCCTCCTCTGTAACTAGCAGCGCTCCGCGGCTCATCGCCGCAAGACCCTAAATGCCCCTTCCCTCCGCGGTGCTCCGTGATGCTGTCTGCTGTGGCCAAAATGGTATTTAATATCACTCAGTGGATGGCTGGATTGGCAATCACGGGAAGGAGCGGTGTGCACGTTAATTGGCCGACACCCTGACACTGACGGACGCCCATTACCCTATAATGGACACTAATGCGCCAGCAAATTGGCCTCGGCCGCTGGCAGCCAAGTAGATTAAGTGCAAGCCAGGGGCGTCTGCCCAGAAGCGACAGCTTTGATGTTGTACTCAGCAAGTGCGGCCTCCAGGGGTCCCGGGAGCTGCCTGGCGGGTGCAGCCCTGCCCCCCAACACTGCCCCTACCCAGGAGCCACACACCATGCCAGCCCCGTGGTTCCGGAGGTGCTTAGAGGGGAGGCTCCCTCCAGTGGGGCCTGGCCTGGGCTTTGAGCGAAACTCTTGGGCCTCAGCCTCGTGGACACAGGAGGACAGGGGCAGGACCCTCACTCCTTGGGCTCTGGTGAGTGTGGGCATGGGTATGTCTGTGTGCCAGTGAGAGTGTGTGTGTATTAGTGTGTTAGTGAAAGCATTGGTGTGTGGATGTTAGTGAGAAGGTGTTCATGATGGTGTATATGCCTGTGAGTTTCAGAGAGTGTGAGTGTGATGATAAGTGTTGTGGATACATGTGCACACGTGTATGTGTTAGTAGAGTGCATGTCTGCACGTGTGTGTGTGTGTACGTGTGTGATAAGAAGGGTGCATGGGTGTGCATATGTGTATGCTGGTGTGTGCTGAGAGTGTGGGCATATGTCTGGTGGGACTGGGCCTTTCTGCATGTGTGTGTGTGTGTATGTGTGTGTGTGTGTGTGTGTTAGTGAGAGTGTGGGTGTGTGCATGGATGCACTCACTGCCCGTGCCCTGTGGCCTGCTCCTGGGAGCTGACCTGGATTGCTGAGCAGAAGGTGGCTTGCCCGGGGCCGCCTGACAGCCCAGAGCCTGGCCCTGGGAGACGGCAGAAATGCTTCCCTGGGTCTCCAGACGCTGCAAAGAAGGTGCAGGGCCCTCTCCACCTCCGCCCTGTGTACCTGCTTGGGGAGGTCACCAGGGACAACTAGAAAGAGCCGAGGCGGAGTGTGGAGATGGGGCTGAACCTGCCCCAGCAGTTCAGGCATCTCAGGGTTCCAGCTGGCCTCAGGGACTGTCTTGTGTCACAGCTCACCTGTGACCAGAGTGCACACATGGTTCCCGTCACCAGGGTGGACCAGGATCTGGCATGGGGCTCAGAGTGTCCCTGCCCACATCAGCCCCGCCTCTGCCAGGGACCACAGCCCAGGATCGCCCTCGCTCACCCGCTCCTCCCCAAGCTGCAGTGCCCTGCCTGGCTGGTTCCCTGTCCCTGGCAACTTCCTCCCGACTGGGCTCCAACATCACCCCCAAAACCCATGAAACTGCCCCTGGCTCCTCCTCTGGCCAACTTCTTTGGGTGGGAGGTGCTGGTGCATAGGGTGGAAGCAGAAGGGACGGCCTGATCTGGCCTCCTTCTGCCGCCTGCACTCTCCAGCACTGAGGGTGGGCCTGGGGCCTCTTGCCAGCTGGGCAAGGCGGTCCAGCGGAGCCGCACAGACCCAGCCCCAACCCCTCAGGCCGCTGATGCCAGCCTCCAGATGTCCTCACACCAAGTTTCAGGGTCGCCACCTGCCCAGGCTGGCTCTACCCCCACCCTGGACCCGAGACCCATGAGACCCCACCAGAGAACTCATCAGCCCCTGGAGTTAGGTGGAGATGGAGCTGGCTCAGGCAGCAGGGGTCGCAGGCGCCACGTGCCATCTCACAGCTTGCTGCTGAGCCTGCCGGCCAGTGCTGTGGGAAACCCCAGGAACCCAGGGACTTTCTTCAGGGAGCAGCCGGCTGCTGCTCCAAGTGCTTCCCGCTGACACACGGTGCACACCAGCCACCGCAGTGCCTTGCCTCTGGGTCCTTCTCTGCCTGAAGCTCAGCGAGAGTCAGCTCCGTGTCTTCAACTGCAATGCACCAAACTGCTCTAGCCCCTCTGCTTGCTCGCCCACGACACCCTCTCCGAGGTCAGGGCCTCAGCGGGATTCTGACCCAGTCCTCCCACCCTTTGGCTACCCCATGACCACTGCACTGATCAACTGAGCCCTGCCAGGTATGACGGCTGTGGCCAATGCCCACCAGCAGGAACCTGGGCACAAGCTCAGCTCCCACCCGGCTTCCTAGGCCACCCTGCCCACAGCAAGCCTCCCATGGGGTCTGTGTCCCATGGCTCACCAGACCAGTTTTCTTCACTGTCTTTCTGCCCACTGGGTCAACGTCCAGTGGCCCTCCACACCTCATGCAGAAAGCCACCTGTGGGATGTGTGCCTCCTTCCTCCCAGCACGAGGCTGATTGTGAGGGCAAATGCCCAGACACACCCACAGTGCTTGCTGTTCTGTGCCCAGTTCTGGGCCGGGCTGGGAAGCCGTCAGAGGGACACCCAGCCTGGCCCAGCCACACATGGGCAAAGGTGTGTGTGCCACGTGTGTTCCTGGGTGTGCATGCATGTGTGCCTTGTGCATATCCCCATGTACCTGCATACATTGTATGTACACACAGGTGTGATGTAAAGAGAGGCAGAGACAAAGAAGGGGGCATTGGGGGTGGGAATGAAGTGCGGGCTCGATGGCGGCCAGGCCAGGAGGTAATGACTGCAGCCACTCATGCAGGTCACGTGGCATTTATGACTAGTCATCAGGCGTAAAATGACTGTTGTGTTGGGTTGGATTTTATTTGATTACACCAGGAAACTCAAGTCGCCTGTGTGGCTTTTAGTCCTTATGTGGCTGATGTGGCCACCACTCAGCGTGAGTATCTATGGAGACCCTGAATGGGGCAGGTGGCCACAGGGGACTGTCCCTCAGGAGCCCCAGGGGCGCAGAGCCACAGACTCTGGGCAGAAATGTAGCGAGGGGTTTCCTGCGCTCGGATCCTCATGGGGTTCATGTGCCTTAGGAGCAAAGCAGTCTGGGAAGGATGTGTCATGGCAGATTTAGGGCTCCAGCCTCACTCTGCTGCCACCTGTGAGCTCTGTCAGGCAGACCGGGAAACCCGAAGAGCCACGCTGTTCCTACCACACACGGTAAGTGTGGATAATGGTGCTTGCCTGGCAGGACTTGCCTGAGCGTGAAATGAGAGGCGACTGAGGGCCACAGTGAGTGCTCACATTTCGCACCTGCAGCCCAGCTGATGACATTCAACACAGAGGACTGCAGCTCCGCAGAAGGAAGCGAGAATGAGGCTGCATGCATCCAAGCAAGAGGAAGGCCACTGCGTCCTTCACTGGCTAGATACTTCAACACTGTACTTTCTATCACATCTCACATAAGATTCCGTATTAAAGAAACCTACAGCTGCTGGAACCCACCGGGTTCTATTAAAGATATGCAGTATATCTCTACCATATTCATATACCGTGTTGCAGCACGTAGCTCAGTGTGACAGTCGTGATCGTGGGTGGTTAAAAGTCAGAAGGAGAAGTGGAGAGCCGACACGGTGCTGACCGGCTGCAGCTTCACCCGGGTGAGGACTTCTGCAGGGAGAGAGCGTCCACGCGGTGCCGAGCAAGGCTCCTCACCCTCACCGAGGGCTGTCACCCCCAGACCTTGTTCTTACGAGACAAGGGGGTGCTCCAGTGGCTTCTCGAGTTTCACCAACCCTGCAGGTCCAGAGTGGCTCCAAGGAGATCCTGGTCCACCCTGAGAAGGCCCTTTCCCTGCAGGAGGACAGATGTGTCCACACACCATGGAGGTATGTCGGAGCCTCGAGAGACAAGGGAAAGGAGAAGGCTCTGTCGTCCGCACACAGTGGCTCTGCAGGACTGCTGCCGGCTCTCCTGCCGCTCGGCCTCTTAGAACTCCTGGCCGCAGGCGTCAGCACTCTCAGCCAGATCGTGCTCTCTCTTCTCTACCCCACCTCCCGTCCTCCCCTTCCCCTTCTCCTCCTCCTTTCCCCCCGCCTCATCTTTCCCTAAGAAAAAGGAGAAGGCATATGGGGACAGAATTACGCTCTTGGAGGACTCCAGGCGTCACACGGAAGTCCCGTCAACGTCATCCTCATTCCCTGGCATCCTCCGCTCAGTTCACTAGAGAGGACTTTGGGCAGGTCTGGCCCAGGCCCCAGCTTCCGGACAGGCAGCAGGATCCGGAGGACTTGAGCTGGGGCTGGTATGCACGCCCAGCCTAACTCAGAGCAGGCCGCTCCCGAAGCGGCTCCACGGTCGCCAGAGGGTGTCTGCGCCCCGCCCTGCTCCAGCCCGGCCCTCTACCCATTTCCCTCCCATCGGCATTCTATTTTCAGCTCCCACCCTGATTCACATAAAACAACTGCCGTGCTTGACGTCTGCCCGCCACCACCCAGCCAGCCTTGGCCTGTCCCTGCAGCCTGCCCCTGCCCTCAAGAAGGTCACAGATTGCTTTGTGCCAAGCACAGCACACGAAGCCCACAGAGAAGCCACAGCAGCAGTCCCCCAGTGACAACGGAATCACCTCGAGGCCACGGTCACCCGCAGCCCGCGCCCCTGTGTGGGACAGCCTCGCGGGCCTCCCAGTCGGGTCCAGTCGTGGTACCATCTCACCCCAGCGTGCCCCAGTCTCCTCTCTTTGTCATGCAGATGACGGACCCTCAAAATTATACAGAGTTTAAATATTAATTTGCCTGTCTGTCTATTTAATTTCAGTACACCAAGGAAAAACTTGGTGCTTGGTGATTGCTATCACGTTATTTAAATATAGCATGTATTTACTTGGTAACACAGTCATTTTCCTCCGCGTATATGTAATAAATACTCTCTGATTCGTAATTCTCTATGATACCTATCTGAGTGACATAAACATTCCCTTGAATAATAATGCTTTCTGTAACCTCCATGACAGTTGGCTATTAAAAAGGAAATTAAATATACAAAAGTAGGGGGGAAACTCACTGGAAGGCAGCGATTAGCTCAGGAAATCCAAGAGGGCGCAGGAAGCAGGACTCCGCGGATGCGCAGCTCAGCGTGAGCGGAGGGATCTGACGGGCACGCGGCGCACTCCGCAGGGCTAGGAGTCGGGAGCTGGGGAGGGCTCAGCGAGCGCAGGTCCGGCGCGGGCCGGCCTTGGCCTCGGGGGTGCCCGCTCCCCGTTATTCACTTGGAAATGGCCCAATCGACCGTGCTGACTTGACGTCCTGCGCCCAAGAGCTAGATCCCTGTCCCCCTCAGAAAACGGCACCCAGCTCCTCCCGGCCTTCCAACAAGCCTCCCCTCGTGCTGGCCATGTGCCTATGCACAAGCTTTTGAAAAAGTTCGCTAAAAAACAAGTTGAGATAAATTGAAGAGCACTGTTCAAATGACGATAATTTTATAACAGGGGCTTGAGGATCTGTTGGCAATGCCATGTGTCTGTTTATTATTTAATTATTGCTCTGGAAGCAAATCTGCCTAATGCCAGTGTTTAACAGCGTTCAAACGTGTATGGGGGGGAAGATAATTTTTTTTTTAAAGAAGGAAATAAGTTTTACATGGAAGGAAAAAATTTCTTTTCCAGCAAAGTGTAATTTTGCCATCTCCTCATGCACAGAAAGACAACAGAAGACAGACTTGCAGTGAAGTCACAGCCCTGCCCGGCCAGGGCTGCCACCCCCACCCCGAAGGCCACACCGGCTGCACCTGCCACATCTCACTTGAGCCTGATCCCTGCTTAGGTCAGCTGTGTGTTTAGTTGAAAGCATGAAAAGACGGTGCCTATCGCAGCTATAAAGGAGAAGTCATCATTCTGAAAGCCCTCCTGTAATGCCTTTAAAGTCAGCAGTCAGAAAACCATTAGAGTAATCACCAGTCCCAGAGGGGCCAGGTCCATTGCCCTGGAACCATGCCCGGAGCAGCGGACTCTGGGCAGCTGGCGGTCTGCTGGGGTTTCCTGGCCTTGCTCCTTCTCCCAGCCAGGGCCTGTGGCGAAGGCACCATGACGGGGAGGCAGAGGCGCTGAGTGCCTCCCCTGTGGGTGGCAGGCAGGCGCACACAGCAGCTTGGAGGACTGGCCCAGGGTGCTGGGGTGGTGGCTACCAAATCGAGCCAGGCCTTTCTGCCCATGCCTGGATCCACTGCAGCCCCTCTCACTTCGGCTCACCTGTAGCCAGCCTTGCCCTGCTGGGAGATGCACTCTGTGCTCTAGAAGTGTGCTGCCAGGACTCTGGAAGTCAGAGTTCCTCCAAATGAAGTGGAGAGTCCCACCTAGCTGCTGGGGCACTGGGGTCACCGTGCTCTGTAGCTATCATGTAACAGGAATTCAGCTTACTGCTTCTCACTGTGGTGCGCAGGAGGAAAGAAAAGGGCAAACTACACTCACGTCAAGGCAAGGGGATCTCACATAAAGATGGAGGAGAATCAGAAGCCCCTCCATGGCTGCCCAGCCCCCCTCCTTCACCTCTATTGCTGGTCACCAAGCCCAATGCCTCCCCATACCTGTGCCACCCCGTGTGACCCAACCAGGTGAAGTTTGGAAGCCTCGGGCCCGCTTTGCTGTGAATGCTCTGGGCTCAGGCCCCACCAGGCCACCGCCAGCCCTGAACCCTGCTCTTGCTTGAGGTGAACAGGAACTGGCCAGGCTGGCTCAGCACATCCCCTCCCCATGGAAGTCCCCAACTAGTGGAAAGGGACAGTTACACAAAGCTCTTGTTTGCAGCTCAGTTTTGTCATTTCCCACCTGAATTTCCGCAGCCAGGGATGATTTTAAATTTTGGGTCCTATTGTACTGGTTTCTCTTTTAAACTCCCGAATTTAAGGTGGTAGGTTCCTAGGCCCGAGCAGGATACTTCTTTCAGGGGCGAAGTGTCACAAATATCCTAGACTGCTGCATCCATGCGTACACAGACAAGAAAACTCTTCCTCTTCCAGTCTGTGTTTCTGGAGCAGTCACTCAGGACCTTAAGGCCTGGCTCTCGAAGGCAGTGTGGCCCTGGGAACAGGTCTGGGGCAAGGTGGAAGCAACACGGTGCTGCAGGTCCCCGGAGCTGAAGCCGCCCTGCCCAGACACTCACGGGGCCTGGGAGCCCTGGTGCAACCTGGGGCAGCCGCCGCTCCGCCCGAGCGCCCACAGCAGGCCAGCCGTCCTGGCCTCCTTCCCCACGTTAAGCGTAGGCGGAGCCACAGCGGCTGCCAGGCTGAGAGCCTGGGGAAGGGAGAGAAACTGATGAAGTTTTAAAATAAAAAATGTTATTGCTGGTCCTTAGGCCTGACATGGAAGCACCGCCTCCCCCATCATCCCAGTGGACGCACAGCCATGAGACACGCATCCTCAAGCCCCATTTCACGCTAGATTTCCCTGATGGATGCGGGTGTACTTAAGCAAGCAGCACTGACGGTTTTAATAGGACAGGTGCTCCGGATGTACACGGAAGGTCACTCCTATTATTTCAATTAACAACATAAGCTACAAAAACACACAGGAGCGAATTAATTTAAAGCTTCCATTTAGTGTGGTGGTGAGGGCACTGGCAGGCCCCTCGGTTGTCGTGGCAACCCCGGCATCCCCAGCCAGCAGCGGCCGCATGCGCCTCCTCAGCACGCACAGCTCAGACAGCACATTAGCAAGGAAGATGATGTCCATGTAAATGTTGAAATATTTTCGTTGCCATAGAGATAAGAAGAATGGCGAAAATACTGGAGCACTTGACATACTCAAAGGCAGACTTTTAATTAAAGAGAATCTCCACGACCGTGCCAAGATGGCTGAGCACAGGGCCTCTGTGCCTCTTGACCAGCCATGCCCCCACCCAGGGCGTGGGCAGCTGGACACTTCTGGCCTGAGCGGGTGTGGGAGCCGCAAGCCACCAAGCGGTGTCGTGGCCACGATCCTTATCTTCTTTACTGAGCACAGAGAAAAGAAGGAGCCAAGACAGAGGAGGCATTTCCCACGGTAGCCACATGTGCCTTCAGAGCTGGCAGCCAAGCCTCTGCCGATGTCCCATAGCTGTCCACAGCATGGGGCCTGCAGACCAACCTCATGGCCCCTGGCGGGAGTGGCCGGCCAGACGCCCTGGGCAGCTCTAAGCCTTGAGCTAGAGCAGCGGAGGGAGGCCCACGCTGCCGAAGTTGACATCTGATTTTCACACAAGCTGGGGCCTTGCTGCTCTTCCTTCCCATGGAGGCCACCAAGGAAGCCAGGACAGTGTGGACAGGGAGGGGAGCCCTGGAGCGGGGGCAGGGGAGGAACCCTGCTCATCTCAACCCACCCTGCCTCCTCCCTCCTTGAGTTTCACCTCGTGGGACACCCACATGACACACAGACCTTCTCATCGCAGCCCTCTGACAGCCAATGTTTCCCCGCCTGGGTGTGTGTCCCACACTTGTGTGTCTGCAGCCACTTCCTGACCCCCCACATCTTCTCCTCTCAAGCCCCAGCCACCTCACTGAGGCCAGCAGCCATGGCGAGATCTCTTCTTGGTCAGGCAGCACCAGACCCTCCAAACCTCAGTTCATGGCTTTGAGCTCAGAGTGAAGGAAACTGGGGTCAAGGCCTCTCCACCTCCTGCTGAACCGGCTGGACGTGGGCCTCCCCTGTGGCCGCAGTCCCTGGGACTGCCCACCCTGGCGTCTGCTCCTTCAGAACCTGGTTCTAGGACCCTTCTCTGGTTCAAGCGTCTGAGCCTCGCCTCAGGGCATGGTAGGGGCAGGAAGCCAAAGATCAGCCTAGCAAAGCAACGTGCAGCAGGGCCCTGCCACAGCGTCTGTGCAGTTTTAAAGTGAGCTGTTTCCCAGATGTATAGCCTTGGTTCCAAAGTGTCCAACTGCATGGACCGGAAGCCACAAATCAACCATGACAAGAAATGCTGAGGCCAGTCAGGCCTAGGCTTTGGGTGCAGGGCCACAGGGCAGCCGGCACAGTTCTGCCCACCCCTACTGCATGGTGATTTGGGTCGGGCCATCTATGGACCACTGTGCTGAGCAGTCATGCGGGTCCCATGCACCCCAAGGAACACAGGGACCTCCAAGGGCACATAGGCCAGCAGGATGAGGACCACAACACAGCTAAGAGCTGTCCCGGGAAGAGAGCCTTCTGCCCAGAGGAAGAGACCATTAGGTCTCCTAGGCAGTCAGAGGCAGGGCCATACCAGAGGACCACGGTGCACCCTACTCACATCAGTCCACAGCACCCCACTTCACCAATGTACACAGCTCACCTCCTCTTGCCCCTTGGCCACCCCTCCATATGCTCAAGCCCAACTCTCATGGGGACCCGACCACAGCACCTCAGCCCAACTCACTGGACAGGGGTGGGGGCAGGGGGGTGCAGGTATGGACCCTGCTAGCTCAGCACCCTGGGATTCCCACACTCACGCCAGGCCATCCGAGGTGCCACCCCTGTCTGCCAGCCTCCTTCCCAAACAGCTCAGCAGCCATTTCCTGGTGACCTTGGGGCCACTCTTCCTGACACCCCAGGTGTCCAGGTGCTGTACACACAGGTCCCTTTTCAGACACCATCAAGTATACTGTCCCCACCTTTGCAGCCACCAAGTGCAGGACTCAGAATGTCCTGACACCCCCAGAGCCTGCCAAACCAGCCCACAGTCTGGTATCTCTGCACAGGGACAGCCCCAAAATAAGGGTGTCCAGGGCTGGCTATAGGCCAGGAGCGCAGGGCAAGGCAGGAGCCCGAGTCAGGCTGCCTGCCCTCCCATCTGCTATGACTCGCTGGCCCCGGTGTTCCAGGCATAATTGGATGATGACGGGTGTATTCGAGTGTGTGGTCAACGCACAGCAAGGCTGGCAACGTCTGCCTGACAGGGAGGCCGTGAGGGGCCCTCACCTCCCCATGGGGCCCAGCGCTGCCAAGTCCTTGGACCAGGAAGAGCTCAGCGCCCTCAGGGATAATTGCCCGCTGCACTCAGCCAACCCCAGTGGGAGCTTCCCGAGGAGCCCAGCCAGCAGCAGCCCAGGGCTCCCAGGAAAGTGGCCTGTGGTCGCTGCCAGGCCAGGAGGGGACAGCCACAGGCAGCAGGTGCCTGGGCAGAGGAGCTGGGGTCCAGCCCACTCCTGTTCTCCCTGGGAGTCAGCCACACAGCAAAGAGGGCTGCAAGTGGAGTGAGGGAGGGCGCGAGGGAAAGCCTGCAGGCCGAGGAAGCCTGGACCTCCAAGGCTTTTCAGGACGCAACTCCACCCAAGGGAAGGTCGGCAGCACTCCACCGAAGGCAGTGCCCTGGCTCCCGGCCTGCTGGGACGCTCAGGGAAGGGAGAAGGGTGCTGCCCCTCTTTGCTCAGAAAGTCCCAGGGCTCTGAGGAAAGAGATGCTTCCAGTTCCAACCTTGCCACTCTGGTATTGCTGGGGCACTGCTCAGTCAGAGGGACTCAGAAAGTCAATCATGTATGTGCATGTGTGCATGCATGTGTCAGTGTGTGTGTGTGTGTGTGTGTGTGTGTGTGTGTGTGTGTGTAATAATCAGATTTCAGCAATGACTAAGTACAGTCATGAGAGGGACAGGGCATTTATTGTTGTTCTCTCAAAAATCCAGGACAGATATGGATGTTTGTGGGGTGGGCAGGAAAAGTGTTGCTCCTGTTATTGATGGATCTATACCTATATCTACCATCTCACCGTGTGATCACAGAAAGGTCTATCCAGTAACTGGCTTACTACTATCTACCTACAGGGAGAGAGATGTGTTGCTTATGGGTCTACATGCATATCTCTCCGTTTATTGATACACAGCGTTACGGTTTGTGTCTAGTTCTTCCCCCAAAGCTTCATGCCGTCATGGGGCGGAGACTTCTAGAGCTTGAGATCATGATCTACTGGGATTATGGGTGATCCAAGGCTGGGATTACGGGTCTGAGTACTGCTGGAATTATGTATGTGAGTGCTACCCCCAGCCTGGGGGATAACCTGAAGGTAACATGAGAGACAGATAGACAGACAGACAGACAGACAGACAGACAGACAGACTTGCTCTCTGTTGCCATCATTGCTGCTTCTCCTCCCACTTGCTCTTGCTCTTTGATGCCGCCATGCAAGGTTGCCCTCTGCCGTGTGCCAGCCTGCCTGGGAGCCAGCCGAGTACGGACTGAAATCTCCAGTAACTGGGAGCTAAATAAACCTTTCCTTCCTTCATTTTGGGTGTCTGGTATTTGTCCCAGCAATGAGAGAAGAGTAACTGAGACACAACAGCATCTAAATCTATTATCTGTAGGAAACTACTATCTATAGATCTGTGACTGTCATCTATAGTGTCTAGCTCTATAGAGATCATCACTGTACCTATACATTGCTACCTCTGTGCACAGGGAGCTCCACGGTCCACAGCTCTGTCTCCGTCATCTACAGAGAGGGCCGTGGTGTCTGATGGTGCTGACCCTAGTGTTTGCGGGCTGGCAGGTCTGCAGGGCAGGCCACCCTCCAGCTGAGTCCAGGGAGCAGCTCCAGCCAGGTCCAAAGGCCCTGAAGGCGGGCTAGTCTCTTCTCTGGCCTTAGTGACTGGAAGGGGCTGCAGTCTCGGTGCTGTCTCACCCACAAGATGCATCTGCAGTTGGCCCAGGACCTGGGCACTGCCCCTGGCCATGGGGGCCAATGAGACGCTAGCCCGTGCCCTGCGCTGCCTCCTTGTGTGGAGACCCAGGTGGGGACTGGGCTCCCAGACACCCTTCCTACAGTCCCTGCCATGTCCGTGAAGCCCAGCTGGGGCCAGGAAGCTGGCTCTGCCTGCACAGGGACTTAGACTCTGGTTGAGGCTTTGCTTTTCTCCCCAGAAAATGAACCTCTGCACAGAGCTCATAGGACTCCCAGACTCAGGGCCTGGCCTCCTCTACACACCCAGTGAGACCTGAGGACCTCATGTCCCAAAGCAGTGACACAGGTCAGAAATGGCCAATGGTGGCAGTGCTGGGCCCAGAGGCATGAGGAGGATGGAAGGCCATTTCACGGCTTGGGAACGGTAGTAGGTGTCAGTACAGCAACATACCACAGCTGTGCAGGTCAAAGCCCACGCTGCTCCTGCCCTACGTCGACTCCAGGCAGAACTGGGGACAGGCCCTGCGGGGCCACCCGCATGAGCTGCAGAAGAGCCTGCACCGCCAGCTTTGTCTGACCTTGGCTCTGAGGAGTTCTGACACCTCTTGGTCCTGCATCTACACAGGGCAAAGGCCCCTTGGCCACAGCCCGTGTCTGTGAGGCTCTGCTCCTGGGGTCAGTGTTGCAGCTCCGAGCAAGCTCCAGGTCCAGGGCCTTTCTCCAAGGGACTCAGACGTGCTCTATGGCTCCTGAGGTCATAGACTAATGCCCCTGAAGAGTTCAGAGCATAGAAGAGAGGCAGGCAGGGAACAGGAGAGAGGCCAAGGAAGGAGAGGGGCTTGGGGCCCTGGGATCGTGCTATGTGTTACTGAAATTGGGAGCCCCAGCGGCCTTGCTTAAGGAGCCCAGACACGGCCCTCAGCACGGCGCAGTGTGCCTGCCACCCAAAAGGAAGGGCTGGCAGCCCAGCCCGCAGGCAGAGCCAAGGGAGTCTGCGCAGACATCCACAGTGGGAAAATTTGTGGGAAGCAGCTTCCAGTCCTGCTCGGAGAGCAGTAGGTCCACAGTGTGTTGGAGACAAGGAGACCAGGGATGGCATAAAAGAGGGGCCGCCTCGGTGGGCTCTGGGGTCAGCGGACGCTGCAGAGCAGGCGAAGCTCCAAGGGCAAAAGGATCACACTGTAACTCAGGGCTCTGTTGTCTTGGGACTGTTTTCCATGGGATTCTGAAGCAATGGCTTATTAGACCCAGCTGACAGGACCTTCTGCGTGAAGTGAGGTGGCCCTGGAGCTAAGGAGCCTGGCGATGTTCTGCCGAAGGTCCAGTGGCATCAAATGTCTCCCAGAACAAACAGAGCGTGGCCTGCCCAAGTAGAGCACCGTGGAGGGTGGCAATGGGAGACAGGGTCTATCTTCCTAGTTCCCAGGGGGTGTGCCTGCTTCTGCCACATAACACAGCACTGGGGCACTGGGGTCAGCACTTCAAAAAGAAAACTCAGGTGGAAATGGGCAGAGCACAGCAGGTCTGCGTGGGCGAGACGGCGGGTGAAGGCCAGGGTGTGTGGGCGTGGCCACGGGTGAAGGCCAGGATGTGGGGGCAGAGGGAGGCTTGAGTGCGGGAGTGACTCACTGCATTCGTGACTCAGGGGCCAGGACGAGGCCTGTGTTGCGTGCGTGTGTGTGTGGGTGGTGGAAGGCAAGGTAGATGACAGCTTTCCAGAGCCTCAGGTGGAGACGGCTAGGCTGGAAGTCACCATTGCTATCCAGGGCTGGCCAGCCCTGCCTGCTGTGAGTGGGTGGGCAGCCAGCTCCAGCAGGGAGCCCCCAGAGCCACAGGCAGCTGCACAGGAGCCTGGGCAGCTCTGAGGTTTCCCAGGTCCTACCAAGGCAGGGCTCCGCTGGATGGGTGCAGTGTGCATGGCGAGGGCCCCACCAGAGAGGAAGGGGTCCCACACCACACACGTCAGGCCCACATGCAGCATGCAGGCACCACCCCACACGTGTGTCACTCACAGCAAGGTGACCACGAGCACGCACTCACCCACCCAACCACACACATCGGCCAGCTGCAGCTGGAATGTGTGCCGATGGGACTCGAGGGCACCTGCGTGTCCCTGCCACTCTCCGCCACCCTGTCCCACCCCGTCTTGCACACACACTTTCCCTGCTGCTCTCAGAGTGCGCTGGTGGCTCCAGGTCACGCCCTTTCTCTCTGTCCCTCCGGCGAGAAGAGTGACTTTCCAGCTAGTCACTGAGATGCAGATCTACATGTCTCCTCCAAAACCTCGTCTGCTCACAGATGGGGCTTGGGGCTGGACCGTGCGGCGCGAGACTAGAGGGGTGCCCGGGTCAGGCTGAGCTGACAGACACTGGGAGGTGGGGCCCAGGTGGGGAGAGGGCTCCGCGTAAGCTGCTGGCCCTGCCCCCAGCAGTGCTGTGCACGCTGCCTGCCTTGGTGCCAGCTGGCTATGGACTAAATAAGACCCCAGACCCTGCTTTGCCTTTAAGTTATGGGTGTCGGGCACTGAAGTGGCTGTGACCCTGGCGTTTGTCCACGCCTAGCACAGAGCCCAACTTTCCCATCCAGCATGGCGCTGCTCGGTCATTTCCACACAGAGCAAGAAGAGCAGCCCAGTCCCCTGGAAAGCACCTCCCAGAGGAAGGCAGACAGCTTCACAGCACCATTCTCGGCAAACTCGGAGCATGGGGAAGGGGACAGAGCCGGGGTGGGATCTGTCTGAAGGCAGGAAGCTGGGTCTGCAGCTGCAGAAATGGGTGCCAATGCCGGAGGCCAGAGCCGCCTTCAGGAGGCCAAGGAAGACAGAGGTCTGGGGAAACCGGGACGCGGTCCACAGAGACCACACTGCGCTGCTGCCAACCTCACGGTGCCAGGTCCCTATGTACCCGCCAAAGCCCCATGAGACCCTCAAGGAACCGGACAGGCTAAGTTTATGATTCCTCCAGAAGAGGGAATGCACAGGAAAAAACACTTTTATAATTGAATGAGCAATGTAAGATATCAGACAATACTCGAGACAGGCACAGCAGAAGGTCGGGTGAGATGCACGGTGGGGACCAGCGGGTGCACCACAGAGCCATTTTTAAACCAGTGGGAAAGGCGCGGCTCAGCTGCCATCTGGAATGGCTCACTTGGAGAACACCCAGCATCCTACCCAAATTAACCCCCGGCATGGTCCCCACAAACTCCAACAAGCGTACCAGGGACACCAGCGCTTATGCTGCATATTCCGGGTATGAGGTCCATCCACGGCTGGCTCGAGAGCACCTGGCCCAGACAGAGCTGGTGCTTGGGTTTCAGGACGCAGCCGAGCCAGGAAGGTCTCACCTCCGAAAGCAAGGCCATGACGCTCCGTCCAGCACACACTGAGCCCCAGGCACAGTGGCACCGCTATGCAGAAGACAGGAGCCAAGCCCAAGCCCCAGTCCCCAGCTTGTGACCCAGCGCAGCAGCCCAGATGTCCCCAGGACTGAGGGCTGTCCACTCCCCTCACGAAAGACTCCCAGCTTCCTGAAGGCCTGCAGGTAGAGCTCGGAGTAAATAAATTCGCATGCTTTTCTCTTGCTAATCTCTTTTGTTACAGGCGCCTCAGCCGTGAACCCAGCCAGGCGCGAGGGAAATGAATGTTCCCTCCCCGTAACTGTCATTCATTCCTCAGCAAAGATGCCAGAAGCAAAGTCAGAAGACAAATGGAAGAGTAGGAAAAAATAACTTGCACATGCATAATAGAAAACAGCTTCTCACCCACAGAGGTAAGGGTTATGGAATTGTACACACGCGACAGTGCAGCAGAGGGATGTATGAGCAGAGCATTAAAAGGGGGTGTTAATAGGCGTCAGTGCAAACAGCCCCTCTGCCTCACTAATGATCTAGGAAATACAGTATTTTTCCCCAAGAAAGTAGGAAAAGCAAGCTGTGAGTGTCATCCTGGAGAAGTGGGCCCGCAGGCACCAGGGCCGTGGCCACACCGCAGCGCATGGACATAGCAGATCACCCTCCCAGCAGCCCCCCATGGGCCGAGGGTGCTGGCCACCTCTCCTCTAGTTGGGGTCCTTTCCAGGGGCCGGCGTGGCCTCATCCTCCCCCGAGATTTACTTTCTGTGCTTGTAAAGGCCACATGCTGATGGAGCATTAGAGAAAAGCCAAAGTCAAGTCCAAAGCACCCTCTGCCAGGAGTTTTCACGGCTTCCGACTCGTGCCTGCCCTCCTCCCCCCAGCGGCCAGCCCTGCCGGGTTTCCTCAGCTTCCACGGCATGAGATGAGTGGCCTTTTTCTCTGTCCACCTAAGATTGTCTGGCCACTTTCAGTGTGAGCGCCCAGGTTCTCTCAGGCTGGTTGCTCCCATAGTTCCAGGGCACCCTCAGGCACAGGGCAGGGGACATCCCTGAGGGTCTCTAGACCAGCCTCAAGATGGAGCCCCATTCTGGACTGGACATAAATGGAAGAATGCCCTGATACTGTGAAGAGGATGGACTCTCAGATCCAAAAGCCCGGCCTCCACCCGGCAGCAATGGCCACAAGCAGGTGACCTGCTGGGAATCTGTCTTCTCCCGCACGTGAGGCCAGCCTGACCACTCCACTGGGGCTCGATGGGCTAGCGAAGCATTCCCAGGCCCTGACTCCATGCTGCTGCCACACTGATGTCCCCCATCCCCAGCCTGAGGCAGCCTGGCTCCTCACCCACGCTCCTCAGTGCCATGCCCAGCCTGAAGGGAACAGCAGGAACAGAGTGCGCTGGGGAGGCCGGCAGGGGCCGCCATCCCAGTGCTGGCTTCCGCACCAGCCTTGCTCAGGGCTCCCTTCTCTCCCCTGTCCTTGGGGTGGACCAATGTTCCGGCCACCTCTGCATCTACCCATCATGCAGCTCCAGAGGTGAGTGGGCTGTCTGACCACATAGGGCTCCCCCCAAAATGCCTCCTGCAAACTGCTTGCCCTTGCTGTACCAATGAGGAGGAGAGACTCCTAAACTACGAATCCGCCTGGGTGCCGGACTAATCCTTCTCAAGGCAGTCCATGACAGGAAATGGCATGTCAGAAGAAAAACCCACCTGCAGGTCATGTGGGAAGACCGAGCCTGGTGTCCCTGGCAGTCGGACCTTCCCACCACACTGCTTGAGGTCTACAGGCCAAATGTGATTCTAACACAGGCTGTGGGCCACATGGAAAGCTCCCACCAGTCTGGACCCAGCAAGCTCACACCTGGGCAGGGAAGGCAGGCAGGGAGAGGGCAGCCCCAGCCCCCTCTGGGGAGAGGTGGGGACATGGTGGCAGGCAGTGCGTCCCGAGACCCGACTTCCCCAGCCAGGAAAGTCCCCTGCGTGACTTTCAGATGGTCTAGGACACTTCGGGGACAGCGCCCACACAGCCCCAGGAAGCCCTTCTCTCTGATGGCCGAGGCACACGTGACATTGCACACCAGGCTCAAGTGAAAAGCACACCCAGAGGGCCGCGGGCTCCACACACCCGTGCGAAGAGCCCCGTGACACGGCTGCAGATGCTGCCCACGGCAAGTCACTGTCCCCACAGATGAGCTGCCACAGCCCTCCTCCTTTCCCGGCCACACCCCATAAGAGACTGCACTTCTGCCATGCGCAGCATGTCCTGTCACAGCTCTCTGCAGCCAAAAAACAAGGGAACCAGAGGTCCGGAGATTTGCAAGAAGCAAGGCTCAGTTTTGTTCAGAGAAACATAGTTACACTCAGAAACAATGTTAGCTCTACTACCATGTAATGAATTTATCATTTTGCTTTTTAAATGAATTAATATTTTTTCTAAGAGGGTCAGTTGGATGGCTGTACTCCACAGAATCCAAACAGGGCTGCTTGATCATTTTGCAGAAAATTTTGTAAAGAAATCCTGAAATAAAATCCTTCAAGACCTGACAAATTATTTCATTCTTTGGGCCAAATTCATTTGAAAATGAGCTTTAACTGCAGAATGTTTCAGACAAGTCTGAGTGCTTGCCTTGGATGTCTAGGTGACAGGCCTCTGAGTTCCCCAGGAAATCTCTTCCTGAGGGTTACCCACTCGAGGGTGGCCCTGTGCACACGGGGGTGTGCTCTTTCCTATGATGGGCCTCAGGGGGCACTGCCTCGGTTTGGATTCCAGAGTGGCTGGATAGATCTAGAACATTCTCCAACAGTCACGTGTTCAAAGGCGGGCTTGGGAAGCAACTGGCCCTATCCACAGATGGGCCCCCAACTGGTCGTGTTATCAGGTGAGCCCCGGCTGGGGGAGCTCGAGGGGGCGGGACCTGCAGGGCGCGCCACCCTTCCCTCCCCTCAGTCTCCTGGCTACCACGGGTGGGCGGCGCTGCTTGCCCAGCCCCCTGCATCGCCATTGCTTCTGCCTCAGAACCAGAGCACCCTGGGCTGAGCCCTGAAGCCGTGAGTCAGAATAAACCTCTCTTGCTTCAAAGTGCGGCTGTGGAGCACACGTCTCCGTGGACGTGATTCGCACGCTCAGACCTGCTGTTTCCGAGCGCCGCGATCTTTCCCGGTCCATGCTGAGAGGAGGCGGCGGGAGCCAGCGCGGTCCACCAGAGGCGCCGAGGCGCGGCCCGGACACGGCCTCCAGCTGCGCTGGCGCGAGGTCCTCGCTGGCACCCACCGCCCGGAGCGCGCCCTGCGCCCCATGCCGCGCGCCCATGTGCGCCCACGTGCGCCCATGCGCTTACTAGAAGCATTATTTAATTCCCTGCAGAATAGGCAACAGCGGAGCCTGGGCTCCGCCTGACCACTCCACGGCCACTAGGGACACAGCATGGATTTGCAGACGGACAGAGACCAAGTGTGGAATCTGTGTTTATGCACACAAATGCACGGATTAACGGCCACGACCTCGTGGCCTGACTCAGTAGTCCCGCGTCCACCCGCACGGTGCCCCCGGGGGCCCTGGGCTGGGAGGGGCCGGGCAGGGTTCCTGCGGCAGGGCGCTACGCGGGACAGCAGGCAGGTGGCTGGCAGAGGACGCAGAACTCTGGTGCGAAGAGGCAGCGCCGCGGGCTCAGCCCCGCGGGGTCGGGGAGGCGGCCGGCGAGGCGGGTGTGGAATGGCCTAGCGGTTCCCGCGGAGCTGCCGCGTTCAGGGCGGGAGCCTCGAGGAGGGCAGGCCGCGGCCGGCGGGAGCCCCGGGGTCGCCTTTCCACGCCGCTGCAGACTGTGCGGCCCCAGCGCCCCGCGCGCGTCGCCCGCACTGTGGGGAAACTGAGGCAGAAAGGGGCTCCGCTGCCTCGCGTGCGGCCTCCTTCGGGCCGGTGCTGCGCGTGTGCACCGCGATGACCGCAGAGCTGGCCGGCTCCTTCTCAGCCGCGTTTCTCGCCGGCGTCCCTCAGAGCCGCCAGGCCCAAGGCCTCGGCGAGCCTGCTCCGCCCGGCCCGGGGGTGCCGCGGTCTCTCCCTGCGCTGGGAGAGCGGCCGCGCTCGGGTGCCCGAGGCGTGGGGTGCCCGCGAGGGGCGCCCTGCAGCTGCGCGGGGCGGGCCGGCTGGAGAAGCCTTGTCGCAGCGCCCCACGCGCGCAGTTCTCACGCTGACCTAGCGCTGCTCCGCGTAAAGATGGAGAACAGCCTTTGTCTTTTTTCTTTCTTTTCTTTTTTTATGTATTTAGGACAGGGTCTACAGGGTCTTACTACACAGATCGGGCTCGTGGTCATCCTCCTGTCTTCAGCCTCCCAAGCACTGGGACTACACCGGTCGCTGCGCAGTCTCAGGGCCCCCGGGCCAGGGCCAGACAGCACGCACAACAGTTTACTTTTGTGAGGCAAAAGACTTCCAAGGAAAGAAAAGACGTGAAAGCTGAAGATGTAAAGCATTTTCCTAGGTTCTGAAACCTCCGGAAGCAGGACTCTCCCTTTTGATGAAAAGTTGTGTCAAGGGAAACGCCAGGCCCAAATAAATCATTCTCTCCTGGGATGAAGTTAGCTGGCCTTCGGGCTTGGTCCTTCTGAGGGCTCCCTTCAAGACCTGCATGATAGCGCACTCCACTTGACGGGATTTTTAATGCACCAAAACAACTTGTAATACTTGAAGGTCAGCTATCTTGGTATCCTGTGACTAAGCCAAGAAGTAGTGAGTGCAGAGGAAACACAGAATTGCACTCAGAAGTCCCAGGACAGCTTGGTGCGCTCCATGCGCGGGCTCACAGTGACTCCAACACAATGCTTTCTCACCTTGCTGTGGTAAACCTGGTCTGATTGGCATGGGCGGTATTAGGTAAAACAGACTGAAGCTGCAGTGCCAGTATTTTCCTAATTTGCAGTCGGCATTAATCAATGAGATGGGGCTGTCGTTGCTGCAATTTCCCATACCTCTTCCTGGCTCCAGAATCGCAGATACAATAGCGCGCCTGAGCGTCCCTGACAATTTACTATTCACAAATGCTGTATTAAACATACTACATGAAATTGCATCCCGACACCATGCTTTTTAATTCCTTCCAGGACTCCAGAGAGCCTCGGGGTGCCAGTTACCTATTAAATATCAGCCTGCCAGGTCCTGCCTCGAAGCTCCTGGTCAAATCTCTTCCCGAGGGCCATGTTGGAAGTTCAGTCCCGAAGCCTCATCTCATTTCATGAATTCAACGTCATTTTGGAAATTCTTCAATCACTCTGGTGACATTGACAATTTCCCATTTCATTATAATCCTACAAAAATTCAAGCACCTGCCTTGCTTTTCAAAATGTAAATCTGCTGAAAAATCAGAGAAAAAGCAGGTGTTCTGCTTTAATTGACAGAATTGAATCTCCTACCAGAAAACAAGCTTCCAAATCAAAACAGAGGCTCCCAGGTACCCGAGGGCTCGGGTCAGAGGGGCCAGGCTGAGCCTGAGTGGAGGGGTGTGGGGCGCCGGGCAGACGAGGACAGGGGCCCTGGACTGGGAGTAGAACCCGAGTCCCTGTCCACATGGGCCTGAAAGAAGAGTTCGTTGAAAAATAGACAAGAACAATCTCTGTGGCCCCTCCGTCCATCTGTCCACCCCCAAGCCACTCTGCCACCAGCGGGTAGAGGCCGTGCATTTGGTAGCAGGTGCAGGAGTTCCACCCCGTGGAGGAAGACGCTCTGGAAAACCTCCTGCTACTTTTAAGTTTGGCTCTTTTCCCTCCATTTAATTCACAGGAGAATCTGCTCAACTCAGAACAGCTCCCACCCTGCTTCCCCGAACTCTCCTCTGCAAATGTCACCATCATTCAGCCTGATTAACTCCAGCAATTTCCTGTCTCCGTGATGTCCCACTCTCAAGCTGCCAAACAAAGATTCTTCTATTTCATTATTCAAAATATTAAGTGAAGCTCGAACGCTGCAGTGATAGACTTCGGGGTAAAGAAATCTTGCTCTCTCCCGCTGTCAAGGGTGTGCGATTCTTCCTCATGTAACTCAGCTCTGCCCCAGCCTCCCAAGAACCACAGGATACAGAGGTCTCACCCTGCACGCTCAGCCCTCTGGCCCCTGCGTCAGAGCTTAAAAACTAAAGTTGGCACCAGCCCTTCATTTCTCCCATTGCTGCTGCTACTTGGGTAAAGTCGCACAGTGAAGAAATGCGCCTCCAGTACTGACAAGTCGGAAAGGCGCAAAAATGCAGCCCATCCTCGGGCTCCATCACTTTTACCTGAGTAACTCGAGATGGGCTGGAGCTTTGTCTGCCCGGAAGCATTTGTATGAGCAGGCATTTGCATGCACGTTAAGTACCAGGAACTTCTGCAGGACGGTGTGGGAGGGACCTTGGACAAACCCCACCTCCCTGTTTTGGCTTTAGCAGGAATCGAAGCTGGAGGCCACACTGGCCTTGCTGCTCCATGCTGGGCTCAGACACCAGCCACTGCCCCTCCCTGCCAGAGGCTGCCCCAGCTTCCAGCCCAAACCACGGCCAGAGGAATGCTCACCCGCACGCACGCCGGTCCTGTTGGAGACTCAGTCCGTTCCTGGGCCTCCGTGGCGCTGCATATGGCCACATCAGGGCGCTGGGAGGATGAACAGGAGCAGCTCAGGTGCGAGGCCACCTAAGCAACTGAGCAACGTGGTGAGATTCTACTTCAAAGTAAAAAAGGAAAAGAAAGGGGTAAGGCTGGGGATGTCGCCCAATCTACAGGAATATAAAACTAGTAATTAATAAATTAATAAAAGCTCTGTCAATGGACTCAAGCCCACATATACAACGCCACATGCCTGTCGCCTGGTCTCTGGAGCACATCTGGAGAGGCAGAGGTGGAGGGGCCAGGACACCCCCTGCCCTGGGCTCAGACTCTCAATAGGAATGAGACAAATGCTGAGGCCACCCAGCACCACACCCCACATGACAAACAGGCCTACTGAAGGGACACAGAGCTGCCCACAGGTTCCCACCCAGCAGGCTGTGTGACACAGCCCACGTGCATCCACCACCCACCCTTGAACCAGATCCGCAGTTCCCATGTTGTCCACAGGGGCGCGGGGCGCTGGGAAGTGACTGCTTGTCTCCAGTGGCCACCCGTGGCAGAGACCAAGGTTCCCAGGAGCCTCAGGTCCCCATGACCAGGAGCAGGACCTGCCTCTGCTGCTGTACCCTCCACCACTCAGGCAGCGACAGTACCGGGGAGTCGCCCATGCATGTGCACGAACTCCCAGGAGGGACGCTGTGAGGAAAGCTGGGGAGCCACGCTCAGTGTGGCCAGGCGCTGGGGCCTCCGGCAGGAAGTCGTCTTAGCCTGGGCTCACACCAGCTCCTGAGTCAGAGTGGTGTTGGTGCTGCTGTTTTGAAGTCACATGGACAGGATCTTTTAAAAATATATTTATTTATTTATTGGCAAGTAAAAGTGGTATAAACTGGCCATGTGAGGCAGGTTGAAAACACAGACACCTCAAGAAGCAGCTGAGTGGAGCTCACTAACGTGGGCACAATTCGCGGGCTTTGGGCTTTGGGGTTTGGGGTTTGGGGATTTTTTTTTTTTTTTTTTTTAACCGGGGATTGAACTCGGGCCCTTGCACTTGCCAGGCAAGTGCTTATTCTACTGAGCTATCTCCCCAGCCCCCTGGGCTTTTAAAAGAACACTTAAAATTTACTCAGACTGGCCCAGGGAGATGGCTCAGTAGAATAAGCGCTTTTGTGGCAAGCACAAGGGCCTGAGTTCAATCCCTGGCTCCAGGGGGAAAAAAAAAAAAAAAGGACTTTTGGGGCCAGGGAGATGGCTCATAGAATAAGCGCTTCCCTGGCAAGTGCAAAGGCCTGAGTTCGATCCCTGGTTCCACGAAAGAAAAAATTTTACTCAGATACTTTTAAGATACATTGTTATTTGCCACAGTCGCCAAGATGTGCCACAGGTCACCTACCCTACATCTGAAGGAAACTACACTGTGGAGTCTCCCCTTGCACCCGTGCCTCTGGTGAGACCACGGGCTCCGCTGCCATGAGCTGCGGCGCCCAAGAGCTGTGAGTGAGGGCTATCGCGCTGCCTCTGCCTGTCTGTGGCTGCCACTTCCACTCAACACCACGTCTCCTGGGCGCACGCGACAGGATGTAGCATGTGTTCTGTAGGGCTGCATGCTACTCCACTGCATGTGGGGTGTGACCAAAGTAGACAGGGAATATTTGAATCAAAAAAATGCTTCACGGCGCCAGACACGCCCCCCACTCCTCTCTAGCTTTGAGCGCATATGTCCCACTCATTGCCGCTGTCTACAGCAGCTCTGGAGTCCTCCTTCCTAGGTGTCTTTCCCAGGGGTGAACTCCCCTGCCAGGCCCCACCCAGCAGCCTGGCAGCTCACGGAACAAGACACTGCGTCCTCATCGAAGGCGGAGCTGGCACCGTGCAGCTTGTGGCTCTTCCAAGTCAAAATGACTGTGAAAGGAAATTCTGAGTCCACTAAGGACACGAGGCACCAGGACAGCACAACCAAAGACCCTGAGGGGAGAGGACGGCAGAGCTGCTGCAGGAAGCGGCCAGGACCGTGGGACAGCGTGTTTGAAGCGAGGGGAGGATTGTGAGGGGTTCAAGGCGGTGTCTTTACTGTCGTAACTTTTTATTTAAACACACACACACACCATGTTTCTACCACATCTTGTACACACCACGCTTTCTCCACCCACTCGGCTGAGGCTGGACTGCACTTGACCCTGTAGCTCGGGCGCCACAACCACAGGTGTGAAATGTCTCCTCCACAGGCCGAGCAACCCTCTGGGAGGCACCGCAGGAGGAGGGCTTGCTGGGTCAGGCAAGGGTCTGCGTTCAGTTCCGAGGGGCTCCACACTGCCCCGACAGGGCTGCGTGAGGACAGCCCCACCAATGGTGTGTGGCTCCCCGCTTCCCACACGCTCCTGAGATGCTTTGTCCCTCCCTCGGGTGGCAGCCACTCTGGCAGGGTATGTGACACCTTGTTGCAGTCTTCACTGGTATTCCTCTAGCAGTCAGCAGTGTGGCGCCCACTCAGCCTCCTCCTGCACACACGTGCGTCTCTCAGAGGCATCCGCTCGGGGCCCTTGCACGCTGTCCAGTCTCCTCCTCCATCTCCTCAGCATCCAGCTCCTCCTGTGCACACTTTCATCCCATCACGGCCACGTTTGCAGACATTTCCAGCCTCCAAGAGTGCGCTGAGCCTCACTCTGCTTCCTGGCGGTGCGGACTGTCCTGCTCCTGGTGCTTCTCTGAGGTCCGCGTCTGCTCCATGGTCAAGAAGGTCTTCTCAGGGCAGCAGCCATTTCCCAGGGCTGCGGGGACGCAGCGCCACACACTCAGAGGCTGTGCAGGACACGCACTTGCGCTGTCACAGCCTGGGAGCTGAGTCCCTGTGGCGTGCGTGTGCGCGGGACACTTGCTCCCGAAGTCCTGCAAGGCCCTCCTCCATGCCTCTGGCTGCCAGGCTGGCCTTCCCAGGCTTTCTCTGGTTGGCAGCTTCCTTGCTTCCACCCCATCTTCTGTGCCCAAGTTTGCCTCTTCTGTGGCTCTGGTCACGGGACAGGGCGCATTCTCATAAACTGTGACCTTCTCCAACTCACTCTGCTCGCAAGGACCTGGTTTCCAAATGAGGTCACATTCACACTCTCTTGGCACAGGCGGGGGAGTGGGGGCTCTCAACAGCGAAGGGGAAGGGGACGTTCCAAGCTACATCAGGTCACAGCCATTCAGCACCAAGGCCAAAGGACCAATCCCCCCGCACCAGACGCAGCCCTTTCCCCTCAGGGCTGACTCTGTCCCCGTCCTGGTCCACACAAGCTGGACATCTCTCTTCCCTTCCATCCTTGCGTGTTACCTGGGACCTGGCATGGTGCTGCTTACTCACCCAGGTATGGTGGGGGTAGGGATGGCCCCACTGCACTGCACGGGACACCACAGAGGGCCCAGGCCCAGGGACATTCAGCTGGTTAAAGCTATAGTGACAGTGGCAGCGGGGACAGTTGTATTCATCTTGGGGCCAACAGAAGCCACCAGGCAGGGCTAGGTGGAAGTGCCACCCGGAAAGCCCAGCCAGGAAGAGGCGGAGCTGGCTGGGCGCTAACACTGGCCACAGGACAGGCTTGCAAACTGATGAAGCTTGTTCCTAGGAGAAAGACAGGAACACCTGTGGAAACCTAGTGGCAAGGATGAGCATGCTTCGACTGGAGGAAATGCAGGTGCACCTGTGGCTTGCTTTCTTTGATTCTTTTAAGAGTTTCACTATGTAGCCCAAGCTGGCCTTGAACTTGAGCGGTCCTCCTCCCTCAGCGTCCTGAGCCTGGAGGCAACAGAGCCACCACACCCAGTTACCTCCCTGTGATTCTAATAGGCGCCCTCGCTGAGGCTGGGAAGCCGTGGAGCCGCCACAGGCCTCTCTGCTGGACACACATTCGCGGGCTCTGTCCTGCTCCCAGAGCACCGACTCCACCGGACAGGCTCCGGGATCCACAGGAAGGGGGGAGGCTGCTCGCCACCAACACCAAGCAGAGCACAGCGTAGGGAGGATGTGAGGATTCCACCTAGGCCCGTGTCACCAAGCCACGTGACAGCTCAGTGCCCAGATTAAAGCCTTGAGCACGCTGCTCTCGGGGACCAAGTGAGCGCCTTCTGCATATCCTTGTATTTCCAATCTGGCACCGTGAACCATAAATAATCCTATCATTTATTAATTACATTTCCTAACCTAGTCAAGAAGAATCCTGCAGTGCGGAGCAGCAGATCATGCATAAATGGTTCACTGAAAAGCAACTCTCATTGCCAAGTGGCTGTAAATGAGGGGTGATAATTACCCACTTTAACCTTTTTAACAGGTTTCTCGAAAAGCTCCAAGATAGGTGTTTTGTTACAACTTTGACCTCCAACACACAACAACACAATTAGTTGTTGCCCTGACAGAGGGAGGCTCTGAATGCAGTCTACACACAGCACTGTGCAAGGTGTTGCCTGGACAGGTATTGAAGGGAGTGGGACAGGCGGAGGTATCACACGTGCAGAAGTCACAGCTCAGGCCTGTGCTGTCGCGGGTGTGCGGCGAAGACCGAGCCGAGTCGAGAATAATGAATGCGTTCGGCCTGCAATGACACGGACAGCGCCAGCCCTGTCACTGTGAACGGTGCCGCATGGCACCCCACAGAGTGTGCCAGGCCCCCAACCTAATCCATTAGACGTGTTAACCAATGTCGCCGGAGAGGAAACACAGCCAACAGAATGCACACCATCCTGTGTCACATTGGACCCCCACGGGCTTCCGAGGAGCCCTGAATGTTTCAACCTGGGGTCCCAGTCCCTGCTGCTCCACACAGCCATGCATGCCAGTGTCACCTGTGACCGGGGCCACTGCAGAACAGTCTCCTCCACAACCCGCCTGGCTCACAGCATGAAGGTGTCACAGCAGAGCCCCCTGAGACACCGAGACACAGACAGGTGCCCAGGAGACTCATGCCCCTTGCTGGAAGGGGGCGGGGAGCAGGGAGCAGAAGCTGGCTGGCGACACAGTGCCCACCCTGGCTCCATTCCCCACAACCTGGAAGGCGTCACATACACCATACCTTAGTGCCACTAGGGACAGGTGGCTCCACCACCAAATTCCCAGGTCCCTGGCCCAAGCGCAAAGCGTGTTTTCTCCTTGAACCCCTGACCCACTTATCCAGCAGGGGCAATGCAGAGCGCTTTGGAGGCGCCACAAGGAGGGGGGTCGTGGCACTGTGCATGGGGGGATGCACCGTGTAGGGCTGGCGAGGACTCAGGGGTCTCTGGTCGCCTCCAAGCCCACGGCCCTCGGCGAGCTGCTCCTCTGCGTGGCTGGCCTGCATATTTCTCAAAGGCCTGAGAAGGGCTTTCTACCTTGGATTCACAAGGCCTGGGCAGAGCCTGAAGAGGGCAGACCCAAAAGCTGGACATGCTTGGGGAACATGAGCTCGAAAGCAGAGAAGACAGCAAGGATGGAGGAGGTTCCGCCAGCAGAAAAGGTCCCAGGAGCCAGGAGGCTCCCCAGGGTACTGTCAGGCCCAAGGGGACGCTCCCCCCTGAAAACAAGCCAGGCTAAGGAAACAGAGGTCTGTTTGGCTGCCAGGGCAGGAAGGCCGGAGGCACACGGCCAGCAGGACAGGGCCTTGGACCCTGGGCCGAGAACGATTAAGCGCTGTGCTTGCTCTCTCAGGACAGGACCGAACCTCTGAAGATCTCTCCTTAGAAAATCCTCCCTAACTTGAAGAGGCTCGCTGTGTGGTGGCCACAGGGCTAGGAACATGGAGGGACGGAGTGGCCAGCCACGAGGGCCGTGAGTCAGACCGCGGCAGCTCCGGGCGGGGTATTTTGCACACATTGAAAAGTTGTTAACAAAGAGTTCTAATGACACAGAAAATGCTTATTCTATGACACTACTAGAAGAAAACCGGGACAGAAAATTGTATTACATTAGGATCTCAGCGTTGTAAAATAATAAGCACAGAAGAGAAATGCGCTGCTGTTCCGGTTGAATGCTACAGCTGCTTTACCCGTCGCTGTGGCTGAATAGCTCCTGCCAATCTATAATTTTCCACATTTTTTAAATAACCGTGAATTACATTTAATATAAGAAAATAAGTTTTACTTTTAAAAGCGATCGTGTAAATTTACAAATGAGAGATCTCAAATCAGCCATCATGTGTTTTCTAGCCTTGGGTTTGGAAGTCAGCAGGAACAAAGCACAGGCGCCTTGCAGGTGCCCCAGAGGGCGGCGCGCGGGACCAGAGCTGCGAGGAAGACCGGGGCCGGGCGCCCAGGCGCCGCACGGCTGTCGTCTGACACCAACTCTCAAGAGCTGGTGCAGGTCTTTGGCCAAGCCTGAGGGCGCACACTACTACCACACCCGATGGTCTCGGCGTGGTCGTGCACACCCATTGGGTGTGCGTGCCCATGTGTGTGTCTGCTGATACGTCTGTCTGTGCACACGTCTGAATGTGCATGTACATTCGGCTTCCAGCCACTTGATTCCACAATCTGAGTTTTCCTTTGCTCTCTATGCTGCAGGGTGTCTGCTGATAACACTCTTACAGTCTCTCAAAAATAAGAACTTGGGCTAGGGCGTGGCTCGTGGCAGAGCCCTTGGGGCTAGGGCGTGGCTCGTGGGAGAGCCCTTGGGGCTAGGGCGTGGCTCATGGGAGAGCCCTTGGGGCTAGGGCGTGGCTCATGGTAGAGCCCTTGGGGCTAGGGCGTGGCTCGTGGTAGAGCCCTTGGGGCTAGGGCGTGGCACGTGGCAGAGCCCTTGGGGCTGGGGCGTGGCTCGTGGCGGAGTTCTTGGGGTTCTGGCGTGGCTCGTGGCAGAGCACTTGGCAGAGCCCTGGCTTTGGGCCCAGCACTGTAAAAGGACTAAGAAAAGCAATACATGCAGATGTGTACATGGAGGCCAGAGGGCCAGCAGCCACGTTAGCACAGGTGCTGACAGCCTGCTCTTTAGCTTTGAGATCATTTTTATACCTAGGTGCGGAGGAAATAAAATCCTGTCGATACTGAAATTTAAGCCTATAATCCCAGCACTTGGGAGGCTGAAAACAGGAGGATCACTATGAGTCCAATCTGTATAGTAAGACCCTGCAGACCCTGTACTAAAATAACATAATAAATATATAAACAAATAAATAAACTTAAAAAAAAAAAAAAAAGGCTGGCCAGATAACTCAGTGGACTAAAATCTCCTGCCTATGCAGAGCACAGCAGCCAGGGTTCGATCCCCAGCGGGCCATGCTGGCCCCACCCTCAGGGTGTGCAGAGATGGCTATTGAGACTGGGTGTGTTGGGGCATGCCTGTAATCCCAGCACTTGGGAGGCTGAAAACAGGAGGGTCACTCTGAGTCTAATCTACATAGTAAGACCCTATAGACCCTGAACTAAATACTTCTTTAAAAAGAAAGAAAGAAAGAAAGAAAGAAAGAAAGAAAGAAAGAAAGAAAGAAAGAAAGAAAGAAAGAAAGAAATTTAAATGGCTGATGTTTTGAAATGAAGGCCAAATCAACAGGCAGTGACTTCCAGCCAAGAGAAGTCATGGGACCCCGAAGGAACTGTCCTGACACCGCTGCCCAACCCAACTGAGCACAGAAAGCCTGGTCTGAGCGCACATCTTGAGAAAGTTTCGGAACAGCACAATGGAATAAGTCGCCATGAAATAGAGATCTTTGTGCCCTAAGCAGAGGTAGACGGCGCAGAAAACACGATTATGTCATCAGTAGCTTTCTTCTTTGCCCACCGGGGGGTCTGTAATTATGTCATAATTCATATTTAATTGTTTCATCTGAGGACTATTATCTCATTTCTTCATGATTGTCTTATTCTAGCTGTTTATATTTTTTCCTATTCACAATGTCATAATTTTCAGACTAAAATATTGAGCTTAGAAAATATTAGTTTTGCCATAATTGATATATGTATATGATTTAATTTTTATTTTAACTTTTAGAAAAATAAAAATGTAATTAAAAGATGTCTTATGTCTTAACTATAGAAGTCTGCATCCAGAAGGCTTAAAATACATCACAGGGTGTTCAGAGCTGCAGTTCCCTTTATGGAAAATATTAAACACAATTTTTGCAGAGTATGGTGTTAATTACTATGATAAATATTTTCAAATGGGAGGATAGAAAAAATTCAATGCATCTGTACAAAAGCTACAGTTACTGAAACATAAAAAAAGAGCTAAAACCCAACATTCCTATTGAGAAATAAAAGCTGGCTTGGAACAGCCTTGTTCTTCAGAAATCAGTTGTTCCAAAATCTCACAGTGCAAGTTTTCCTAGAGGGGTTTTGTGGAATCCAGGAAGGGCTTTTGCCAGAAGCTGGATCTCGGTTTGAGCTCAGCTCTGGAAAGCCTGGGCTCAGCTGAGGGAAGGGCAGCCTCAGCTGTGGGGAGAGCTCACCCCCAGCCCCCGCGGACCCTGCACCCTGGCTGTGGGGCATAGAGATCCCCATGAATCCACTGTCACATGAGGAGACCCTCGAGACACCTCCTACAGGCAGGAAGCACCTGCTCGAACATGCAGGGGCTTGTCCCTGAAAACATTTCTAGAAGGCAGGTGGGGAAGGAGGCAGGCTCTGCCTTGCTTCCTGCCCCTCAGCATCAACGTGCTATGATGCCAGGCCACTGTGGTCGCGGAGATGTGGAGCTGCAGATGGAGTTCGGTCCCCCGCCATGGCATCCCAGGGTTCCCTGGGTCTGAGAGTGCTGAGGACACTAAGGTGCAGGATGTACCACAAGGGCTGCAGCTCAAGCATGCGTAACCTTTGGCCTCCTAGATGCATGAGTGAAATGGCCAAGAGGGGGCTGGGCCTTGGCTACGGGGACAGGGACAGGAGTGGGAGGGCGTGGGAGGGGACGTGCTAAGAATTAAGGCAGACGTGGCCAGCCCTCACACCTGCTTCCACCAGGGCTGTCCTCGCGTGTGCTGCAAACTAAAAGCTGGCCATGTGTCACGTGGGCTCCGCAAGTGCCTGCAAAGCTCCCTGCTGGTCCCCGTGGGCCGCTGAGTGCCTCCCACACCCAACACTGCCCATTGCCAGCAGCCAGGAGGGCCAGCGCCCAGGAGGGCTCCGGGAGGCAGGGAGGATGGGCAGTGAGAGCGGAGCGGCGCAGGCGACCGGGGAGGGACCCGCGCCAGGAGCCCTCATCACCACGGACACAGGAGGGACAGAGAGCCAAAGAGCCACCTTCCAAGAAAGAATCAGAATTCCTGGGAATTAAAAGCAGAATGACCAAAACTAAAATGCTGATAGAAAATGAAGACCATGAAATTAGACAAAAATCAGAATAAAAGTGAACAAGACACAGAGCAGAGACAAGAGGCTAAGTCAGGTGACTGCAGGGCAGTAGACACATCCGAGCCCAGAGGCAGGCACAGGCCCCGCCATTGAGGGTGCCGGTGGGCTGCCGCACACGAGTCCGCAGTCACGGCCCTGCCGAGGGAGCGCACGGATGCTGAACACGTGTGCCACACATCCAAGGGCAGTGACTGGGGGCCGCGAGCACTGGAGCAGAGGGCGATAGTTTCCGAGGAAGGAGACAAGAGTCAATGGCAAAGGATGGAGAATAAAAGTGACACACACAGGCTTGGCATGGGGCCTGCAGGCTCAGACCCTTTGCAGCCTGGAGTCTGCCCCACCCCCAGCCAAGCCCCAGAACAGAGGCAGAAAGAAAAGAAGGGCTGTGCTTCCCCTGTCTTTCACCCGTGCGCTCCATGAAAAGCTGGCGGCAGATCAAATCCACTAGAGAAAGGCAAACCATGGGGGGAGGGGCAGCAGGGCCCAGGGCCCAGATGTCACCTGCTCCCCACGCCGTGGGAGGTGACCTCCCGCAGGCCAACGTCCAGGAGGAGAGACCAGAATGCCAGTAGCCCCAGGCCAGAGGGCACAGTCATTGGGGTGGTCAGGGGGTCAAGTATGAAGAGTGAGAGTGAATTCATGGGATGTTAAGCAAATGGAACAGTAAGGCAACAACAGGGAAAATGATACATCTTATAAGAAAATAATCCCAATGCTGGAATATCCTATGACCCGGCCACAAAGAGTGGTCAGATACGTGGACAGCCAACATCCACACTGTTTCTTGAGCAATCAGTGGTTAGGATACTGCTTCACTGAGGAGTTGGGAAGAGAAGGCAGCAGGGTGCATGTAGGGAGGTGAATTTCCATTAGAAATTAGGTCTTTCTTGATCCCTGGTACTACATGCCACCCCGGTCCCACCCCTAGGCTGGTCACCGAGACCAGGTGTGGGGGTGCACACCTGTAATCCCAGCACTGGGGAGGCTGAGACAGGATCACGACGAGTCTGAGCTGCATAGCGAGACCCTGTGCCAAATACATATTTTTAATTTTTTTTTCTTCAAATACATTTTAAAAAGGAAGAAATTATATCTTTCTTAATAACTGTCTCCATCAATAATATCTAAAGTGTAAGAACTTAGATTGATACGGGGATTGGTGTTTAGAAATGAGGAACAAGAACCAGCCAGATAGCTCAGTGGACTAAAGGACCTGCTTAGACAGAGCACAGCAGCCAGGGCTCGATCCCCGGCAGGCCAGGCAGGCCCCGCCCCAGGGAACACTGAGACAGTGACTGAGACTGGGCAGGGCAGCATGCACCTGCAATCCCAGGGCTTGGGAGGCTGAAAACAGGAGGATCACTACAAGTCCGATCCACAGAACTTGTAGACCCCGTCCTAAATACATTAGAGAGAGAGAGAGAGAGAGAGAGAGAGAGAGAGAGAGAGAGAGAGAGAGAACAAATACCAGAAACAAGGAGAAACTCAAGGCCACCTGCAGGTGGCAGGAATCACAGATGAGGATGAGATGCATACTAACCCTAACCCTAACCCCAGCCCCTAACTTCGATTCTCTAATCCATAACACTATCCTAACACCTAACTCAAACCTCTATCCCTAAACCCTAACCCCTAGCCCTTACCTTAACACTAACCTTAACACCAATGTCTAACCTCTAATACCCAATGCCTAACTCTAACCTCTAACCCCTAACAACTAACCCCTACCCCAACTCTGACTCCTACCCTACTCCTAACCCACACCCCTACCCTAACCCTAACCCCCACAGCTACACTGACCCTAACCCCTACCCTAACCCTAACCCCTACTCTAACCCTAACTTGTACCCCTATCCTAACCCTAACACCCACCCCTACCCTAATCCTAACACCCACCCCTACCCTAATCCTAACCCTAACCCCTACCCTAACCCTAACCCGCACCCCTACCCTAACCCTAA
>NW_004524615.1:1611671-1614019 GCF_000260255.1 Octodon degus
AACCCTAACCCGCACCCCTATCCTAACCCTAACCCCCACCCCTACCCTAAGCCCCAACCCTAACACTAACCCAGCAGCCACAGATCTCGGTGAGAAATGACAGAGGCTCACCCCCTAGCCCACCTGTGGACAAAGTCCAGCTGGTGACACCGGCCGTGTCCCCCATGTGTCTAGGGTGGTGAACTTATCCCAGGCACCTGCTGCGGCCCCGTTGCTCTAGGAGAGGCCTCTAGCATCTTGTGCTCTTCCCAGGTAGGGCATCCCACTCACCTTTGCCAAGTCACAAGCATAGAGCCCTCGTTCGCAAGGTGCTTGCTTTGGTGACGTGGAGGCAGTTCTGAGGGGGCTTTGAAGAGGGGGAGGATTTTGAGAGCTTGATTCCACTGTTGCCTTCCTCTCCTTCGTGAGCCCTGTTGGACATCTGTCCGAGTGCCACGCTGGCCCAGAGGAGGAGCTACGCAGAGAGCGACTGTGGGCAAGCAGCCCCGGCGAGGTGTGCGCTGCTGCTCCAAGGTGGAAACCGGTGCTCCCGACTCACACACAGGCCAAGCGCAGGTCAGGCAGTTTCTCAGCAGCACTGGAAGAGTCAGTGAGGCCACAGCCCACAAGGGACACATTCATCCATGGCTGTGGTGCTGAGGGTGTACACCCCACGGAGACAAACCCCACAAGGCTAGCATTCTAAAGCCAAACTATACAAAAATGGAGCCAGTGGCCTCTGAGTGGGTCCTCAGGAGCCTGCCCCAGTCACAGTCTTGATGCTTCCTTGGTGTCTCTGTGGGCAGGAGGAGGCGAGACCAGCGATGGGAGAGTCTGGTTGGCCCGGGAAGGCTGGTGTGGACACTCCTAAGGAACCAGACCTCACTGGCAAGAAGGCTGAAGGAGTAAGGGTGCCACAGCCCCTGTCCCGTGGCTGAAGCTGCCAGACAGATGGGAGGCAGGGTACAGAGGCAGCAGAGCGTGAGCGTCCCCTCCAAGGCCACAGTTCACAGGCCAAGTGAACCTGATTTTGCACTGTCCGTATGGCACAGCTGTCCAGAGAAGGAAGCTGATCCTCAGAAGTTTTGGGGTGGAAGGGAAGCAATTAACCCCCAGTCAGGAAAGGGCAGTCGGATCAGTGTTTCTGTCTTTAAGCTAAAGGAAGAGCAAGCTTCGCTGCAGTGCCCACGGAGCCCAGCGCATGCCTTCCACACAGGCTTGCATGCGCTGCTCCTGGCGTGGCCCTGCGAGCTGCGGTGTCCACAGAGCTGGCTCCCTGTTGGCAGCAGTCATGGGTGGGGAGAGCCAGGGAAGGACACAGTGAGCAGACGTTGAGCTTCTAAGGTCTCTAGGGAGGCCCAACAGCAGCCACACCCAGCTTTGGTGGACCTCCCTGGCTCTGGCGCATGGGGACTTTGCTGGGGAGGACCCCAACCAGCACCAGCTTGTACGTGATTGCATCTCCCCTGCTGCCAGCACAATTCACTTTAGATCAGTTCCCAGATGAACTCATGGTCATAGCATGATTTTAAGAGCAAACTCCAGCCCGGCCTAGCCCAGGCCCGGTGAGTGTGTGGGAGAGCTTCCGGCTACCCTGTGCTGGCAGGACCAACTACTGGTCCCAGCCCAGGCGCATCGTGGGTGAGACCCTCTCCCACCCACCCCCTTGGGACGCCCCCTACCACTCCACAGCACCTCCCCCACCCCACCCACCCAGTAAGAATTTCTGCCCCGTTCTGGGAACCCCCAGACCCAGTCCTAGCCCAGGCCCAGTGAGTGTGTGGGAAAGCTGCCTCTCCCCCCTACTCCACCTTGTCCCCTCCAGGCTCAGCTTAGGCCTGGCATACAGGCCTGGGGTGTAACCCTGCAGCTGCAATCCCTGCAGAGAGTGTAGAGGATAGAACCACCCAGCTAGTCCAGGAGAAGAAAATCTTGCTACAGGGGCACAACAGGTTCACCCTCAAGGGCAGCAGCAGGAAGGAGCTAGGCACAGCAGCCAGACCCAAGCCAGGCACAGCTGGATAAATCCAAACTTTGTAGATCTGCACCTGAACTTCAGTACCTGCTAAGGTTATAAATGCAACAAACATCTACAACAAAGGTCAGAAGACAGTGCTACACAAAATGACGAGAAGGAACAAAATGCAATCTCAGAACCCAACCCCACCTGTAAAAAGTGCAGAGGACACTAACACAGAACAAATTGGGAATCACACAGCTGAAAGCAATGAATCAACAGCTTCTGAAATAAAGAAACAGCTACAGAAAGGTATAGAGGAACTCAGATTGGAAATAAAAAAAGAAATCCCTGAATTAATAACATCTGCAGTAAAGAATCAAATGCAGAAACATATGGAGGAAGCCCAATG
>NW_004524615.1:1614204-1648130 GCF_000260255.1 Octodon degus
AGCAAAAGAATTTATAACTGCTTCTAAAGAAGACATTGATTAAAAAAAAAATAGAGGAGATTAGAAAAATGATGGAATCCTTGAATGAGCAATACAGGAAAGAAATAGATCGCATGAAGCAGAGTCAAAGAGATATAGAGGAAATTAAACTCTCAATCACAAGCTTGCAAAACCATTTAAGTGAAAGTGAAGACAGAGTTTCAGATCATGAAGACGCTGGTTGAGTTAGTGAAAAGGTAAGAAATGATCTCTTATAAACAACTAGGATGCAGGAAAGAATAATCCATCACCTGCACGATGATGCAAAGATGAACAATGTAAGAGCAAACTCCAGGAAGTGAACTGCCTTCCAACCGAGAGCCCTTGCAGGAAAGACAGGACAGACTGCCGGGGTGGAGGGCAGCCACTTGCCCATGGCATGCAGCTTTCCTCCCAGAGCCGTGTGGGGCTGGGCCTGCGACTGCATGCAGCCGCCCTGTGTTGCCAGCAGGGCGAGAGCCACGCTGTCCCCAGTGTCCCAGCCCTGTGGCTCTCTGTGGAAGGCTCCATCAGCTTGTTCTCCTCTGCTTCCCAGCATGAGGGCTCAGGCTGAGCACCCCACACGGGACGGCAGGGGCTGCCACAGGAAGATGTGGGGTGGTCACTGATGGACGAAAGGATTGTCAACGTAATACAAAGCCGGCGAAAATACAAGTGAAGACCGTGACTGTCCACTGACCATGGGTGCTAGCACGGTCTTCCCAAACCCGATGCCAAGGCTCAGGCCCCGGCCAACTGCCCTGCGGTGTGTGTCTCCGGCGACGAGTGCCACGGCCACTGCGAGCACAAGGCCCCGATGTCAACATCGTCCGTCAGCAGGCCACGATGCTGGGCCACGCGGGCCGCACAGCCTTGCCAGAGCCCGGCTCCGTCCATCCCTGTGCCCCTCCTACCCTGGGCTCTGCTCTTGGATAACGAATAGGCGCTTCCTCCCTGGAGAAGGCCTGGGGCACGCGCTCTGCAGAGACAGACGAGGAGCCACAGACTGCCTCCAGCCCCTCCCCGCTGCCCCCTCCCTTGGCCTCCCACCTCGTCCTTCGGCCCATCACAAGCCCCTGCTCCAGGACTGCCCTCCTGGCAGTGTCCTCTCCTCCCCAGCCTTCATGTCCCACTGCCATCTCTGCAGGAATTTTCCCAAGAATAGAAGTCCATCTTGTCCTTGGCTCCAAAATCGGCAGTGGCCGCCCTTGCTCTCGCCTGCCGTGTTGGCTGCTCTGTGCCGCCAGCTGTGTCCACAGTCCTTCCTCATCTGCCCTGTCATCCTCCAGCATCTGCCCCACAGGCCGTGACAGTCCAGCAGAGCCGCCTATGCCCCTGAGTCCGGGGCTCTGACCCCTCTGAGACCCATGCCCCACCCCCTGCCTGTGCCTGCAGCACCTGCCTGAGCAGGACCTCACCATCCGGGCACAGCAAGGAGTCTGCTCGGTGCTGAGGCAGAGGAGGCATAGTTCACAAGCCCAAGGAGTACAAGGGACGGTGGGTCACACACAGATCCATCCCCAGGACCCACGCAGGACAGGCTGCAGGAGGTGTGGGTGCAGGGAAGGATAGGGAGGCCCCGCGCCTTCCTGCCTCGTTGGCACCTGGAGAAGGTTCGAGGCCTCCCAGCGGGCCTCAAGGAATCAGGATTAGCTGAGGATGGAGAAGCCAGCAGCAATCCAGGCTCTGACAGTTCTGTTCCCCCGAGTATGCAGCATATGCCCTCTGGCCTGGGAACCCCATGGGCTGGGACCTGCAGAGACACCACTCTAGTCCTGTGCTGTGGCCCTCAGGGATGCCATGCAGCAGGACACTGCCCAGCCTCAGCACCATTTCTTAAAACTCTGCCCAAGTAACAGTGCAGCCTGGAGAGGTGCTGTTTGTCACCAGCTGCTGTCGGTCCTGCATATAGCAGCAGTGGATACCCTGAGGTCCTCCTGCAATGCACCCAGGACACTGCAGCTTGCGCTTTCTGCAGAGGTTGGCGGTGGGGCCTCCCAGGGTCCCATCGCTCCTGAGCTCACATCTGAGGACCCCGCCCTGAGGGCTATGCACACCATCCTCTCCACAGCACCCACGCCTGCTCTCCTCTGTGCCACTGGCCACCCTTCTTTGGCCTGGTCCAGGCTTCAGCTGAGCCCCTGGGTGACCAGGGAAGGGAGGGACGGAGCACCAGTGTGGGGAATCGGCATAGGCAGGTGGCGAAGGCACTTGGGTGTTTGTCCACCGAACCGAGGAGCTGCCTGCTCTGTCCTGTCTCTGTCTCTCTACCTCTCTCCCCTTGCCTCCTTACCTCTGCATCTCTGTGTCCCTCTCACCCTCACTGTCCCATGGTTCCGTGTCCTTCACACTAGCGCACTGTGGCAGAGGATGAATGCTCACTTAGAGCCCACGGCAAGCAACATCCTGACACAGCCCCGAGACCCTGCTTTCTCCTGCTTGCAGCTGAGTTCATGGGACGGCCATCCTGGACCCCATGCGGCAGCTCAGCCTTAGGGACTGGGACAGTGTCCTTCACTCCACCACACACGGGCTCAGAAGCCCAAATCCCACTGGTGCTGCCTTCCCGGCCGAGCTCAGCGAGGGGTGGCTGCGGGGGGCGGGGCCTGCCTGCAGTGTCCACTGGTGCTGGTCGTCACTCATACAGCCGCTGCCAGGCCCTTGGGTGGGTCTCCGGCTGTGGCTCAGGACTCCTCCTCCCAAGGGTCTGGCTGGTAGCCTCTCCACCTCGCTGAAACCACCCTGGCATCCCGCATGAGCGTAAGATCTGCTCTGACTCGTGAACCCAGCCAAGGAGCAGTGCAGGCCCAGCCAGGCCTGGCAGGATGCGGCAAGCAGGGCCAGCCTCCGTCAGGTCGCAGCGCGGGCTTGGGAGGTGTGGACCTTTCGGTTCAGGACAAGGACACAATTCAGTATCTGTGATATACCAGCACAGATGTAATGCGCGGGTGAAATTGACAGAGCTCCGACTAAATTACAGTTAGAAGCAAAGGCCATCCCCAGGGACCACAGCAGACCAGGCCCAGGTAAAATGGGATTGGCGGTGCTTCCTGTCTGATTAGCATAACAAAAGTCCCCTGCAAAGGGAAAGAAGTCATTCTGCTCAGATGAAGGGGGAGGGGTACCCTGCAGAGCACCCCTTATCTCTGCCCTGTCACCCAGATGGGCAGGCAGCGCCACAGCAGCCCCACAGCACTGCTCCTGGGCCCCCTGGGGGCCCCACCTGTACTTACCCACCCACCAACCAGCTGGACAGAACCACATCATTCCTGTCTACCACTGAGGGGGACATGACTCCCCCTTTGCAAAAGACCAGAGGTGAAATGGTCTTTGGTAGTTCACTAAGCAAAAGTATAATTCAGACAGAGACATGCTGCGCATGTTCAGGAGACGGTCACCCGGGATCAGAAAGTGCTGACTGCCCTCACAGCCGAGGTCCCTGTTCGTGGTCAGCCCTGATTGGGCTCAATAAAAAAGCAAAGAAGGAAGCCCTAGGCCACTGCCAGGACACCCAGTGGGGAGACGTCCCCTCCCAAGCCACCCTGGGAGAAGCACAGCAATGTCTGAGCAGGGCCCGCATGGCTGAGTGGGAGTCTGGACTCTGGTCAGAACTAGTCGCCGGGGACTGGACACCGGCCCAGCCCTCCTCACTGCCTGCATTCTGCAGTCTGTCCACAGGGATCTTGCCATTTGATTTACTCAGGATTTTACCCCTTGGCAGTTGAGAGTTTTCTTCTTTTGTTTTGTGGAACAGGGGTTGAACTCAGGGTCCCCACAGTGTACCCCCTCCTCAGCAGCCTTTCTCATTTGCATTCTAAGACAGGGACTTGCTAAGTCTATAAGCAGCCCAAAAGGTCTTGAACTTAGGATCCTCCGCCTCAGCCTCCCAGAGTGCAGGGATTACAAGCGTGCGTGAACCTTCACACCCAGGACACTGTTTTTTTCTATCTAAAGAGTTAAATATACCCTTTTAAAATAAGAATCCAAGTTGACATTCTTGTATCTAAAATCGGAAAAAAATAGACCTTTACCTATCTATAAGGTCAAGATAGAAAAATAAACGGAGTGTAGTGGTGCATACCTATGATCCCAGCCTCAGGAGGCTCAGGCAGGATGATCGCGGCAAGTTCAAGACCAGCCTGGGCTGCAAAGTGAGCTCAAAGCCAGGCTGAACTGCATAGTAAAACAAACAAACAAACAAGGGACAGAAAGCTGAGGCGTGCGAAGTGCCCAGGCACTGATTCTACTTCATAAGAGGGTCATTAGTGAGGACCAAGGAGCCAGGGCCTCAGACGAAGGCCTTGGGGCCGCCTCAGCTGCCAGTGTCACAGACGCCAGAAGAGTAGCCCGTGACCTCGTCTCAGTAGATGCCACAGGTGGCCAGATCCCTCGGGGACAGGAGGCAGACCTGCCACAGACCAGCCCCGATGGGAAGCCGCTCGGGTCTGCGGAGCATTGTCACCGACAGCGGGCAGCCCGGCCCACGCCCCGGGCGGGGACTGGGTCCTCCCAGAAGGCAGCACCTCCGCACAGATACCAGGCAGGAGGGGGCGGGTGGGGAAGGGGCCAGCAGGCCTCGGGGTCGCGGAGCAGGAAGGCCGACAGCACACCGGCGTCAGTGAAGCCGGGCTGCGGAGCCAAGGAAGCGGCTCCCCCAGCCCGCAGGACGCCGCGGGCACGAAGGGCAGTGTGCGTGGGCTGGGCAGGCACCGCACGGGCGGGCGGGCGGGAGGCGCGGCGCGGCGAGGCCCACTTCGGCATCCTGCTGAAGACGCTTCTGTCCTCCTCAGTGCCCTGCACGACTCAGGACTGCGCGTCTGGATTGTGGCCCTGCCCTCGAGGGGACCCTGCCCTCGAGGGGACCCTGCCCTCAGCCTCAGGCCGGGGGGCACTGGGGTCCCACGGGGTGCAGCGCCCGAAGAAGGTGCCGCAGATCTCTTTTAAAGAGCAGGTTTCCTGGGACTTTTAAACATTGGGCTGGGCTTGGGCGTCCCAGCAGCTCCGGCCCCGCCGCGGCGAGCAGGAGGGGGAGCTGCGTGGCTTCTGGCCTGCGCTAGTCTCCAGCGCCTCAGCGGCCTGGTGGAGGATCGCTGTCATAATTAATCCACGTGCTGCCGCGGAGCCACAATGCGGTGTCGGGATGGAGGGGAGCACGCGCCTATCTATATCTGTAAATGAATGATATCATTATTTTGGAAAATGAAAGTTTAAGCTCTGTAAAACATACAATCCCGCAGAGATCTGGGCGGAGGGACTTGTATGCACAGGTGTCGCGAGTGATAAGGTGCGCTGGCATTTATCTGTGTACTTGCAGACAAATATTAACATAGTCATGAATTAAGCGTCTAATCCCCTTTATTATAAATTGAATATCTTTATTTTAACAAACATCAACAACGCGCACCATTGTGTGCCGTGCTATTCACAACTATTCCCTGCAGCCTAGCGCTACATGATACGCCACAGTACACGTGTTCCTGGGGCGCAGGCACCTGCCGGGGATGCCACGGTGCATGCGGCCCTCTCGGCAGACAAAGGCTCTTTCCACAGAGACCCTGTCACACAGGGAAGAGGGTGCCCATCCGATGTCCCCACCTCAGGAGCACACTTCAGTGGAGGTTGTGGTCACATGGTCATCCCACTCCTCTAAAACCTTGAATGTAGTGAGGACACAACTGGGGGCTCCCGCAGTGAGGGCCCCACCCAGGGCAAAGTCAGGGGCAGGTGGCTCTTACCCAGCTTCCCACACACCTGGAGAGGACCAGGGGTTTCCTTCAGAGTCTGCAGAGGGAACGAGTGAGGGAGGCCAGGTCCCAGCAGTTCCCCTGGGTGAATGACCCCACACACCATCTCCTCAGGACAAGTGTCTGCAGAGCACCTATCCTGCACAGTGGCTGAGTAATGCTGGAACCCAGGGACACCCTCTGTGGACACAAGCAAGCAGAAGCCAGGAGGTGTAGGCAGGAAACGAATGCAGTAGAGTTCGGTGGAGTGGAAGACCTAGAAGGAGGCAATCCATGCTGACCCCAGGGGTCACAGCAGGCCCAGGGCGTAGAGAAGGCGGCACAGGTCAGTCAACAGTTTGGTAGAGGCACAGCCGACACAGAGGGTCAGAAGAGATTTGTAAGCAAGCCATCTTTGATAAGGGCAGTGACTATACTGATCTATCTTTGATCAGGAAAGTAACTACATTGATCCATCTTTTGTGAGGGAAGTTGCTCCACACAGAGCCATCTTTGTTGAGGGAAGAACCCCCCCCCCCCACCGTTCTGCAGAGGCCCAAAGCCCAGAGGTCTGTGAGGCACATCTTATGGCTGGCCCCTGTCCCCAGCGTGCCACAGGACTGTCTGGATGGACTTTCTTCACCTTATGCTTCAAGAGTACAATGTAGCCCTCTCCTTTGAAACACACACCCATGGTCCCTGAGGGCACCAGGAGCGGCTGGCAGCGCTGTGCCACCTCACAGCCATGCCGCTTCCCCCCAGCCCACTGTGATGACCACCTGGTCCTGGGAAATGCACCTTGAAGACAGATTCATCTGCTAAGGAGCCACCGCCCAGGTGGCTAGAGGTGTTGGTAGCCAGCTCCCTGGTGCCCTCCACGTGGCCCTGCCACAGGCTGGTGCTGTGGAAGGAAGCGGGACCACACACCCTTCTCCTGCCTCATCGTAGCCAGGCTATGGACAGCTCCATGCACTCAGCAATTGTGAAGAGCCTCTCAAAATAATAAAGCAAGGTGTCTGCAGACTGACAGCACGGCGCAGGCAGGAAATGGATTTTTCAGTCATCATCCTGATCTCCGACCCGGTGCCCGGAACTCGAGCCAGGCTCGTGGCCTGAGGCCAGCCAGCGGGAAGCCCCACCAGCCAGTCCCGCATGACTCCCGTCCTGCCGGCCTCGGGAAGCCCCTCTCCTTGCCGCTTGGAGAGGAGTGTTATTTATTCCTCTGGCAGATGTTATTCACCAGCAAGCTCCGTATTTGCGGTGTAAGATGGAAAGATGTTTCTCCAGCAATGTCACCCAGAGATCTCGCTTAATCTCTAAAAAGGCAAACACTGAAAGTAAGTCTTGATGGCATGGGGACACTGCAGCAGAGAGGACCCGAAGCTGCTTCCAGGCGCGGAGCTTGCTTCTAGAGCTGTGCGGTGCATATAAACAATTCAAAGCAGCCTGCGATATCTCCCAAAGCCTTCTGAACGCTTTGTTCCATCAAATGCTACCCATTGAGATCACCTTTCTAGCTTCCCACATGCCACTGCACTGTTATCACCTGTGGCTTCTGCAGCTTGCTGAGAAGCCGACTCTGTGACAGCCACACCTTCCCCTGTGACACACAGAGCCCGGAAGCCACACAGGTGCACACAGCATCAGGCTCCAGGACACAGTGCTCCTGTACAGGGACCACACATGCCTCCGCCCACCTCCATGTGCAGCAGCTGAGGCACAGGCCAAGTCCCCGTGGGCTGCTTGCGCCAGCCAAGAACAGTGACTGGGTCCCCAGAGCTGGTTAACCAGAGGAGGAGCCTTCCAGCCTGGGCAGTCAGTGCTTGCTCCTCACTGCCAAAGCGCTGATGCTCTCAGCAGGGCCTTGGAGAATAAGCGGGCACGGAGGCCCTGCGAGCTGTGGTTGTGCCTGCACAAGGCCCATGCTGAGCGCCTTGCCTCCGCTGGGCACTGCACCAAGAGCTGGGTCTGCACCCAGCCTCACCTGAGCTTTGGGCCAGCAGATATCTCAGTGAACCCAGAAAACACCCTTGTCTGCCTCCCATCTCCTCACCTGGACTTCGGGGTTCAGCGTCTAGGTCTTAGTTACTCTCTTCATTACTGGACAAAGTACTGACACACAAAACTTACAGGAGAGACCTACTGCGGCTTACAAACGTTTCATTCTGTGATGGGCCAGCTCAGGACAGAGGGGCCTAGCGGAGCAGAGTGGCTCAGGTTCTGGTGAACAGGAAGCTGAGAGAAGGGAGGGGCCAGGAAAGCAATGGGGCTTCCAAGCACCACCCCAAGAACAGTCCCTGCCATAGACTCCGCCCCTCCCACCATGCCACCTGACAGCAGGCAGCTCAGCCCGGAATACAGTCTCTTCCAAAAGCCCCACCTATGGGCACGTCAGGTGCTGGGGGACATTGAGGTCTAAACCACAATAGCACATCTGTATTTTACTGGTGAGCTCTATCTTATAATTCACACACACACACACACACACACACACACACACACACATAGAAGTTTTAAGTTATATATCTTAGGCTCAATGTGGTACCTTTGTATCAAATATTAAGGAGTGAGTTTTAAGCTGGCCTTGATTTTATCCACTGAGTTCATGAAAACACAATCACTACAGACTCTTCTCTTAGACTTAGATCAGAATCAGTCTGAAACCCTTCAGGAGTGAAACCCTTCCTACATTCCTGCCTCAGCTGCCTGACTGCACAGGATACAGCTGCCACCCGATTTGCTCCTGCCTGTTGGCTGTGGTGTTGCATGTTAGAAGTCAGCTCCTTTTCTTGTTTTCTTCAGTGTTCTACTACTAAAGTAGCATCTTGGCAATGTCAGGTGCTCTTGGAATTTTTCTTGTTCCTACTTTAAGGGGCAAAACGAGAAAGAGCAGTGGGGCGGGGAGCAGCTATGCTGCTGCCCACGCCTCCAGCCTCCCTGTCCATCCGTCCATCTGTCCGTCTGTCTGTCTGCCTATCTGACGTTTCTCTCTGTGGTTTCTAGCCCTCACCTCCCATGCAAAGCTCAAAGCCTCACAACGCTCACTATGTGTCCAGGGCTGCTTGTGCTGAAACCTGGGCCTCTCTCACGATGCACACTTCCGAATAGCTGCAAAGCCTCCAGGAGGGCTGGTGTGTGCAGAAGGGATAGCAGCCCAGCCTTCTTTGTAGAATGATTAAAGATCCTAAGAGCTGTGTGTGGTCTAATCTTCATCCTTGGAAGGCTGAGACAGGAGGGTGGCAGAGGCCACTCTGGGCTGCATAGTGAGAGCTCGTCTCAAAAAAAGAAAAAAATTAAGAAGGAGCAAAAGTAGAGATGTTATTGACATGGCGTCTCCAGGAACAGGGAGCATACTGTGAGAAACGCCAGGCAAGCAGGCAGCCACTCAGAATGGATACAGACACAGGGACGCTCTCGCTAGAGAAGCAGCAGGTGTGGGGGCCCGGGAGGGATAGCGTGTCCTCCGGGTTGGTGGTCAGTGAGAGCAGGAAGCAGGCCTGCGGGAGCTGGGTACCTTGCTGAAGGGCTGGCTGCATCTCGAGTGAGAGGATAGGGCTAGAGTGGTGGCCAGGACACAGGAAGTGTGAGGCCAGGGCCGGGACCACAAAGCCAGAGCTGCAGTGCCTGCAGAAGTGTGGTGTGTGGCCGCGAGGGAGCAAAGCACCGCACACTGCAGGGAGCCTCGGAAAGTGCAGGGGTGGGGGGAGCAGCTGACAGAGCCCGGAGGCTGAGATGCTGCGGGAAAGCCCTGCCAACGTTGGCGTGGCAGCCACAGGCCACGCGCTGGGGGGCTGAGACAGCAGAAATTGCACCCAGGACGCCAAGGCTGACGCAGCAAGGAAAGGCGAGGCACGGGAGAGCAGCAGGGGTGTGAGGAGAGATGAGGCCACCAGGGAGGATGAGTGGAAGAGCAGATGGGAGGACCTGGGGACTAAGTCGGGGGGAAGGATCACCCCTGAATGAATTCCATAGATCTCCTTAGTGCTCCACAAGAGAAAATAAAGTAGTGCGGCTCAGGCAGCCGAGGAGACACCACCCCAAGACGGGAACAGAACAGGAAGCAGCTTCGAGCCACTCTGACCTATACCCCAAAGGTAAGAGCTGCAGCAAGGAGACTGCTGCCCCCAGGGCAGCCACTGACCCCCAGCTCCATATTTAAATTAAGTTTCAATCCAGACTAAAATGCAACATCATTTCCTCAGCCACGCCAGTTGCGTCAGCACGTCTACTCCCAGCAGAGCTGCGATCTCAAACGGCTGCCCTGCCCTGCTGGCCCAGCTCCTCTTCCTTGCCCCTGTGGGCTCCCCTCTCCTATCACCTACATGTCAGTGGGGCTTTGTCTCCAGTGTGCAACAGCTGGGAAACCTCAGACCTCACCTCCCAGCACAGCCTCTCAGTGGACAGGAGAGTGTGTGTCCCTGTGGCACAGTTCTAGAAATACAAAATCTTTCTTTGGCAAAACCTTGCTTACAGTCCGCTGGCCTGGACTTTGTCCTGTCACTCCTCCTAACACACTCATTGGAAAGAAAATAGGATGATCACCGTTGGCTTGCAGTAGAAGGTAACAGGCCAATGTCTTAAAAAACTATAACCAAAAGACCTCAAAAAATACCCTCCAGACACACAGGCAATCAGAAAGTTTACTTCCACACCTCCTCTAGAAGGACGCCAGAGGATTTGCTCCAGCAGGACAAGAGCACCAGTCTTGTAAAGTAGTGGTGTGGACCGGAAGCTTCCTCACCTACAGTAGATGCGAGACCCCAGCACGCCAGCCAATCTCCTCATGCCTTCGTGCTCTCTGAAGCCCCAGGCTCCTCTCCTAGGGTCCCTCGTGTCCAGACCACTAGCAGTCAGGATGGTGTCTGCTTTGCTCCCTGGGCTCACCAGTCCCACTGTCCCTCTGCAGCAGTGTCCATGAGTGTCCTTCGGAGTCCACACAAGGTCAACTTGACCTCTGTACTCAAGGGGTTGAGCAGAACAGTTGGCACACTGTGTCTTAACATTTTTTAAATTAAAACAACATAAATCAGCCTTCCCTTTCCAGTGAAAGGTCCTCCAAAGTATCTACAAAGATCTATCCCCTAAAGAATCAAAGCTGGAACAACGGATCCTGGTGCCCCTGCATGCGGCAGGCAAAGGACAAAAGTAACCCAGGCCAACGGGGCACAAGTGGAAAAGGAAACGCAATAGGAGCACGGGTAGTTTGGCTCAGCCCTGACCAGGAAGCAGCTTCTGACCTGGCCACAGGGCAAGAGGGTGGGACAGGCCTGTCCTGAGGGCAGATGCCATGCAGTTCCTGCTGGAGGACTGAGAGCTGTTGACCTCAGAGAGCCAAGAGGCGGCGCAGGCTCGTGGCAGTGTTTGAGGTGTGGATTCTCAGCCTCGAAGGTAGAGATGGGCGGATGGTTGCACAGGGTGAGGGCACCTGACAACAGAACTGTGTGCCTAGCAGGTTGAAGCGGCCATTTAAACTGTGTGCATAATTTTATCACAAAAATGTCAAAGCACTGGTTTCAAGCTGGCCGTGAAGAGCCGTGTTCTTGCTTTGAGCATATGTGTCGCACGTGTGAGCACGGGAGCAGCAGAGCCTGGTTTCCGCGAGACCTGGAATGTAAGCGGGTGCTCGACTGCCGGGCCCTTGCTCTGCGCCGTGGATGGTGGCCTGCGGTTCTGCGTGGCTGGAGAACCGAGCTGGCTGTTGCCAGGCAGATCAGAGCTGCACGGCCCACTGAAGGGCCAGGGCCACCGTGCTCGTCAGCCAAGGCGCACCACTCTCGCTGACATTAACGACCCCAGTTCACTCTTCTAAAGGGGTAAAATCGCCCGCACACAGCTCCTCAAGACACTGGCCAGTCGCCATGCTGCCCCGCAGTTCCCCCACCAGCACGGCTGGTCTGGGGACCCTCACGATGATGTCTGCACTCCTGGCAACACCCCGTGTACTAGTCCTGAATGTCCTGGTCCCTGGGGCAGCTCCTTGCAGGTTTGGGGACACACACAGGACTGCACATCCCCAGATGCCAGAGATGCTGATGACATCCACCCAGTGGGCAGGAAGCAGACCCTTACTGGGCCTCCTGGCTCCTGCACCAGTTCCCGAGGAGATGGGGCAAGAGGCTGGCAGAAAGCATGCCAGCTCCCCGAAGTCCGCTCCGAGGGTGCTGAGGGACAGAGCCCCACCAGGTCCCAGAGGCCTGGTGCTGCTTTGGGGGTCGGACCCGGCTTCTCCTGCTGGTGTAGCACTCAGTGCCCCCAGGGTCACCCCTCTCCTGAAAGTTACTCTCACTGTCCTGCACTGTGGGGGAGAGGGACAGTGTTCTAATGCTTCTTGTGACCTTGATGCCTCTGAGCCGAAGCCCTCTGCAGGGCCCCCCAAGTCTCCTCTCCTCAGGGCTGGAGGACGAGGGTGGGCCCAAGGGCCCGGGGGACCCCAAGCAGTAAGGGCAGTCCTGGAGGGGCTACGCATGTGAGGGGACACAGGAACGGCAAGCACTGCTGCAGCAGATCTGACATCCTGACAGCGGGCGTGGCCACCAGGATGTGGGGAGGCGGATTTTACTCCTTTGGAAGAGTGAACTGGGGTCATTAATGTCAGTGAGAATGATGTGCTTTGGCTGACAAGCGTGGTGGCCCTGGCCCTTCAGTGGGCCGTGCAGCTCTGATCCTCCAGCCACAGTTTCTGGGGGCAGGATGCAGCCCCGCAGCAGGTGCCACCAGGGACCCCAGAGACAGGGGCATGGCAAGGCCCAAAATGAGGACCACAGCCCCAAGAGCAGGCCAGGCACACTCTGCAGCGCTCCCTGGCTGAGCAGAATTAATTAAAAGCCACAAGCTAAATAAACCACCCCGGGGAAGATTATCTCCCTCCATAATTGAATTGTGAACTCTGCTCTCCAAGGTTCAACTGTCTTAAATTAATGAGCCCTGTCTGGCGGGACCCCAGGCGGTTCTTGAAATGGAAATCCCAGGTCCCTCCTGCCAGGGGCCTTCCTTGCTGCCCGCCTGCTGCTGCACTCCCGGCTTCCTTCCTGCAGTCGGAGCAGCTCAGGACCACGTCTGTCTACACTGAAGCCATTGCTGCGGTTCTGCCCAGAACTCGGGCTGGAATAAGCCACTTCTGCAGGTGAGTACGGACAGTGCTCAGATCCAAGTCAGACCAGAGGCAGGGCTCAACTCACTTAGTGCTGCTGGCCTTTAACACATTCAGGACCCTGCCCCTTGCCACGGCCAGCACAATGCGGGCAGTGACCGTCCCTGCACTGCACCCTGCCCTGAGCAGGCACATGCAGGGTCACTCCTTGGCTCTGGTTCCTGGACATGCTACCCACGGCCTCTCCCCATCCACTGGGGGTGAAATAGGCATTCTTCCACACTGGTGATACCATTGTGTTGTCACCAATGAGGGCTTGAGGGAGCAGAACATTGGGTGTGGCACAGTTGACGGCTCATAGCCAACCACCACTGGCTCCTGAGGACTGATCCCCGCAGTACCTGCCGCAAGGGAACTCCCTCAGCATGTCCTGCTCCTCCTGGGGGCTCCAGGGGGTGGCATTTCTGTGGTTGCTGCAGGTGACGCATGCATTTCTCCTGGCCTATGTGAATGCCCAACTTCCAGGTCACCAGGTCCCCACCAGGGGCATTTGCAGCTGCATTCAGAGCCCAGAGCCCAGCAAGGGCAGGCTGGCCACAGGGCCTGGAGTAGAGACAGGTACCACACAGCCTCCAGGGATGGAACATCTGGGTCCCAGAACTTGTGTGGGAACTCTGACCCCAGGGTCATGGAGTTTGGGGTGATTCAGGTGGATGAAGCCCCCGTCCTTTCTAAGAGGACACATCAGAGCGCATGCTGTCTGCTACACAGACTTGGTGGGAAGACAGCCCCCTCTACCAGCTGGAGCCCCCAGCCTGTCCTCACAGTGCTGCCTGGGCACGGCACCTGGCAGGGGCCGCCCAGCCCCCAGGTGCTGCCATGGCACTTTGACAGCTTTACCTGCCCTTCCTTCCTCCGTCCAAACAGCAGGCGGAGACGGCACAGGAGAGGGTGTGGATAGTGGCTGGCACTGAGTCACAGCACCGGGGAAGGGGCCTCCTGCGGCTCTGGGGTGTTCTGAGTGGACCACTGACTCCTTGGTAGGCCAGGCCATGGCTGTCCTGAGCCGCCCTGCACAGTGGAGGACTGTGCATGCTGGGTTATAATGGGGCGAGATGGCCGGGCTCTCAGACTGCCCAGACCAGGGTCTCATCCTCTCAACGCTGGGCAGTCCCTCATCTACATGCTGGGCGATTTCGCACTCTGTATGGAAAGCAGTGCCCCACACTCCACGACCCGTTGCCATGTTCAGCACCCCAATGACAGCCACACCTCTCTCAACCTGTATGATCTGTGCCCACACGGGTGTGTCCACACCCACAGACAGCAGGCTTCACTCATGCCAGCCAGAGTACTCCCGAGCCAGGCAGACTTGAGGGTCCCTGTTCCCCCACTCTCGCCTTGGCTAGCCAAACTCTGCTTGTCTTCAAATGCAAGGTGTGTCACTCACTTAGAAAGCACAACTAACACTCACTCCTGCAACCCAGCAGCCCTCAGCGTCCACGGGCGCAACCCCGCCTGGTCGCTTAGCGGGTCAGCTTCTCCTGCCATGCCTGAGGAACGCTCTGTGGGTTCTCAGCTCTTTCATTCTTTGGAGAATATTTGATTAGTGTCTGTAATCAAACCCACCTAGACAAGGCCTTGCGTAGTGCACGCAGTGTGTTAGCCCATAAAGATGGGGAAACCTCTATGCTGAACATTTCCAGACTATGAGGGCTATGGGTTTCTGTACAGTGACAACTCAGCACACCAACTGGGGTCTGTAGGGACCCACAGCCCAAAGTCACCCACAGGGGCCCAAGGTGCTGGACTTGTTTTGCCTGCCAAGAGTGGAGGTCGTGACCCCAGAAGCCCTCCCCACTGTCACTGCCCACAGTGGAGCACAGGGACAGAGCTCACTGCGGGCAGCAGGGGGGCTTCTCATGCTGGACGGTGCCACTGAGGCTGCGCCACCCCCTGCCCAGGCAGTGCTGAGCCAAGCTCCCATCCACGTAGGGAGGCCTGGCTGCTCCTTCACCCTCTTCCCAGGTCCCCCGCTATGTCCCATGGGTGGACAAGTGTGTTCTTCAGCTGTGTCTCTAAAAATTTGAAGTACCCAGCCAGGCGCATCCCTTACCCCCAGTGCTCTGGGGGGCTGAGGCAGGAAGATTGCAAGTTTGAACCCAGCCTAGAAAACTCAACTACTTAGAAAGACCCTGTCTCAAAAACAAAGGGCTGTGGTGCAGCTCTGTGCCAAAGCCAATGCTTCAATCCCCACAGCTAGAAATGAATGAAAGAGTGAATGAATGAATGAACAAACAGGGCTAGGGATGTGGCTCAGTGCAAAGCCTAGGTTCCTTCTCAGAAGCACAAAAATAAAGAAGGCCCACGTCGGCTTCCAAGTAAGTGGCGCCTACTGAAGGTCAGGGCTGAACATTTCTCATGCGCTGTTTCCTGTTCCTACTCCCCAGCAACACAGGTGTCATCAAAAGCACCCCAAGTAGCCTGACATTTGCCGCACTGGTGGGACCCACATGGGCTGGCAGGAACCATGACAGGGATCATGTCCATCTGCACGGTCAGCCTGTGAGCCCCCGACAGCAGATAGCACAGAGGCCTGCCTAGTGACAAACAGTGACAGTGACATGTTGAGCCAACCTCTGACTTCCAACCCCATGAGCTTGGCCAGAGAATCTCCCAGGACGCAGACATCAGGGCTTCAGTGAGGGAGGCCCCCAGCTTGAGGGAGAAGCCCAGGAGGCCTGGCTCACATGAGCACCACATGGACAATGGCTAGGACACAGTGCCGGGGCGTCCTATGGGGGCGTCATGGCTAAAATGCTCTTATTGACTGGAATTCCAGCTTACCCAGGCATCAGGCTGGTAACGGCAGTCCTGCGTCAACTCTGACCACACACAGTGGCCTCCGCTCTCAGGGACCCGGTGCCCCAGTATCATGGCATGCACGTCCTCACCAGCGCCCTTCTGGACAGAGGCAGGGCCATTCCAAACAGAGCAGGACTCCCTGGAGCCCCAGGGCTCTGCGCGCATTGAACCTACCATGACTATGCCATCAGCAAATTAAAATCAATTGAAATCAATTTAGCCGGATAAAGTCTCCCTCCTGGCTGCAGCTCATCTGCCGCCATGCCAGCGCCAGCATGGAAACAGGTGCTTGTAAATTAATTAGCCTCCCGCAACACACCTTAAGATGAGCTTCCCAGCACCGCCTGGCAGGCAGCCATCCTGGCCCCCGAGACGATCAGCGTCTGTAAATATTGAGATTTGATAAAGTGCGGCTGCTCCGGCGGCAGATGGCTGGGGACGGTCGCTGACACCGCCGGCGCGCAGGAAGCCTGGCCCGGCCCCCTCTGGGACCGCAAGGGCCTAGCCCCTCCACAGCTATTTGCCTCCTAATTGAAAATCCTTATTCCCAGATGGAGCCGGCGCACGTCCGCGGCGAGGCACCCGGTGCTGCTTGACTGTTGATACTCGGGTAATTGCTTTCAGTAATGCAGGTTAAATGTGACATTTAGTGCTTAATAAAAATTATCAAGGCCAAAGCCGTTTATCATTCTCACACTTTGGGCTGTCACTGCCGAGGGGAACTCTCCATTCATCCGGCTTCCAAGAGGAGCAGCTTCGCTGCCGCGCTTGGAGGACGGCTGCTTTGTCTTTGTCGCACCTCGCCCATCCCTCCTCCCTTTTCACGCTTTTAAAAGATTTGTCTGTTGACAAAAACACCCACCCTGAACCCAGACACATGGTGCTGCTGCCTGCTCAGCGCGGCACTGAGAAGGATGCAGGTGAGAGACTGCGGCTATGATGCTGCAGGGAAGGCAGTGCTGAGCTGCTCCTGCTGCGGCAGCGACCTGGGAGGCATGCGAGGGCTCGACATGGGCACAGGCAATCAGGGAGTGGGGCGTGGTGACACACGCCTGCAACCTCAGCACTCGGGAGGCTGAGGCAGGAGGATACCTGTGAGTTCAAGGCCACCCTGAATTATACATAGTAAGACCCGGGCTAAAAAAGCAAACAAAAAGAGCTGGCCTTCCTGAAGTGTAATTATATGCCAATGGCCACTTTCTACGAATAAACAACAGAAAGCCCCAGACTCACACAGGCAGCAGGAGCCAGGCCCTGGTGTCCCTTGTGGGTAGCCATCCCTGCAGGAAATTAGGACTCCCCTGGCCACGTCCCCTGGAGTCCCCTGGTCTGCTCTAGCAGTATTTAAGTCAAGGAAGGAGGATTTGTTCAGAATCCATGCTCCGCTCTAGACAGGAGCCCAGGGAGGCCAGAAGTCAGGGGGAGGCCACAGAGCCCCACCAATGCCTGCTGGCTCCTTCTGGCAATCATCTTCCTGTGGGACAACAAAGAGGTGACACGGCCAGCATCCATGGCAGAGCATGCAAGGGAACAAAAAGCACCTGGCCCTCCTGCTCTTCCTGCTGTTCCTCTAGTCCCTGCAGGCGGGATGATGTCCCAGACATCACCCGCACCTCTGCGGTCCCTGCTGTTGTCTCACAGGGCTGGACAGCGCAGTGCTTTGGGCATTGGTCCTGGTGGTGGGGCTTTAAAGTGGAGGTTCTTAATGCTTGACAATTACAAATGGCTAATTACAGATGACACTATGCACAGATTACTGTATAAATCCTTGCATATTCTTGATTCTACTTATTATTTTTTGGTGGTACTAGGAATGGAACCCGGAGTCTCCATACTCAGGTGCATGCTTGGCCTTTTTACATTTTCTAGTTTTCATTTTGAGTGGGGTCATCAGGCAAGGCTCCAACTCAGTCTTCCACCTGCCCTCCCTGGTGTGTGCCCCACTGTGCCTGGCTCTGGATCCACTTTTTAGGGTATGCTACAAGGGGAGGTGCTGTCCCACCTGTGGCCGGAGCAGCTGCTTGGGGAGACACAGAGGACCTTCGCCCATTTTCCCCACCCCCTTTGAGAACGAGCAGAGCCCTTCTTTGCAGCTTGGTGGCAAAAAAGGACTCCTTATTTTGATACTTCGGTCACCGAGGGAGAAGTGGTGCAGGCTCGGGGAGTCCTGGCCACCTGTATTTCTGCTTTTCTTCTTTAGTTTGGTGTGAGGAGTCACGCACACCCTGGCCTATGTGTTTGTGTCTCCTGCTGAAGGCATTTCCCCCTGGACAGTCGTTTTGAACTTATTTTCAGGAGACAGAAATATATTGTCACCAAATCTATCAAACCTCCCTATGTCTGCGCCTGTCAGTGTACTGAGGAAGGGGCGAGCTCACATCACGACTGTACAGCGTCCTTTGCACCTTTTCTTTCTGGATGATGGAATGCTTTGCATTCAACCTCTCCCTCCACTGAGGCACAGAGTGACACGTGGAGTCTGGGGACCACGCCTCTCCTGCCTGCGGCCAGTCCCCTTCCGGTACTCTGTAAGGAATGCCCGCGCGACCCCACTGCCGGGGCCTCTCTGGGGCCACGCACTCCCAGTGTCCACGGCTCCTCACCGCACTTGAGCTACTGAGGATGAAGACATGATATGGCTTTTACAAGTTTTCTGGTTTTTAAAATATTGGTTTACTGCATATAGAGTCTAAAGTAATAGGAAGCCCTATTGTGAGCTGTGGAAATGGTCCCAGCCTCCTGCGAGCCACCCGCTACAGTTCATATCTAGATGTCCCCAAAGCCTTCTGCGCTCACAGAAGGGAATTTTGGAAGGCGCCGGACCCTGGGCTCAGAGCTGACTGCTGTTAGGAGGCAGGGGCCTGGGCCTGGTGCGAGAGGAGGGGCCTGTAGGAGGGGGAGGGGCCGGTGGGGGGCGGGGCCGTGGAGGAGTCGTCCGATAGCTGGTGGAGAAAGCGGGACCTGCTGCAGGAGGTGGTCCCTGGAGGTGTGGCCTGGAAGCTCGGTCTTCCCCGTCTTCCCGGGGCTCTGTCACCTGCTGTCACAGTTCTCTTGCTCAGTGGCTGCTCTGTAAGGCAGGTAAATCAGGATAAGCTGAGCTTTCGAGTTGCCAGCTGGGTTTTATTTTGGGGGAAGCACAGTAATGGCAAACTTTCTCAGTTCTAAATGGTTTGTTCTTTGCATTTTTCTGCCTCTTAGCACCACACTAAATTACAGGGTGATCAAGTCATGGACAGCCACATGTGCCACCCACAAGGGGCCCAGGGTCTTCAACCACAAAATGATGCTGGCTAGGTATTGGAGGGAGTAGCTTTTCTGTGTTGACGGATTGTTCTCTCCTCTGAGGTACTAAGAGGTGTTCAGGTCTTTTGAAGGGTGGTCAATGCATACTGGCCTGCTTCCCATGGGCCACCACTCTGCAAGCCAGCCCCACGGTCACCCCTTCATTCGCCCATGAGTCAATGTCCTGACACACAGCACCATGACCCAGTACGCCATACGCCGCACCAGGACACTGCACAGGGACACCGCGTGGGGACGTCAGCGGGGTCCACACGCGGTGTCCAGGCTTCCCCAGGACTGGAATTTTCTGCAGCCACCATCTCTAAGACTACCTCTGCGGTTCTTAAGCCCTCGGATACAGCGAGATCCGCTCTGGGGAGACCCGCAAGGAGGCCACTAATGTAAGAGGCATGATCAAAACCACAACGAAGGTACAATTGTCAGTTATTATGCGAAAGACACGCAGCCGCGAGTCCCTCGAACACTCGCCCGCACTTGGACCGCGCTCTGCCCTCGTCCTGGCGCTTCCGGGGCGCTCAGGAAGGGGTCCTCCTCCTCCTCAGGGTCCTCAGTAGGCTGTCGTGGCCGCCCCGTGTCCCGCGACGACGGGCGAGGACGCGGGTCCTGCCCTCGCGGTCCGCGGGCGCGCTCGGCGCAGAACTCGCCGCGTGTCTTCTCCCGCCTGGTAGAGCCGCCGCTTCCCTGCGGCCCGTCCTGACTTCCCGGTGGACTCGGGTCTCTCCGCGGCGCTGCAGCCGCGCGGAAGGGCTTCCGAGCCCTCGGGACGCGTGTCCCCAGCGGCGGGCCCGCAGCGCCACCGCAGGCAGGGCAGAGGCCGCCCCTCCGCGAGCCCCGCCTGCAGCCTCCGCTCCCGCACCGGGCACGGCGGAGAGCCCACGCCGCGCAGCGTCCCGCCCGCGTGCGGACGCGGTAGCCCGCGAGCTCTGGGCCAAGGCCTTCCCCGCTCGCACTTCGGCTCCCTGATGGCTGCGCTCCGCTCGCCCTCACCGGCCGCGACGCCGGAGCAAGCAGGCCGGCCGACTCCGCCCACCGGCGGCTCAAGCTAGCCACCCGTTCTGCACAGAGGCTGTACATCCGCGAGCCTCTGGGGAAAATAACTCGGGAAAATTGTATCCCGGGTGCTAAATGACTTAATGGATAATAAGATGGCGTGTGCTTCTGAGACTGCTATTTAAAGACCCGCTTGACATTTTATGTAAAGTGAACACTAGCTTTTATGTAATCATGGGACCTTACCCAGCTTTCCTGGCAAGTTTGCTATTTATGGAAGATGTGCTTTTTCAAAGCAGGTTTCATACCACTTCCGGGCCTCCTTACAGAGGTCCTGAAGTCGCTGATAGCCCACCTGCCTTCCACCAGGAACTCAAGGTGACACATGGCATCAGGGCACAGTGGGCAGGGGGCAGGGGGCAGAGCGTCAGCGAGGGACACCGGCAGGACCCTGGCCCCAATCACTGCGCCACGGCCCCGCCCCCACAGACTCCGCAAAGCTCCACCCCACCCAGGCTATCTGTCTGAGCGCTGTCCCTTCTATGTCACCACCAGCCCCACGCCCTGATCACACCTCAGTCTGTGCCCCATGCACTCTGGGCACTCAGGGCACCCCCAAGCCGCAGCCTCAGGCATCATCTCCCCAAGTGTGACCACTAGATGCCCCAAATGTCACAAACAGAGGTCAAAGTCTCCCAGGTGGGCATAGCTCCATGCAAAAGCCTTGGGTTCACTCTCCAGTGCCACAGAAAAGGCCTCAGGGAGAGAGGCCACAGAGTTGTGACCACAGAGCCCGATTCAGCATGGCACATGCCAGTCTCCACCATGAAGTGGTAAGAAGCACAGTTTTAGGGATACCAGGGTTCCTGCCCCTCCCACTGAGTTTCTACAGCGACTGGGGGCCTCAGAAAAGCCAGCAGGTCTCATCTGTCGGGGCCTTTGAAACCAACCCTGGGCTGTAGTCACTGCAGGGTCGCAGACACCTCAGCCCCTAGGTCTAGGGCCAGAGGCCTAAAGCCCAAGTTCACGCAGCACTGCACCCTGCGGGCTCCTGGGGGATACTTCCTGTATCCTCCAGCCTCTGGGTTGGCCTCTGGGGTCCTGCGGGACAGACACAGGTCCCTTCCTCTGTCTGTGAGTCTCCAAGGCCCCAGATGTACGAGGTCAGAACCATCCCACTCCACAGGACTTCTCAGGACCTGATCTCACCTGGAAAGCTCGTGAGCTTCATCTGCTGCACCTGCGTGAGCACGTGCCCACGTGCGCTGAGCAGCACTAGCCAACGTTCACGTCTCGCCATGGGTCTGTCCACACAGCTGAGGAGGGACAACTCTGCGCTCTGCGCCTGGCCAGCATTACAGTGATGACAACACAGGAGCTGGCTCTTGACTCGCACGGTCCCCATCTGGTTGGGGAAAATCAATTCAACTCCCAGAAGCAATAAGAGAACAAGAGGTGACCAGGGACCCCCAAAGTTCCAGGTGGGTATAAAGGGATGCACCTGTATCCCAGCACTGTGGGAGGCGGAGGCAGGATGACCCAAGTCCAAGCTGAGCCTGGACAACTTGATGACTTAGGGACCTAGTAAGGCCCTGTCTGAACAGACACGCACAGTGCAGCTCGGTGCAAAGTGTCCAGTCTCCACACTAAATAAATTAATACGTAAAAGTTTCCTGGGCAGTAACAGCTGTGGTGGCTTCAACAGTCAGGAATCTGATCCACAGAGTGGGCGGGACTGGTACAACTTGGGCGATGGTGGAAACTGAGGAAGCCCCTCCTCACTAGCCTGCATCCTGCAGAGGCCGGGCTCAGAGGGGTGGGAGAGCAGGGAGCCACAGAGAACCCTGTGCCCTGGGTGGCAGGCATTGACCACAAATCTGAAGCTCCCCGCCTGGTACAACCTTTAAAAAGCCAGCCCTTTGGGGGGCAGGGAGATGGCTCAATATAATAAGTGCTTGCCTGGCAAGCGCAAGGGCCTGTGTGTGTGTGTGTGTGTGTGTGTGTGTGTGTGTGTGTGAAGGACCAGTAGCATTCTGGGCTCCCAGCAGGAGCTGGGGAGGAGGAAAGCCCCTGGCCAGAGCTGGAGCTCCAGCAGGTCTGGTAAATCAGCTGATGAGGGCTATTGGCAGCCCACCCGACCGGTGGCCCAGGACACCGAGAGGGAACCCCACTGCACACGTTGGACGCGCCTGGGCCCACAGAGCCAGGGGTCCTCACCCAAGCACACTGGGTGCCCGTAGGATGGCCAGAGGGGAGAGATTCTGCCCACTCGTGAGTCCACCCAACCCTGAGTTGCTGCAGCTGGCATGTGACTGGCCACGGAAGAGGGTTCCTCAGAGCTGAATTACAAGGGCTGGCCCCGCAGCCATGAGAAACACTAAATAGAACTGAGCTGGTCACGAATAAGAAGCAGCCAGGCAGGGACACCCGCCTATGCATCAAGATTAGCGTAAAATTAGATTAAATCTGGAGTTCACTGCTAAAATGCAAACCTAAAAACAAGCCAACCAGGGAAACACTCCTGACTGCTCTCATCCAGGTTTACGGATGCTTTTCAATCAATAACTCTTAGATTTCAGCCTGAGCAGGCGTCTTGCCTGTGGTCACAGAACTATAGCAAACAGGAAAGGGCAGGAGAGTCCTCTCTCCCACGAGGAGGAGCAGGGGGGAAGGGTGAGGAGGCTGGAACGCAGACCCGCACTTGGCGGGTTGGCAGAGGAGACTCGGGTTGGCAGAGGAGACTCGGGTTGGCAGAGGAGACTCATGTTGGCCCCTTGGGCAGCTTGTGCGCAGCTCGGCACAGGCCTGGCCACCCTCTGATGAGCGTGGTGGCATGTACCTGTCACCCCAGCACTCAGGAGGTGGAGGCAGGAGGACTGCTGTGAGCTTGAGGCTAGCCTGTGCTACATACATAGCGAGTCCAAGGACTCTGACCGAATCATTGGAGTGGTGGGCTGCTGGCCATGAACGCTGCGGCTCTGCAGTGTGGGCCAGCCTGGGTGCAGCCCAGCAGCCCTGGGTCACGAGCCACAGAGCAGAGACAGACAGGGTTCCTACCACAGAAGCCAGCACAGTGCTTTGATAAAGGCGCAGTGAGAAGGGAGGAGCGGAAGCGATGTCACAGCAAGCTCACCTGACACAGGAGGTGGGGGGTGGTGAGCATCTGAATCTCCAACGACCTATAGGCTGGCGGTGTGGTGCTGCCAGACCAGGAACCTTCAGGGGACACACAGGGCCTCTCAGCAGGAGGACCCCTGGGGCTTTCCCCACCTGCCCCCACTGATACCTGGGAAGCAGCCTCCTCTTCCTGTGTAACCCCACACACATCCTGTGGCCATTTCAACGCCCCGCCCCCTCTGAGCCAGTGACCCTGAGCATAGAACCATCCAGGTATGGAGTTTTCCATCCAGGTATCATCAGTGATGATGCCTTGTACCTGTGGGTATTTAATAAACATTTGCTGGATGGGTGAATAAGTGGATGGATGGATGGATGGACGGACGGATGGGTGGGTGGATGGATAAGTGGATGGTGGATGATGCATGGGTGGACAGATGGATGGATGGATGGACAGATGATAGGTGAATGGGTGGATGATGAGGGATGGATGGATGGATGGATGGATGGATGGATGGATGGATGATAGTTGAATGGGTGGATGATGAGGGGTGGATGGATGGATGGATGGATGGATGGATGGATGGATGGATGGATGGATGGGATCGATGGACAATGGATGGGTGGGTGGGTGGAGAACGAACAAGGCTGGCAGGGTTGGGAGGGGATGGATAGGGCACAGAGTGGGAGTCAGGTAGACTGCTGAAGGTAGAAGCCTGCACTTTGCTCTCTCGCTACTTATCTAAGGATGGGCCAGTTTCTCAACATCTCGTTCTCCGCCTTGTGAGATGAAGGACATGCTGGCTTCTAAACCTGAAAAGCACAGCAGGAGCCGGTGGGTGTTACTGAGAGCACACTCAGTGAATCCTCTCGGTTAACCTTTGCCGAGATGAATGTCAAAGGCGCCAGGACTCACCACAGCTCACGGGTGAGGGAACTGAAGCTCAGGAGACCACTCTGCTCTAGTCCGCAAGGGATCCCTCGAGCCTGGGCTCGCCCACACCCAGAGCTCATGGTCGGGATGAAGCTGTAGGACAAAGTTTTGCCCAGCCTAACTTGCCAGAGCTTAACCTAAACTCCCAATCCTCCTGCCACACCCTCCCAAATTGCTGGGCCCTCAGGTGCACAACACCATGCCCAGCTCAAAGCCTACATTTTGGAGGACAAACCAGATAGCCTGGAGGGCTTCGTGGAAGCCACTGTCCACCAGAACACACTATTCAGTGACCAGCTTCCAAGAGCGACTGTCCCGAAAGAACAGCTGAGAGGCACACACTGCAGCTACCATGTGCACCCCCTCACCCACGGTCCTAGAGAGTTACAGAAGGCCCGACAAGGGGGAGGAGGCAGACCACGCCTCTGACCCCAACTGTGGTCTCCACCAAACTGAATACTAGATGGGCTGCAAAGCCCTCACACCTGCTCCTGCCACAGGCCTCTACCGGGGACCGGTCCTGGGCGGTGTCCCCAGCCTCCCACAGCCCCCACCAGAACAACACACTCTGCCTGTCCCAGAAAGCTACTGACTCTGCAGGCCTGGACGCAGCCCCACCCCCACCCCCAGTCCTGCTCTGGTCCTCAGGGAGTGGCAGACCCTGGGAGTCGGGCCACAGACACGGCTTTTTGCTCTGCAAAGGCCACAGGGAGGTGTTAGGTTCTGCCTCTGGAGCCCCCCAGGAAAGAGCGATGGTAGGCAGGTGCGTGAGCAGACAGCAGAGCCACCGGAGACGTGGCAGGGGCTGATGGGGCAGCCGCCTGCCCGTGACTCACCCACTCCTTACGCACTGTGTTTCCCTCCCTTTATGTGGCCCAGGGCTATAGCCGCCCAGTCTTGCCCTGGGCTCACTCCTGCAGCGCTCAGTCATTGAGGCGCTGTCAGGTGGGACCCTGCTCTCCCATCACTCTCCCTCCGTCCTCCCTCCATTCCCTCTCTGCTCCCCCTCCACTGCATGCCCCCTGGGAATGCATTTCATTCCTAGAAACCTATTCCCCACAAGGGCTGGTCACAGACCTCCCGACCTGAAGGACATAAGCAGCTCTGGCTTTCGCCAACTGCAGACTCCTGCTACGCCGTCTCTTACTGCTCCAGCCATAGGGAGGGAGAAAGCGGTGCCGGCGCTGCCGAAGATCTCTGGTTGTTGGGATTATTTTGTGTTGTTCTGCTTGTGGCATAGGTGATTCCATGAACCCCCAGTCAGGGGTGTTGCTCAGCATCGGGGTGCCGGCAGTGTGGAGTGCATGGTGGGCAGGATAAAAAGTGCAGAAAGCCCAGCTGAGGCCGTGAAGCAAACTCCACAGTGAGACCTGCACTCTTGGATGGATTAGGGAAGCAGCGGAGACACTGGTAGAAGTTGAAGACCTACATATCTTGTGTTTTATATCCAGAGAAACTTCCACGTGCCCAGGGAACAAATACAAAGGTGGAGGCTGCCCAGGTACCCATCCCATGGGGCAGCGTAAGCTACCGCATGTCCACGCAATGGAATACCATGCAGCCAGGAAAGGGAAGGCATAGATGCTGCCGTGGACAAGTCTTAATGCCGAGCCCCCTACTGTAGTCCACTTGCTAGCCTTCATGGTGGTGACAGGCGTCTATAATACTACACCTCCTCTTTTGCATGTCTGCCCAAAATTGCTCATCACAAAACCCTGTGTGTCAATTACAAGAGGAAAGGAGTACTACTCAGCCATGAAGAGGGTAAACAGGTCATTTCTAGGAGAATGGGTGGATCTGGAGAGCATCACACTAGGAGAAGTAAGCCAGCACAGAAGGGTATCGCATCGCTCTTTATGTAAGAAGCCAAAATATGAGTAACTTAAAGAGCAAGTTAAAAGAAGTGGCGGGAGGCGGGAGGGAGGTGGGCTTCGCGAGAGGAAAGAGGGCCCGGCAGGGGCAAGCGCAAAGCGGGGGGCAGGAGCAGTTGGGGCGCGGCGTGCGCGCATGTGGCCTCAAGACGGCTGTCACTGAAAACAGAGTGCAAAACATGGAAGGGGACTTAGTTCCACTTCACATTCTGCAGGAAAAACACCAGCTCCTAGTAGTTTGCTCTTGGGGGTGGGTTTGCTTAAAGCAGGCCGTCAGCAGCAGGCCCGGCAAGCCCCCAGCTTCAGGCCCTCCTGCCTCAGCCTCTTGCGTTCGGGGAGCACAGGTGTCACTCTGCAGGAAGCCCACACTTTCCCTGGCATGTCTTCCTCGCTTCCCGGGCCACACCTTCTAAGGGAGCTCCCAGCCTCCTGGGTGTGGCGCCCAGGCTGGCAGGGCATCCCGCAAGCTCGGTGTGCTGGGCAGCCGCCCAGGGCGAGGCGTTGGCCAGCCTCCCCTGGAGTCGGAAATAGCCACTCTGCCTTGCACCAGCCCAGTGAGCTCCGCAGGAAAGCGCGGTGCTCCGCGCCCCACGACCAGCGCTGCCGAGGCACTGGGGCCACAATGACAGCCCACCCACCCCCGGGGGCCTGAGTGGGCCCTGCACCCCCAGGGCCGTGGCCAGCCACTTCTCCTGGTCATTTCTCTGTGGAGCCCGGAGCCATTCACCTCCGGGCTGGGCATGTGACCCCCCCTGCTTGAGGGGCACCCTGGCATTCCTAGACGAATCCTCAGGAAGGTGGTCAGCATCCCCACTCACTGGGTGCCCACAGCACCTGAGCCCCAGTGTCCCCAAGATCCTACCCAGGAGCAACCAGGGACAGGGCCACCCCAGGCAGGTCGTAACAACTCCCCTCTGCAGGAGCTGCAGAGAAAGTCGATATGCACACAATTAAGCTGCACCTGATAAAAGTAAGTTTAATTAAGAGGACACTTGGGTATGCAGGTCTCTTTGATATGTGCCCTGCCCTGGATATCTAGCTTTGGTCATCGCTAGAGATTAGACACAAACAGATAAATAAGCTGCTGCTTAAAAGTCACATCTTTCAAGGGCAAAATAAACAAATGAGATGGCGGCTGGCACATGGAACCCGGCTCTGCAGGCAGGACCGCACGGCCAGCGCTGCAGGACCGAAGCTGGGGCTGCACGGCTTCTGCGCACTTCAGCCTTCGAGGCGCATTAAGGCAGCGTGTCTTGTGCATTGAATTTATACATAAAGCGACTCCATTTTGCGTTCTTTACACATGTAGATGAGGCAGCTAAATGCTCCCCATGCAGAAGCTGTTTTTGCTAAATCATATCAAAATGTTTCAAGGAGCACACCCAGAAGTGTTGATATATGGAAATTGCTCTTTTTCAAAAGCTGTCCTCGGAGTCCAAATAGCATATCTTGGAACCCTTTCCTCTCCACCCACCATGCCCTTCCCAGCATTTAGGGAGGGCTGGAGGAAATAACTAATATACTAGCACCCTGCTGCCAGCCACAGACTCGCAGAGGCCGGCGCAACATTCGTGTGATCGGCCCTCGAGGACAAGCAGGCTCCGAACCCCAAGCCGCCAAGGACGTAGGAAGCCACGGCTGGGGTCAGAGCCACTTCCTCGCACACTTCTAAGTGAGGGAATTAGGAAGGCGCGCCCTTCCCAGCTCATTACAGGAGACTTACGCTTCCGTGCCGAAGGGGGCTCTCAGCCCCCTCTCCACGTCACACACACTCAGCCACAGCCGCTTTGGGGCAAAAGCAAACCTAAGCCGCAGAACTAAGCCACGGAGGATGGCAGCTCATGGCAGCAGCACTGTGGCCCCTGGCAGGGCTGTGAGTGGGAGAACACAGCCGATTTCACAGCACGGTCCCCAGAGTCCTTAAGCAAGTCTGCCGCAGTGCGAATGCGCTGTCCTGGGTCTTCTACAAAGTAGCACTGAAATGCATGACAGGGCAGCCCGGAGACCAGTGCCGTGTGACACAGAGGTAGAGGAGGCGCGTGTGCACCGCAGCCTCCGGGAGCCTCCAGCCAAGCCTGGTCTGGCCTCAGCTCCTCGCAAGGCTGGGTGGTCCCTGAGCCATGCAGCCAGCGCTCGAGAGGGCCTTGAAAGCAGAAGGAGGGGCAGATAAAGAGGGGCTGCTCAAAAGGAGGTACAGAAACAAAGCCAGCTCCTCCTGCAGCCGACAGCGTTCTCTCAGACAGGAGCATGGCCTCAGCCTGGGATAAAGGACAAGTGCAGCAGACCCGATGCCGCGTCCTGGCTAGGACTCCCAGCCAGGGCCTGGGGACACAGGCGGGGCTGCTCCCTCCTAGCAGAGTCACCTGCCCACAGCCGCCGGACACTGACCTGGTGGCGGCTGGGCACAGGGAGAGGCCAGCAGAGGCCATGCGTAGGGTGGAGGTGATCAGCAGCAGGCTCTCGCGTGCTGAACAAACACCCCCCGCATGCCGGATAGCTCACGCCGCTCGGTGCTGCAGGGCTGGCGGCCTCGCCACGGGTGCCGAGCACGGCTGCCCCTTCCGGCTCCAGCCTCCACCCGGAGGTCCTGAGGGCTCAGACTCTGTAACGGCTTAGTCTGGCTGCCCCCGGGGCCTATTTTCCAGCTGAGGCCGCTTCCCCCAACAGAATAATACACCTAGATTTTTCATCAGCACTAAGTGACCCTTTGATACGTATAATGGCATTGGAGGACATCCATTTAATAGATTCAAACGGTGCCGTGGATCACTCTGTCCTGGTCGGGTCCCCCCGGACACCACTACACACACCGGTGGCCCCATGCCAGCCATCGCGAGCTGGGACCTCTGGGCCCTGCCTCCCAGCCTGTGTCCACCGCGAGGGCCAAGGTCCTCTGCTTCTGCATGGGAGCAGCAGCCAACAACATTTATGGTCGCTCCCCCCTCCGTAGCTTTTGCTTTTTCATTAATAATTTAGTGTTTAGAAAAAAACAAGCTCTTCAAAGCAGAAAAAATCCATTCAAAGCTAAATAAACTATTTTTTTCTCAGAGTCAATGTCTTTGTATTTGGAAATGGCAGCACTGTCACGCCGGCTTAATTAAAGCTACTGGGTTTAGAGAAAGGAAGCCTTGCGGGCGGGCTCACCCTCCGCACTCCGCCAGCTTGAATAGGGCTGGAAATTGGCGCCTGAGCGCTGGGCTGCGTGCACACTCACACATTCTATCCCAGCCGCGCTGCGCTCCTCGCGCCCAAGCAGGAGACGTGTCTATTTAGGGGCTGGCTCGCCGGCCAGGGCTGCTCCCAGCAGAGGAGCCGCTCTCCCATGGCTTCGCACGGCCTTTCTGAAGTTGCAGCCCCAGCAGGCTCCCCACACTCCCTGCACATAGGCCCCCTTTCGCTTCATTGTCAACCTCGGATCTTGCAGGAATCCTGCAGGATGACTGAGAGCGGGCTTCCTCAGCAGAGCCCCTCAGCCGGCCTGGAGCCTGCCCGGATCCAGCCAGAAGCTGCACTCCGTGCCCACCTGTCCATCCGTCCGTCTGTCCGTCCATCTATGCGTCTATCCATCTGCAGAGCCCAGGAGCCACAGGTAAGGGTGCGGGCTCCACGCGGGCTTCACACCTGCTCTTGGGCCTGCCACAGGGAGCCTCCCCACTGCCTGAGGACAGAGCCCAGAGGACAGAGCCCAGATGGCAGCCGTTTTCACAACGGTGCAGAGGCTCACAAGCAGCTCCGGCTCCCTCCGGCCCCGCTGCACTGGGGTTGGGGTCAGCCTGACCCTTGACCCCCCGCTGACCTTTGATCTGGACTGCAAGCTGGAAATACAGCTGAGGACTCCTCTCTCCCAGTGCCATCTGCATAATCTGCTGTCAAAACTGTCAAACAAACAGTTGACTTTGTACACCCCAGCTCAGAAGCAAGCTCAAAACAGCAGAAGCCAGGCCAGGAGGGAGACAGGGCCTCTGGGCTGGGAAAAACAGCCCTTGGTGCGCGTGCAGCAGAAGGGGCCCCAGAATGCGGAGTCCACAGATGGGCCCAGTCGCCGGCGGACACCCAGGCCAACTGCAGCAGTTGGTGTTTCCTCACTGCTCCCCAAACTGGAGACACTCGTCCTCGTCACCAGCCCGGGTTGCAGTGCAAAATGCCATCTGGGTGTGGGAGGCATGCGGGACTCTCCCCGGCTCAGCATCGGGGCGCTGGGCCAAGCTCCGGGGCAGGGCGCTGCCAGAGCCCTCAGCACCCCGCACTGCACTGTCTGCAGAGACGGCTTCACTTCTGACTCCCGCAGAGGCCCCTGAGCCTGCAGTGAGAGGAGTGAGACGCGGCTGTCCTCCTGGGCTGCCCTCACGGCCCCGCCCTGGAAAACGTGCGGCTCGGACTGCAATTAGGGCGCACAGCCGTGCTCAGTGCGTCCTGCCGACTCCTGCTTCGCATCATAATAAAACCACTTTCCAAGCTAAACAGCAGATGCGTTATGCTTGGACCCGGATTATTTTAAATACATTTTTGTTGTTCTTAAACACATAGTGCTGTTTTTAAACAAATTCTTACACAGCAAAGTCTCTTTTCCTGCATTTTTCAGTGCCAAAAACTCAGTGCTCTCTTGCTGGTGGTGGGAGCTAGGCTCCTCTCCAAGCGCAGGCTTCGGGCCTCTCCCTCAGCCTCAGCCTCAGCCTCAGCCTCCTCCGCCTCTGCGCCTCTTCCTCCTCCTCCCCCTCCTCCTCTTCCTCTCCTTCTCTTTCCCCTGCTCCCCTTCCTCCCCCTGCTCCTCCCCCTCCTCCTCCCCCTCCTCCTCCTGTCCCCTGAACACGGCGCACTGCCTCCACCCTGCCTGCCACATTAGCATATTTTGGCTGAGGTATTGTTTTACCCTGACCTGTATAATAAGTGTCACATTAGCAACACAACAAATCAAACGTTTGTTAATTTCCCACACAGCTGGTGGTGTTCTCCTGTCCCCAGATTTTAATTAATATGATAAGTAACACTCGCAAGACAACAGCCTGATTTTCCCCCCTGCATGCATGGGGGTCCATGTGCCACCCGGGTGTGTGTGAGCACGTGTGTGTGCACATGTGTGTGTGCATATATGGCTGCACACGTGTGTGAAAACAGGAGAAAAAGGGGAGAGAAGTCCAGATATTCGAAAGAAACTTTGCAGCAGATCAGGACCCCTCAGACCCACACAGACCCCGTGGCCCCATTTTCAAATTAGACTTGGTTGACACAAATTTTTCCCTCTTCTATATCAAAAAACACCATCCCCAACACATAATAAAAATCATAATGAAATGCACTCGTTTCCATACCTGGGTGGTTGTGTGCTTAGGATTTTAGCCTTTGAGAGAGAGGCTCCATACTGCTGTCTTCAGAAAGGTTTAACTTTAATTTCCCCAGCCTCCCAGAGAATAGTGACAAATAGCATTTCCGATTAGAGGCATACGAGTGTTTGCCTGTGGCCGTGCTACCTGCCTCAAAAGGATGAATCGAAAGCGCCATCTATGCGCGTGAGCTGGGAGTGCAGCCGCGCCTGCGGCCTCTAGCCTCACCTGAGCAGAAGACAGGGGAAAGAGCCACCATGCATCCTTCTGCAAAGAGAGGGCAGAGCGCAACTTCGGATGGGAGGCACAGAGTACAGTACTGCCTGAGAATGAAAGCGGTTTGGGATTTTTACAGATGTTCCACTGAGGGGAGACGTGGTAGGAGCCAGTCACAGCCAGCCAGAAAAACAGCGCTCTGATGAGCGTTGTCGCCCTGGTTCCCTGATTCTGAGTACTTGAGGGCGAAGGAGCCCTCCCTCCCTCCTGGGACTGCAAAGCAACAGCCTGCTGAAAATGCTGAAATTCTTCCCAGTCTTTGTTGCTATTTAACATTTTCTGTCTCTTGCAAAATACAGGATTTCTCCTCCTAAGCTCCAAAACTCCCAGCAGAGAGGAAACCAGGCCCAGGCCCCTCCACTCCCTGGAGATGGTCCCCTCTGGGCAGCTGAATCTGGAGGCCACCGTCCCCAGGCAGGACCCCAGAGAGAGGCAGTGTCCCGGCCGAGGTGCCCAAGTCTGCCTGGCCTCTGAAGCTCCAGCAGAAGCCAACCCGGGGACACACAAGCCAGCTGGGGCGCTGACCACGGTGCTGAAGGAGAGACCTGCCTTCTGCAAGGCGGGTGTGCACCAGGGAGCGCTGGGACTCTGCAGGCCTCCCCGCCCCCCTTGCCCCAGCCTTAGGAGCTGCTCCGAGCATGGCGTCAGGTCCCCCGTCCCTCCACCCCGGGCAGACATGCCACACCAGAGCTTCACCAAGCCACCCTGGCATCACCCTGCCCTGTGAGGTCCTGCGCAACCTGCTATTCAGGGCTGAGAAGGTTCTGAGCAGTTCCTCCACACACCCCAATCCAGCTAAGACCAAGACTAAGACTAAGACCACCCCACTGCTAAGGCCAAGTGTGGGATCAATCACAGAGGACTCCCTGACCCCGTCTACTGCCCTGCCTGAGCTAAACCAGAAATGGCCCCTTCCTGGGATCAGTTTGAGCCCACTGAGAGGTGGCCCAGGGGCAAGTGGCAGTGGGCTGGGTGGCTGGTGGTCTTTCCCCAAGAGAACACTCACCCAAGACAAGAGCCAAGGGTCCTCATGACTTTGGCAAGTAGGATCTGGGTGTCTACAAAGTCAAGGGGCTTTGAGTGGCAGGTGACCATCCAGGAGGAAGCTGGACACTGGGACACAGCCAACTCTCAGGAAAGAGTCTACCAGCAAAGGCAGGGCCAGTACTGAGTGACCAGACCCACAGTGAGACCACGAGCAGTGCACAGATCACCCTGACAGCCAAGGCAGAGGATGGCAGGGCAGACAGGGGCTCAGGACGCACCTGAGCAGCTGAGGCAGCAGAGGAGGTGGGCACTGAGCAGGGACAGGAGCGGGGAGGAAAGCAGGAGATGGGAATAGACAAAAAGGGCAGGTGAGAGAGGAACCAGGGATGGCAGACGATCCAGGCCAGAAAGGAACCAGGGATGGCAGACGATCCAGGCCAGAAGGCACCAGAAGGAGCCAAAGCAGCAAATGGAGGGCAGGAGATAACCCTGTGCATCTTCCAACGTCATACCAGACTCCTTGAGCTGCGCCACCTCACCACTGGGCCCTAATAACGCGGGTAGACATGCACGCACACATCCACACTCCACACGGTAAGGATGAGTCCCAGCTGTCAGACCCCGCGCTCGTGTCAGCTCAGCAGCAGACACTGAGGGGACCCTGGGCTATCACCCTGTCCAAAGAGAGGAGGGTGACTGCCAGGGCCCGGGCACCTGGGATCAGAGTCCAAGCTCGCTGCCACAGGCCCAGGGCGGCGTGGCCATAACAATGTGTTAAAGCAAATTGAAGCCCTCGCCACGTAGGTGCCAAGTTCCGTGGGGTACACTACTAAGAAAGATGATGCCAGTTGGCCCTGTAGAGTGCTGTGTCTAGCATGATGCCCCCAACCTCAGGATGGTTAAAGTGAACATGAATGACGTCTGTTAACAGAGCCCAGAAGTCAGAGGCGCAAGGGCATCACTCGGGCACCAGTGTGATTCAGGCTAGAGGAGCTACAGAGAAAGCTGAACGGCCTCATGTATCCCACCAGCTCACTTCTGTAGGCCAGGAGGTAATTCTGTAAAGTAGAACTTATTTTTTAAACAATATTTTGTTCCATAAAGCAAATTTCAAAATTATTCCCTAACTTTGTAGTTATGGTCATATTCAATTTCCAGAGGGGCAAGGTTTATCAAAAGGTAATAGGCTGCCTGCCAAGAGTCCAGGAGGACAGCAGGCATTGGCAGGCCACGGGCTGTCCAGGGCTCAGGAGGATGGTGGGCATCGGCAGGCCACGGGCTGTCCAGGGCTCAGGAGGACAGCAGGCATCGGCAGACCACGGGCTGTCCAGGGCCCAGGAGGATGGTGGGCATCGGTAGGCCATGGGCTGTCCAGGGCCCAGGAGGACAGTGGGCATCGGTAGGCCACGGGCTGTCCAGGGCCCAGGAGGA
>NW_004524615.1:1648536-1651972 GCF_000260255.1 Octodon degus
GGCTGTCCAGAGCCCAGGAGGATGGTGGGCCTCGGCAGGCCACAGGGTTAGGGGTAGGGCTATCGGTAGGGCTATCGGTAGGGCTATCGGTAGGGCTATCGGTAGGGGTTAGGGCAGGGCTGTACTGCCTGCTCAACGCCCACAAGCTGTGCTAACAGTACACCATCACTAGCCACGAATAGGACTGGTGGCCATTTGCAGACCTATTTGGCTGCTGCAGAAGTAAAAAATAGGCAGGCATGCAGTGAGGGGGTCAGGACTGAGTGGAGCGAAATGCCCTTCGGGGCTGGTGGATGGCTCAGTCCACACCGCGGCTGGTGTCTATGTGACTGTGAAAGGAACCCAAGCCACCCTGCCCAGCACTCACAGCCCCGCACCAGCACACTGTCACCAGGGCATCACCATTCTGACCCACTGTCAGGGGTCTGTCCTGTGGCTCTGAGCCTGGGTGCCACTTTTAAAAGGCCCAGAGGGAAGTACAGAGGACAGAGGAGGCAAAGAAGTGTGGACAGGGTGGTTTCCCGGCATGAACCTCAACCCCATTCACAGGGAAGGAAAGGGCAGTGGCCGCAGAGGCCAGGCAGGCCCATCTGAGTGCCTGTGCTCTCGGGACAGGCCCAGCATGACCCATTACGGCAGCATCCTACCCAGCCCAGGAAAGGGACCCCCGTCCCTCTGGGGCAGGCACCTCACTCCCACTCCTCTTGGTGCCAACCGTACTACTGAGCTGCAGTCTTGTCAAGCAAACGGGATGCAAATATTTATCCTAGGCTCCCAGGACGCTCTGCCCGGCCATCCTTGAGAGGGAGACGGAGGGCCTGCCTATGAGTTGGCCACACACCTCCAACACCCACCCCCGAGGGTGCTCCCAGCATCGGGGAGCTGCATTTCTGAGGGGCCCTGGTGCATGTCTGCTCCTGTCTGGAAGAACGCTGTAAGCTGGTGCAGAAACACACAGGCACTGGGAGCACAAGACACAACAAAGGTTTGAAGACTTAAAGTTTACTGCAGTGGAAGCTCCGCTGACGCGCACCTGCCTCGGAGCCGTCTCCTGGCCTGAGCACTCATCTGACTATGGCCTCTTTCCTGAGGGACATTCAGTCCTGAATGGAGTCAAAGCAGTGCCCAGGCACTTTGACTTTGGGAAGTGCAGGACAACAAGACCCAATCTAGTGACTAAGGTGGACGAGGACTCGGCGTCACAGTTTTACGAGCTGCCTGTCTGTGAGGTGGCACTCAGCAGCCTGACAAATACACACAGGAAAGAGGGCACCAGAGCTGCTGCAGAGAGTGGCCAGACCTTGGGAAGAGTGTGTTGGAGGTAGGGGGAGGACCTTGAGGGACATTTGTGATAATCTACCTTACTGTAATTTTTCTTAATTTAAACATTCATTGTATTTTTCAATCATGCTTATACATAAGAGTCTGCAGAACTCAGATAGCAAAGTGAATAGAAGCTACAGATGGGTCATGAGAGGACTTGGAATAAGGCTGCTGTCTACCACGAGGCCACAGAGCCCCTCTGAGCCCACAGATCTCAGGAGAGGGGCCTGGCAGGTGAGAGGAGGGGTCTTCTGGGACCCGCTCTCCATGGGTCTGCCCCAGAGAGCATGCAGGGGTGCACTCCCAGAGGTCCCGGGGAGCCAGGCAAGTGGGCCAGTGTGACAGCCCTCCAGGCAGCTGGGACCTGGGCGGGGGCACCGACATTGCGCCCTGCTGGGAAGAGACACTGAGCGCCAACACAGGGGCTGCCCAGAGTGGGCCTGGTGCAAGAGGGTACGTCAGCATCCCAGGAGATGCAGGGCAGCCACACTCCACCTCAGTTTCCTCCTGTGAAACAGGCATACCAAGGTGCACACTTCCTGTGAGGCCTGCCTAAGACAAGGCTTACGAAAGTTGGGTGGACCCTTGCTCAAGGACACAGAAAGCCTGTGGCGGCCGGGCCTTCCGCCTGTGTACAGGAGCCGAGAGCAGCATCCAGTGAGGTCCTGAGAAAGCCTGATGGAGCTCCGCCCCGTCTGCTCTCATCTCCGGGCACCACCGACCTAGCCACTCACCCGGCCACTCTGCAGTCCCTCCACCCACCCACCTCTCACCCGGCCAGCCGGCCACCGACCTGCTCACTCGTCCACACCCATCCACTCATCTACTCAACCCGCCACTTGCTCCTGTCTGTGCATCTGATCAGGGCTCATCCACCCACAGACGGTACCTGCGTCCGTGCATTGCATTCTGCTCGGCGGCCTACTGCCTCACCCTTCCGCCCACCTGAGTTTACCGTCCTCATCTCCCTCCTCATGCCCACCCACCCACACATCCAAGTGATCATGCGCTTGCCCACCCAAGGGATCTTCAGCATTTGTCCCCCCCTCCTCCCTCCCTCCTTCACCAAGGACAGCACCAGAACATAGCAGGAAGTAGTAATTTTCGTACGTTTCAGCCCAGTGGGAGGGCCAGAAAGTAACCAAATGAGTGTTGACAAATGCAGAATTAGAGCCATGATGGGGAGAGGTGGGGACTCGAAAATGTGAGGTGGCAGGGGACCTGCGCTCACAGCCAAGCTGAGGGAGCTGGAGGAGCTGCAGGGGTGGACGAATGGGCGGGCAGCCGCGCGGGCTGCTGAGCCTCTGCCAGCGCCGCAGGCTGGGTGGCCCGGGGCAATTCGTCCCACCATGGTCCTGGTGGGCCTCCGCGCGTCTGCTGGGCCCGCAGTCTCTGGTGCGCCTGGGCTCACGTCACCTGCATGCGGACTCGGACCTCTGTAGGGCCTCCTCCTTTCCCAAGAGCATCTCTGGGCGCAGTTCTCTGTCCTCATGTGGACACCACTCATGCAGGGATCACCCTGGCCCAGTGGGACTCAATTCGTCCCAGGTGGTCCGCCAAGCCCAGGACTGGGACTTCAGTGCAACTCCTGAGAGCACACGACGACTCACCCCTAACACTGAGCGGTCGGGAGGCAGGAGCGGGGTGGCCCTGCATGGGGGCTGCGGCAGGCCTGGCAGGCTCAGCTGGGGCCGGAAGGAGGAGGCAGTGGGGGAAAGCTGCAGAACCTGAGGGCATCGGGTGGCACCTCTGAGCGCTGCTCAGGACCAGCCATGACGGGGCTCCTGAGTCCCTGGTTCCACAGGCGCCAAGCACGGTGCTGTCCAATCCACCCCAGTCCCAAGGAGGTGGAGTGGTGCCAGGGACAGCTCAGGGGACAGACTGGTGCGCAAAGAAGGCAGTGGAGACAGGACACGGCTGGGTCCCAGGCAGACCTCTGCCCAAAGCGTGAGCTGTGTGCCAGCCACACCACACCACACCACACCACACCACCGCGGCAGCCCCAGGGAGACCTAGGAGCTGCTGTTGTTAGTGTCCTGTGAGACTGCCCCACGTGTGTGTGAAACATGTCTCGTCCACACCGTGGCATCTATGCACACACACACACACACAC
>NW_004524615.1:1652326-1680652 GCF_000260255.1 Octodon degus
TGGCATCTACACACACACACACACACACACACACACACACACACACCCCGGCCCCACCAGGCCCGATGTTCCGCACTCTGGGTGGTACTGAGCCCAACTAGCCATTGGGACCCATTTTTCTCACTGATGCAGCTCAGCACCTGATCTGACTTTGTGCAGGTCAAAGCAATAACACAGTGACACTCGCGGGGGTCGGCTCACGTCCCAAGTGACCCTGCCAGGCATGGAGAGCATGGCCGAGTTTGCCCATGAAGGTGCCAGGCCTCCATGTGGCTCAGCCCCGAGTGAAGAGCGTGGTTACGGGGTCCTGTGCAGTCCTGCATGCTGTCCTGTCCCAACCTCGGTGACACAAAACTGCCCCGGTCCCTGTACGCTGGCAGCTGCCATCCTTCTCCAGGGGTGCGTGCGCGTGTGTGTAAGCAGGCGTAACAGGATTGTGTATAAGGGGCCACGACTCGCATGCACTGGACAGGCCCAGTAGCGTGCCCCGCAGTCCTGCCCAGGATCACCCTGGTGCAGCACGTGTCATGCCAGAAGGGGGCGCCCGGAGTGCCTGGCCGCAGCAGGGGCATGCCACACTTCAGAGATGTGTCCAGCTGGAGAGGCACTTTGAACCTCCATTAGATTTTCTTGCCCAAGTTCCCCTGCAGCACCATGACATGCAGGTGGCACCTGCAGGGCCAGCTAAGGAGGACTGTGTTTTGCTCTCACCTGCTTTGCAGCCACCCCACCACAACACACACCCAGGGCAGGAGCCACTCGGCACAACGGTGTCCCCTTGGCCCAAACATGCACCGCTTGGGAGCACTGGGCACAGCTGTGCAGCCTGGTGGCAGAGCAAGAGTGCCCACCCAGGGGTGAGGAGGCTGCAGGCACCCCACCAGCTAACTGCGCAGGGCCCCGGCTACCCCGATCCCACACGGGCACCCTGTAGGCTGGGCCCTGACGCCCCAGGGTCCCTGGGCAGTGGTGTCAGAGAGGACCTGGAGAGCATACAGTCACCCTGCTCCTGTGTCCTCAAGCCTCACCAGGTGACAACGCCATGTCTCCCCACTGCAAATCCAGAAAGCGCCCATGCCACCTCCCTGGGAGAGGGCCCTTCCCCAGCCGTGCCCACATCACAGAGCCGGCACCAGATCCCGCAGAGCCCAGCTGTGGGCTCGGAGTCCCGGACGCTCGGGGCAGATGGCAGACGTGGCCCAGCGCATGTCCAAGCCCACCCGCGGCCTGCTGTTGGGGCGCTCCAGCCCCAGCTTCCTCATCTCCAAACTGACCTGAGACTCTGCCCGCCAAGGTCAAGCAACAAGCAGAAAATTCGGACAGAGAGCCTGATGTGTGTTGGTCAAACCTCACCATGGAGGCGGCATCTTGCCCCTGTGACCCCCGTGTCCTCTCCCTCCAGCTCTGGGCAGGGAGCACCCATACCCCAAAACTGGGGCAGGACAGGCCCAGCCCCCAACCTCCACATCCTACCCCACCCACTTCCTGTTGACCGAGGTGGAGGCTAGGAGTTTAGTGCTCCAACAGTGCTGGGCCACCAATGTGAGGCCAAGGTGGCTCTGGATGGGGATGTGGGCTCCCCTCGTGGGGCACACGTGGGCGTCATGGGTGTGTGTGAGTATGCCAGGCAGCCCCAGACCTGCTCTCTCTCAACCCACCAGGCCATCTGTGGTCCCTGCTCAGCCAACCCCAGGGCTGCAGTCCCTACAGGGCCAAGGATCATTCAGATGAGGGCCCAGCCACGGGTGCCCCCGACCTTGGTCCCGACACGTTCATCACCCATTGACTGCACATGCCACACAGCTCACGGGCGCCCTGAGCTACAGCCATCGCTGTCTGTGAGGCCGCCTGCCAGGGCAGGTACCACAGGTGACCTCTCCCAGGTGCCTGTCCCGGCGTGGGCCGTCTCTAACCCCAACCACTCCCCCAGCACCTGCACAGCAAGGAGCACAGCATCTCCTGCTTCCTGCCTGTGGCTTCTGGCAGCCTGGGTCTGCCCTCCTCTGGTCTCCACACTGGGCACTCACTGCAGCGATGCTCATACGGAGAGCCATGTCCCACCCACACCCACCACAGCCACAGACCGGGACACAGCAGTGCCCACTGACCACCCAGTCACTCACAGGGACCTGCAGGTGCTCGGGGGGGACAGGTGGACCCAGAAACCATCAAGTTCTGCAGAGGACACGCCAGCCCCGCCGATTCTAGGGCCCCAAAGCCCAGTGTGGCTACACGTCTGGGTTGTGGGGAGGGTCAGCGGGGAGACCGCGGTGGGCTTCTCACTGTGAAGCTGCAGACGTAGCCACTGGGCGGTCAGGAGGTCATGGTGGAGCCCACGAGTGACAGGGCTCCCCTGCCTGAAAGAGCTGTCCATCTGCACAGGGTGACTGTGGGCCGCGGCTCCCCTCCAGCCCTCCCGGCTCCGCAGGGACCCTGAGTGCCAGCAAGCCTTGCCCTGGGCCTCGGGGCTGCCTCTCCTGCTGGGCTCCGCCTGCTTCCCCCAGGCCTGGCTCCTGGGTTTTCCTCCCTGCTGAGTCGAACAATGAGATTTTTTTTCATCATTATTTCAAATGTTTTTCACAAGCTTGATTTAAAAAGGGAAAATTCCCCACCATATTTTTGGTCTGATTATCAGATGATGATGGACAATAGATTGATAAGAGTCACTCGAGGAGGCCGGAGCTCTTGTGGATAACAGCTACTCCAATTATCAGCCACTACTGAACTACTATTGATCCCGCTCCCATCGGGCGATAACTGAGCGCTTTCCACTCCTTTAAAGTGCTGTTAGCCACAAACGCCCATCAATGGAAAGCAGTAGATTTTCCTCTAAACACAGCTCGATACAATAAATCGCACACAGGCAAGTTCAGAGTTCTCAATCTTGGCAAAACAAATAATGGTGGGGCGTGGACACATGGGCAGAGTGGTGCACAACCGACTTGGCCACACTACCGGACCTCTTCCCGCGGTGTGAAATGGGGTGAGGGCTGGTGGCAGCCAGAACTGAGTGGAACCGTACCGCCAGCCACCCTTGGCACTGCCAGGAGCGAGGGCGCGCAGAAGCCCTCTGCATGGATCGGGACCTGTGTAGGCCACTATCCTGGAGGACGCTGGCCTGTGACAGTCCCTCCTGGGCATCTGCCTGGCTGGTGACAAATAGATGCTCTTCTCCTGATGGGCCCCATTTTGCAAACTCAGAACATAAAACCCAGGATATCGACACTGTTGTGGCTAATCTTGAGATGCCATCAGCGGTCAGCCACCACACTGTCCAGCGGCCAGCAGCCGGGTCAAGGGGCAGGAAATCGCTGCAGGGCTTCCTGTTACCCCTCCCCCAGCGAAGACCTCTGGGTTTTGTTGTATGGAACCAGAAACATAAATTTCTCCAAACCAGCCTACTTGCAGCCTGGCTGCAACTCCACCCCAGCGCCCACCTGCAATGGCTTCTGCACACATAGACAAGAGCTGATGGGGATGCTGGAGCACCCCAAAACCCTCACAATAAAAGAGGAAAGATAATGCTTTGGCAGGGAAGGGGGTCAATCCAGCGGGGTGGGATTTGGAGATGCTGATCAAATCCCAGAAACAAGGTCGTCTCTCCTCCCTGTCTCAGGCACATCTGTTGGTGGGGTCATGGGAGGGTCATCCTTGCCTCCGGCCACATGCAGCTGAGCAGCGAAGACAAACAAGAGACAGGTGCAGCAGAGAGACGTGAGGACCACAGCAGGCTGGCGGAGCACAGCAAGGTGGGACACGCATTGTGGGGTGCTGGCTCTGACCTGGGCCCAGAAGGCATAGGGCATGTGAAGGGCCTTAGGCAGGGCTCAGTGGACCCTGAGGAGGGGGAGAGCAGTCCAGGTGCCCCCACCAGAGATAAATGGATGGATGGTCCCAGTGTAGAATATGATTCACCCCTAAAAAAGGATGAGTTTCCAATGCTTGGTACAACATGGGGAATCTCGGGGATATCACACAAAGTGAAACAAGCCATTCCTAAGGGGTCGCTCTGCAGGACAAACAAGAAAGGTCCCCAGGGCCCTGGTGTCCACAGAGACACAGCCTGGGACAGTGGCTGGCAGGGCCGGGCAGGGGCTGATATTCCATGGGCACAGTTCTGGGGAGAGATGGTGGCGAAGTCACTCAGCAGCCCAGAAGGCACCCTGTCAACCCTCAGGGTAGCCAGGGCCACGCACTGTACCTCGTGTGACCCTCCCCTGGAGGAGGGGTTGGCGCAGCCTGGTGACAGCCCAGGCAGCGACTGCACAGAGCCGGCTCCTGTTGGCGACAGCTGGCTGCAGGGCGGGCCCAGCCAGCCTCTCCTGGTGCCAGCAGTCACATGCTGCAGTGAGGGGACAGGACTAGCAGCAGGAACAGTGACAGCCACCACACGCAGCCCTGCCGGATGATCGAATCTGCAGAAGTCGGCCCCCAGCAATCCCACAGCCTCAGAGACGAGTGTGATCAAAAGCACAGTGAAGCTTAATCTTCAAAGCCTTGCTGGAGTGGCAGGCACCGCGCCACGCATGCCCACATCCTCTTGCTCCCACACACTCCTCCCGCTGTCCTGGCCGCTTCCCAAGCAGCTCCGGAGCGGCACGAGCTGCGCCATCCTGGCCGACTCCAGGTACCAAATGGACTCCAAACATTATTCTTCTATGGTCATTTTGACTTTGGGGAAGAGCCGGAAGTGACACAGTGCCAGAGCTGTGACCAAGAAAGACAAGGTCACAGTGTCAGGGCCTCACAAGCTGCCTTGCCACTGGATGGCGCTCAGCAGCAGCAGCCACTGTGTCTTTATCATATCTCATAAAGACACTCAGGAAAGAGGACTCCAGAGCTGCTGCAGGAAACAGCCAGAGTCATGGGATAAACGTGCTCAAAGGAAGGGGAGGATCTTGAGGGATCAGCCCCTCCTGCCAGCTCGGACCACCAGCGGCATTTGCACGACAGTCTTGTCTGGCAGCTTGTGTCAGCAGTGGTACAAGCGGGCCTAATCACTCTATCAATGTTTTTACTAATAAAATTTATAAAAAGCCACCCGACAGGACTGCCATGCATTTCCATCAGTGGTTCCAACTGCCCAGCAGTAAGACACACGAACACATGCATGTGCTCATGGCAACGTGTCTTTTACTGTCGTGAGTTCACTGCACACATCTGCTGTGTGCGCAGGTCACACCCCTTGTGCACTAGTGTGTGACGTGTCCCTGACTTCATAGCTCACATTCAGTTCCTCCAACAAACAGATTGTGAGGCCTCCACTTAGTCACCAGACAGGACAAGGGTGGTGAGGAGGCCTCCACAAACGCAGAGACGTTCCCTGGCCCGGGGGCCCAGCCAGGAGCCAGCCTGGGGACTAGGCGCCAAGTCGTGCGGGCCCCCGTGACTCCAGGGTCCTGTGCTGCGCATCTCTGCATGCGCTCTTACCAGGCTGTCCTGGAAGCCAGGGCATCAGTGAGTTGGAAATTCAGGACTGGAAGTGAGGGACGCCCCCGCCAAAGGCCCCGTGGGGCTTGTTTGGTGCAAGCCTGCCTGCTACAAAAAGCAAGCTAGTGAGTGATGATAACCGCTGAGATTTAGCATTGTCTAAAAAGAACTACACACCTCCTGCACTCTCAACACCCTCCAACTCTCAGGGCTTAATTGGAGCACCATTTAGAGAGTGTGCCTGCGCTGGAGGTGCAGAGATGTGTGCAGCGCGCGGGGGCGGCCTGCAGGAAGCGCTGAGGCACAGCAGCACAAAGGCAGCGGCTCAGGCGGGGCTGCTGAGGCCCAGCGCCACAGGGCAGTAGGCAGGCGGCAGCCTCGGCTCCGGCAGAGGCAGGCTCATGAGCGAGGCCACGGAACAGCTGTGTGGGCCGCAGGGTGGCTGGAAGGAAGTCTAACAAGCCAAGGTTGCCACGCAGTCTGTGGCACCACTCGAACACGGAAAGCACAAGGGACAAGGGCCAGGCCAGAGCTGTGCAGGCTCCCGATGCATCACCTGGGAGGCCAAATGCGACTCCCCAGGGTCAGGCCTCTGAACCTCCAAGTGGGCACCGTCTCTGCACCATGGTTCCTAGATTCCCAGGGCAACCAGCAAACACAGTGCTTCGCACCCACGCCAACGCCACGGCCAGGATGCGGCCCTCGCTGACTATCACAGGGAGCGAGCGAGCACCACAGGGCCCCTCACCCCTTGGGATCAAGGCACAGCCAAGGTCCAGGGGCTGTGCAGGTTGGGGAGAAAAACAGGAAGAGCGCAGCGAAAGGTCTCTCCCCGCCCCTAAAGTCCATCTGACCCAGGCCCAACCCAGCAGGAATTGCAGGTCTCAGCCTTGGCCTGGGCGTAATCCACCCCAGCAAGCCTCTCGGGCATCACACTGAGCCCAAGGGGCCTGGCTGCCTGCCTTCAGTCACCGCAGAGCCCTCGGCCTCCCTGGCTTCCTGGTTCACCCACTCTGTGGCCGCCACAACCCCACATCTTGCACCATGCATGTTGGGTCTGCATGGTGGATGGTCAAGCCCAAGAGGAGCAGAGAGGCTCCCGCTGCTGACCAGCACTGACCTGGGCTCACCTCGTGCTGGGCTGCTGACCAGTATTGACCTGGGCTCACCTCGTGCTGGGCTGGGGCCACACAAGGGCACACACAGATCCCACGAGGCCGCTGCAGAGGATGCGCACACGGCTCCTGCTTCAGCAACGAGGAACCGGAGCGGGCGGCCCTCAGCAGGGTGACCGCTCTCCCAGGATCTGTGTTTTAAACTCCCACAATGTCCTCATCACCAAAGGAAATGAGCTACCAGGACCTGGGTCCCCCCAGCCTTCCCCGCCCCCAGCGGGTCTCACAGGACTGGGCTCCATGTGCCCCCCGAGCTCCCATCCCTCAGGAGTATGGCCAGCCATGCTGCCATCAGCAGCGTCTGTCTTCTTTTTCTGTGTTGCTGAACTCTTACTGCTGCAGCGAAGGCTCTGCAGATACCGCCTCACTGTCCACCAGACACTACCTGAGGACAAAGAGAGAAAGTTGTGTACCTTCCCATGGCCCTGTGACCCCAGCTCTAGGCCAGCCTCAGATACAGACGATTCAGCAAAGGATCCTCATACCTCATCTGGGAATAGTATGATCCTCATACCAGCTTTGGGGGTGCAGCCTGCGTGGTAAGATATTTAATTAAGGAAACATTTTGAAGGCTCCTCATACAATCTTCCAACCAGTAAGGGAGACAGAGGAAACAGGCTCTGAAATCACTATTTGTGCCCCTCCGAGACAGGACTAGGCACTGGGGAGACATGAGATTCACAAGCCCGGAGCTGCAGAGACCACTTCAACCCATGCTGAGCTTCCGCACCACTGATGATTTGAGCTAATCATCCCTTGGAGCACTGCAGGTCACGGAGCAGGCCTGGCTCCTACCCACCAGGTGCTGTTAGCACCTGCCCTCACTGTGATAACCAGAGTGTCACCAGACACAGCCAGCAGAGCCCTGGTTGGCAGTGAGCTTCCCAGGAGAACCTGTGCAGCCAACTGCCAATCCAGGGCAGCTCAGGGAATAGAAGAACACGCTAAGCACACCACAGAGATGGCTCTGGCAAAACCTGAGCAGGGCAGCTACTCATCTACTCGGTTTGTCCGACGCATGAATTCCAAGGAAGCAAGACCAGATGGGGGGGGGGGAATCTGTAGACTGAAGGAGACTTATGACACACAAACTGATTGCAATCCCCAGAGCTTATTTGAATCCTGATTCAGACAAACTGTTAAAATCTGACACTCCTCAAAGTTTGAACAACCAAATATTGGATGATTTTAAGAGAAAAAAAAATGTGTTTAAGTATGAGATGTCGTTGTTATATCATGTTTAAATTAAGCCTGTCTCTTGGCGACGCCTACTGACATGTTTACAAACGAGATCATATGGCACCGTGGACGTGGGCTAGGACCATGTGATGCAGCGTGTCGAGAGGAGAGGACCAGAACGTGACTGCCCACAGCAGCGACGCTGCAGTTCGGTGAAGGCTGTGGACAGGCTCCTCTTTCACTTGTACTAAAGACAGTTAATACCAAAATGTGTTCATAGGGAGGGTGGATGCTCAGCCACAGGAGCCACGTGGGAAAGCTCCCGGAAGCGTACCACGACCACACCTTATGGTCTCTGTTAGACACCCAAGAAAGAAGTCCACGGCCAGCTTAGTGGACAGGGCACCTCACAGGAAAAAAAGAGCAACGCAGCTGAGCAGGACAGGTGCGCTCCCTGGAAAACTGCAGCAAGGCACGGGGCAGGGCACTGGGGCTCTCTGCTGCCCTTCCAGACCCTGGGAAGACACTTGGAAGACACCAGCCCTGGAGCCTGGCATCCGGAGAAGACACGCCCACCCAGACCGTCCTGCCCTGCTGCTGTCCAGTCTCTCTGGCCCAACAGGGCCGAAGTGTGGGTCGCCCTCGCTGGGACACCCGCACAGCAGAACTGCTACCGAGCGCTCAAGGGCACTACAGATGTGGTGCCTGAACTGTGCCTGGAGCTCAGTGCAGAAGCAGCTAGGGCACAGTGCAAGGCTTGGTCACTGCAGAAGCCACTTCAGCTGCAGGAGATGCCCACCCCAGGGAAAGGCCAGCACCCACAAAAGCCAGCCCGTCCAAGTACCTCCCTCTCCATCCCTGGGTCTAGACAGCTGTCTTATGTTGCCCTGGGCTATAAGGTTTACTCTTCAGAATTTATTGGGACCTTACAAACGACATCAGTTTATACTATAAGCGGGAAGCGCCCACTTCCTTCCTTGCACCCTCTCTTTCTGCAAGGGATGCACCCCACAGCTTCGCACGTACGTAGCACACCCTGTACCCTGCAATGTCCTAATCCAAGGCAGCATTTCTCCGTCGAGGCCTCCTCCTGCCCCCTCTGGAGTCATGCCTGTCCTCTGGCATCCTCCCATACATGGCCATTCCCCGGGCCATTGTCACACTCAGCGCAGGACAGGGAGGGGCCAACTGCCCCAGGGGACACAGTGATTCCCCAGAGGAGCCAGTGCCGGGGCAGCGCTGGGTGAAGAGCCATAGACCGGGAACTGCTCCAGTTGGGCCTGTGCTCACTTTGCCTCCAACTGCCTGGCCTGCATACCTGAGAGTGAAAGGAATGTTGAGCAACGCGACAATGGTATCACACCCTTTCCGACACGGCCCAGCTTGTGACACTGCATCTGCCAGGTCCCCAAAGCCACAGGAAAGGAGTTACTGGACGGAAGTGGCAGCTGCGGCCACCCTGCTCATGGTGCGGAGGAAGGGGCGGTTCATCTGGCCGTAGGAGCAGGGCTGGTTCCCTATCACAGGCGAGCTTAGGTAGCGCATTTCCAGAGGACTGTGGACTGGAGCAGCAGGTGACCGACAGAGACCACGTCCAGGGCGAGCGGCAGGCTGCCAACTAGCAGGCCTGCACGAACCGGCTCTGAGCTGAGTGCAGACGGCGCGGTCCAACTCCAGCGGGAACAGCAAGCAGGACAGGAAGACGGGGCTGGAAACGGGCCCTACTGGGCCCTCGGGAGAAGCAGAGCTGGTGACAAGCACGTGCGGTGGAAGGGGACAAAAATCTGGGGACAAAGAGCACGGAGAGGCCCTCAGCCTTTCAACTCCACCTCGGGAAGCTGCACACCCAGTTGCAGGCTCCATTCATTAGGACTGCGCCACCATGACACCATGAAAGAAATGACAAATTAGCAATTTTGCGGCACTAGCATAATACTATCATTTGTATCACAGAGTCAGCAAAATCCAAGCTCCCATAACTCAGCTGCCGTTCTGACCCAAGCGCGGCCATCAATACAGGTTTATGTGCTTGTACTAATCTCTAAAGCCAGATAATATGCAAGGTTAATGGCTGCGGACAGGCGGGGAGGTATCTGGGATCTGATAAGGCTGCCGCACGGCTGCGGCTCTCCACGGGGCCGTCCCCACCAGGAATAAAGGCAGGCAGGCAATCAATGTCCACTGCAGCCCTAATACATCTCCCTGTGCGACATATAAATTGGCCCTTCATTTGCCCATTCACATGCCAGTTAATAAATAGTTCAGACAGGGGCCATGCTGACCGCAAAGGAGCGTGACCATTGTCCACCCGTCACCCCATACAGATTTATGCCGCCACCACACAAGGGACCCAGCCAGGGCTCTCCAATTACCTTGCTGGGCCCTTCAAGGAAACAGAAACAGTTGGGCTGAGTTCTGATGGGGACTTTAATATCCGTATATATCAAGGCCTTAAACCTGAAGCTGTGCTTTCTTTTAGTAAAGTGCTTTATTGAACTCTGCTAGACAAAGCCCAGCGAGGCCTCTTTGTCCGGTATCGACCACGGGGGTGAATGCAGAGCCTTTACATGCCCGCGTGAACTCACAGGCTCCCTGCACCACAGGCTTGGCCGGAGCCAGACACCCTTCGGGGTCCCCCACCTGGCATCGTGGAGCTCCGCAGATTCCCGAGTGCCTCAGAAAGTGTCCTGCTCGGACCCGCTGCTTCCCTCCATGTTCTTGAGGAAGAGAGCGTGATGCCCACATGCCCAGCCATCCCTAGACAACAGGCGGTGGCCTTGGCCTGGTTCCGAGGGTAAGCACGCATCTCCTGGTCCCGGTGTGAGTCCGGGAATATACCTGCCTGAGCTGAAAGGACCGCTCTGGTGACGCATTTCATTTTTAGCCAAAATACTGAATGCAAATGTGGAGTTGGCAGCCCAACTGCAGTGGTTTTGGGAGGCTTATCTCACTCCCAGGACCGCCAGTTTTGACAGTCCTCTGTGAATGAAAAATCGCCACACGCCTGAGGCTTGTGTTCCTGTGGTGGGGCCCTTGGGGGCCACAGCAGACTGCACTCACCTGGCGGGTGGAGGGGCCTTGGTCACACCAGCCTCTGTAGGTCCTGTGCAGGGATGCTGTGGCCGAAGTTCCCCCAGCCACGTGTGGAACAAGCTAAAGAGAAGTTCAGCAGCCCTGAGGAGGAGTCCAACCGTCCCAGGGAGGAAGCCAAGGCACCCAGGCTGGAGCCATGTTCAGCATGCCCAGCACTGCCAATGACAGACCAAGCCACGACCCCAGGAGCCACAGGAGCTGATCGGCGGGGGGCAGAGGGGGCGGGAGGGCCAGTTACAGCAGGCTGCCACCCTGGGCGAGCAGGACAGCTGGCCCTGGACCACAAAGCCACAAAGCCTGGGAGCCTGTGGGACTGAACACTGCCACTGTCCTGCAAGATGACCATCCAGCATGCTCACCGCCCACCAAAAGACCAGCCACTGCCACCTCAGCTCAGGGGACATAGAGTCACACCCCAGTGACAGCACTCCCAGGTGGCCCAGAAGCCCTGCCCATGCACTGGACAAGCGAGGCCGACCTCGACTCCTCACTTACACAGAGGGGGCTTGCTAGATTTTGTATGCTTTAGAGATGGGGTCCATGACGTAGCCCTGGCTGATCTTGAATTCTCTCCTGCCTCAGCCTCCAGACGTAGCCCTCGTCCTGGGATTACGTGCTCGCCCCACTGCACTCACAGTGACTGTGGCTTCTGGGGGACAATGTCCAACGTCCAGCGCTTTGCAGGTCCCTGACTGGGCCTCCACTGCGCTTGCCGCATCCTTGCTTGCAAGACGCAGGCCTGGTCTAGCCACCTCTGCTATGAACGGGCGGTTGTCACCCACCCTAAGCCCACGGTCCTCCACGAACGTCTTTGCTGAGATGTCGCCGACACAGAGGCCGCAGGGATGCAGGGAGGCAGCTTGACGTTTTGGGGTGCGGACACAGTCATGTCCTGCAGTGCAGTGTGTTGCTGGTTGGGTGAGATCCCCCCTGGCATCTGGCCCCTTGGCAAAGTCCAGGTCCTACCAGGCCAGGATCTTCTCCTGTGCCCTCTCTCCTGGCCAGTAGCTTGGCCCCACCAAACTCCACGCAACCTCTGCCCCTCCAGAAAGGAAGCCAAGCGGTAAGACTGAGTTTCCTGGGAGCTGAGCAAGCGCCCCTGCTCCATGTCATGATCTCTGCCTCGCAGCCCTTCTGGCACTTTCTATCCGAGGTTAGCAGCGAAGGGCTTCAGCACAGGAGCAGGCCTCGGCCATGCCGTTTGCCGCCTCATTCCTGTTCCAGCAACACAGACACCCCAGCCACAGGTCTGAATGCAGCACCTGGCCTGTCCTAGGACACTCCTGTCCCCAGGAACAGAGAGGCAGGAGCACAGAGCCACAGAAGCCCTGGCCACTGCACCCCTCCACCCGGGGGACCGAGGCGCAGGGCTGCACCTCTCCACGGGGGGGGCGAGGCGCAGGGCTGCACGCCTCCACGGGGGGGGGGGCCAAGGCGCAGGGCTGCACCCCTCCACGGGGGGGGGGCGAGGCGCAGGGCTGCACGCCTCCACAGGGGGGTGACGCGGCGGGGGGAGGCGCAGGGCTGCAACAGCTCAGGTTCCTGGATGAGAAGTGCGGGCTGGCCACCGAGGTTTGGAGGAGCCAGAAGAGGCCGCTTCACAGGCGAGGGGACAGCGCACGTCAGGCGTCCCAAGGGAACAGGCCTGGCAGGCTGACGGCAGGGCCCCCAGCTCCTGGGTCCTCAAACCCAGTCCCCTTCCAAGTGGCTGCGAAGCGGGGTTGTATGCAGGCAGTGGCAGAGAATGACAGGGACAGGGATACCACCTCCGCTCCAGGGAAGAACAGCTAGATGCGCTGGACACCCACAGACAGCACCTTAGGGGAGGCCACAAGGTGAGGTGATGGTCCCCCAAGAAGGGTGGGGGTGGTGACTCTACAGAGCGCAGGTCTGGGACAGGCCGGGCTCAGGCACAGCCAGAAGCACTGACAGCCCCTCGTAGGGGGTAGAAAGCGGCACCCCATCTCTCCTGGTATTGGGAGACCAACAGTGTGCACTTCCAAGAAGTCCCCAGGTGCTTTCATGAAGTGGTCATGTCCCCAGGGGAGAAGGGGGTTGGAAAGGGACATGAGATACAAGGAAAGAAAGAGGGCAGCGGGGCAGTGCTTGGGGGCCCAGAGCCTCACATCTTTCAGAACCTAACCGAGTCTGCCCTTCGAGGCCACGGCACTTCCCAGGGTGCCTGTCCCCAACCTGGCTTAGCCTGGGACCAGGCCTGACACCCTGGTTTTGATGACATGCTCAATCTGCGTGACTCACCCCAGCACGGGAAGACGTGCGCCATTGTCTCCCCTGTTAATTGGTGTCAAGTAGAAGGAAAAGAGGTTTTTTTAAAGCATGGCTCAGCAGTGAGAAAGCTTTCAAGAAACATCCCAAAGTTTCATTCCTCAGCTCCTTTCAGACCTAATTTGTGTTAATTCAATTAAGGGCATGTAATTTGGCTGTCACTGAAATTAAATATAAAGAAAAATGTATATGAGCCACGAGTTGAAGAGTAAGACACATGAAAAAGTTTTTGAAAGTTAGATTTCTTCCTATAGGGAGAACTCATTAAGAGACAAAGAGAAGGAGGGCGGGAAAGGAGAGGGAAGAGAAAGAAAGAAAATTATATGTGGTCTTTCTCTTATATTTTTATTTTACAAAATTTTTATTGCACACAAAGGTATGTGTCTGAGAGGCTGAGGCAGGAGAATTACAGGTCTGAACCCAGCCTTGGCTAAGTGCCACAGATGGACACTGTCTCCCAGTGACCAAGACCAGGCTGGGGAGGCACCTCAGCAGGCAGACTTTGTGTCCAGCCCACAAGCACCACAACAAAAACTCTGTGTGTGTGTGTGTGTGTGTGTGTGTATACATGTGTGTATATGTATATATGCATGTATGTGCATGTATGTGTGTGTGCATGTATGTGTGTATAGATATGCATGCATGTGTGTATGTGTGTGCGTGTGTGCTATATTGCATGTATACATGTGTACATGTGTGCGTATATGTACATATGGGTGTAAATATATACATATGTACATATGATTAGTATAAAACCCGCCGGACTGCAAATCCCAAACCCACAGGCGCTGTGGTCCCTGGTGTCCTGAGTTGCCCACTCCCCTTCTCCCGTGTACACACATAAGCTCTGATGTGTGTGATGGTCCCTTCTACTACACATCATGCTGCACTCAGACGGTGGGCCAGCCCGTGGCCTCCCCACAGGCCCAGCGGGAAGCGCACACGACCACCCTACAACGTGATCCTGTTCTGTTTCCTGGTCTCAGGAGCAGGATGCTTCTGAAAAATAGGAAGCAGAACCGCCAGCGGATGGTTCCTGGGACGTCCGTGCTGGCGCAGACTTCACCTTCCGTTGATCCCAGGCACTCTGGGTGTCACCACGAGGCCACCACCGAAGCAGGCCTTGGGAAGTTGCTCCCACCACCAGCAAGTCTACCGTGGAGACAGCGCAGCTGGCAATACAGCCCCTGGCTTCAACCCCTGGGACTGGTCTCATCCCAAGTTCTTTTGGCCGCTGACCCAGCCCCGCCTGCTCTCAGGGAGCTCAGTGAGCCAACATGCGCTACTACAACTGGACACCACTAGCGCCCACCGACGCACCATCCTCCATCTTGCTGTGCGGGCGGTGACTCTGAGGCACATTCTGGGATGCACTGGGTGAGCGCCAAGGAAGGGCTGCCTATCTGCTCCACCTGGTCAGGGGCAGAGCCCGTAGCTCACACAGCCAGATTGGGCTGTGGGGAGATGGATGGAGACCCAGGCTGTCTCCAGGTCTCAGGGCAGCGAAGCCCCGGCAGGCACTACCACTGGCCCCACAGCACTCAGCGTCTCCCAGGCAGTGTGGAGAGGACCACAGACCTCACAGGGCATGGGCAATGGAGGACAAAGGACCAGTGTCCTCCATGACCACATAGCTAGAGAGACAGGGAAGTCACCTGAGCCTCTCTCCCGCACCACAGGAAAGCGGCACAAGTCAGCCCAGGGCCACCGATTTCCCTCAGCACAGGCTGGCTGACCAGATGAGCCATGGTCTCCCTCTCTTACAACAGGACTCTGTGAAACTTGCATCACTGTGACACAGAGCTGGGGTGGCCTAGCCCAGCTTTGCAGGGGACGCCTACAAACAGCCTCCCAGGGTGGGACCTCACCCTGTCAGCACCCCCAGGGGCCTCACATCTGCACAGCTGTGGGCCCTGGAGGGCCCTCCCCTCACTCTAGCCCCTGACCCACGGTGGGGCTGGCAGGTGGGCCAGGTTGCCCCTGTGCCTGTGTGACTCCTGCACTGGCCCTGGCCCGAAGGTGAGGGCTCTGGCTGTAAGTCACCTCAGCGACTTAGGAACAGAACCCTCCAGGGCTGTCTCTCCTGCTCAGCTCTGCACACAGAGCACGCAGATGAGGCCCCCATAGCCACCTGCCTACCACGGCAGGCTCACTAACTCCAACACGAAGGAGTCAGGAAACGCAGACGCAGAGCCTCCGGCGTGCTCCCGGCCTGCCCCATGCCCGCATCACGGCCCTAGGAGAGCTCCTTCTCCACGAAGCCCTGCCACACCTCCTGGCTCCCTGTTCACCAGCACCCCCACTCACTGGGTGCTATGTTTGGGTTCTGAAAATGACAACTGTTGGTGCAATGTCCAGTCCAGCCAGAGGAGGCAGTGATTCTGAAAAGAATGGCCAATCTGTTCAAAATCCAAATTTGAAATCAGATTAAGCAGGAAATAGTCACACAAAAAGTATCAATTCCTTCAAATGATGAATAATGATGAATAATGATTCCCAAATGATGAATCTCCAACATGTATCTGAATAAAAACTGATCTAGAGAGTGAGTTCTGCACCATCACAAAGCAGCGAGGGCGCGCAGCACACAGGAGGTGCTGCCAGTTCTTACGGCTGGGACTCGACACCCCACGCCTGCACGCTAAAGGAGGACAGGTCAACAGGGCTCGAAGGTTCTCAGGGTCCAACCCATGACTGGCTGCTCCACAGCAGAGACGGCGTGGCAGAAGGGCCTCATGGAGGATGCTGCTCCCCTCACGGCAGCCAGGAAGCAGAGAGGAAAAGGCCGGAAGCTGGAGCAAGAGCACAGGCTTCGGGTCACACCCGAGACCTCCTCCCGCCAGGCCCCCCTCCTCATAGCACACTCAACTGCCAACTCGTCCACAGATGGATCCGCAGGTGGGTGCAGCCCCCCAGAAGCCAATCACTCCCAGAAGCCCTGGTCTGGCCTCAAGAGGCCTCTGGGGACAGTTCAGCACTAATCTACAACATGATCATGGTGTCTTTGACGTCAGAAAACAAGTCCAGAAAGCCTGAGAGAGGAAGTGAGCCCGTATGCAGCACAGTGTGCCGGCCCGTGCTGGCCCTGCCCTCCAGGACCTTGGACCGTGCGTGCGTAGCGCGTGCACTGCCCGTAGCCTCTGCCTGCCTGCCCCTTGGAAGCAGAGTTTTCATTCTGCAGCAGCCCGACAACCTCCTCCCTGGGTTCATGCTAGGGAGGAAACGCTTGGTGGCAGCCCGTGCGCTCTGCTCCTTCTAAACTGGGGTCTTTGAAAAGGTGGTCCCCCAGGACCTCAGTGACAGCTCGCCTGCCACCTCTTGGCTCACCGCACGCCTATCTGCCATGTGGTCAGAAGACCGGGGAGACCCAACAGGGAAGAGCTCCAGGGAGGCACCACACTGCCTGCCAGACACTCAGGCACACGGCAGGTCCCCCCTGCAGCTGGGGACCACAGCCCAGCCAGGAGCTCCTCTCTGACCACAGCAGTCCTTTGCGGTCAGTACAAGTGGTCAGAGGCGGCAGCGCTCAGGAGAAGTGTGCCAGAGCTGGCCCTGTGGGGACACACAGGGCAGGCCTGCAGGAGGGTAGGGGACCAGCCGGGAAAGCTGGCCCTGGAGCCACGGGCTGGCGGCTTGGCTCCTCCCGACAGGCCTGCAGGATTGGCCTGGTGCAACAAGACCCAGCCGGACAATGTGCTGAAGCAGGAAGGCTGGACCCCACCGGGCACACAGCTGGGCTGGCGCCTCCCGGGGACAGCCCTCCCTAGCAGCAGAGACAGGACTGGGCCCTGCGGGAAGGGCGGACCGGGGCTCAAAATTCCAGTCAGGTTTCAACTCAGTGCAGGCGCACCGACCACATAGGCTGGACTGCCAGAAATCCCCCCCCCCACTTATCCCACCAGCTGAGCACACTCCACCCATGTGTCCCCTCCTGCCACATCCCACAGCTGGGGCAGGCAGCACCTTCCTTTCTTCCTGTAGTTAGCACCAAGGCCAGCAGACATTTCCTGTGGGGTCAAAGGTCAGGTCACAACCTAGAGCTCTCAGGAAGTCCCTCGGATCCGAGAGGCAGGGGTGAGCTGCAGACCCCGTCCCCGTTCCCCCAGCGAGTTGGCGGGCAGGGCCCTCGAGTAGACCCTGCGTGCGGGTATCGTTCCCTGCATATTCACCTGGGCTCACCTGTCACTGACCTGCGACTATCTCCAGGGGTTACAAGACCCTAGTGCCACCCAGTCGGTCTACATCAAGACTTTTCCTGCCAGAGGGAGCCCAGGGGTGGGTGAAGGTCACCCTCTGACTCAGCTGGACATCATGGCTCCCACAGATGCTGTGACACAGTGGCGGCAAACCATAGAGAAAGGTCCCTCTCAGTTCCAGGACCAGAGCCCGCAGTTAGCAAGCAGGCTCCTGGGGACAGAGGGAGAATCGGCCCCTCTTCCATCCCGGTATCCTGGGGGCCTATGTCCCTCCTCTTCCTGCTGTTCTTTGGCCCAAATGCCCCTTCCACAGGACAGCACCACCACACTGGGGCGTGACCCACAGGCAAAGAGCTTATTTCCAAATAAAGCCACCTGCAAGTCCCGGGGCCAGGTCCTCCTTGTCTGGGGGTGGGGTTGCCCTGGTTACCCCTAGTGACAGACCCCACAGGCCAGCCTGGGTCCCTCTCCGTGTCTCTGTGGTGAGACAGATGACCTCTTCTTCCTGACACACACACCCCCGGGGGCTCCTCCCTGCGGCCCCTGCCCAGCCCCAGCTCACACCTGACAAGTGGCTGCAGAACAGCGGCTCCCTCTGCTCCCGACGGTCACAGGCTCAGCCAAGGCTGGTGACATGCATGAGGCCAGCGCGCAGGGCTCCAGGATCTCTGCCTGGAGCAGTGGGTGCCGCAGTGGTGATTCTTGTTGAGTCTGTGGTCAGGAGTCCACAGCGGCCATGCCACTCAGGAGCACGCGGCCCCACACTCTTCCTCGGGTCCCGCGGACCCCCAGCGAGGTTGCTGAGCCCTACGCGCCTGTGTCCAGACCCTAACTCCATGACGCGGCTGAGCGGCCTGGGTGGCCAGGCTCCCACAGCACACGCTCCACCCGGAAGGGAAGGCACACCCCACTGCCAGGGGTATGAAGCTGCACATCGCAGCCACAGCAGACTTGGGATGCGGGCGCCTGAGCCTCTACAGCACAATATTTTAGACTGTATTGTTTGACTGACCCTGATAAAGTGGTGAAAGTACAGTGAGTGTCTTAGCTACTGTTCTCATTGCTGACACAAAATACCCAAGGACCAAAGTTAAGGGAGGGAGGTTTATTTGGCCATACCTGTAAAGGCCTCAGTCCTGGGTCGGCTGGCCCCACAGCAGGGTGGCGTGCTGGGGCGGGGGCGGCACCCACGGCAGGCTGAAGGCACCAACAAGCACACCATGAGCCACAAGTGACAGCAGAGGCTTCTTCCAGCCTTTCTGATACTCCAGCTGGGCTACCCAGCTTTGGACAGTGCCAGGCCAGGCAACTGGGATAAGGCAGGGGGCACACCCTTGATCCCAGCATCATGCACCCTAGGTCCAGTGCCTCTGGAAATGCCCACTTGTGACCATGTGAGGCCTGGGGACAGCTGGACACAAGCCACAGCAATGAGATTTTAGAAACTCTGCTTTAAATTTTAGAAGAGAAATCGAGGTGGGCAATGGTCATTTTCACACACGTTAGCTGAAAGGAATGGAGACATTTTCATGCCACATTCGCGCCCTGTGGACCCGAGCACAGTGATTCACTGGGGCCCAGGGAGACCCCAGGCTGAGCGCCTGGGCCAGCCTCTGCCTTTAGGCCCTTGGCCACCTCACGCAGCCACCCGCACGGCGTCAGTGCCCCTGCCACTGCTTTCTGCCCCTGTACCACGGTCTTCCGGGCTTCAGGACTGGGGCTGCCCGCCCTCCCTGGGCCTCCAGCTGCTGATGGGTGGTCCAGGGCACACGCAGCCTCCTGGTGATCCTGCATTCTGGGGCTGCCTGTTTACTCTGGTTCCTCCTGGGGCTCTGGTGCCAGCAGTGCAGCCCCCGTGGGTGTTTGCGCAGCTGCAAAAGGCCAGCCAGCTCCTGCCTACAAAGGGCCAAGCCCGCCCCTCTATGGCTGTGTTTACCGACCCTATCACCCTTGCCTATCTCACAGAGCCACGTGCACCCGTGACTCGCATGTCTGCCTAGCAGCTGGGCACACGGAGGCAGTGCTCTGTGGGGGGGCATCTACAGCCTCCTGTGTGCCCCATCCCCCTGCAGTCCCCTGTACCCACAACAGCTTTGCTGTTCTGTGAGCAGGGAAAGGCTTGGTGGTCTGTCTCCCACGGGGCTTGACCCCACCCAAAGATGACTTCAGAGAACACCATCCCGAGGCAAGTCTTGAAGGAAACACTGGAGGGGCGGGCAGGCAGGACACGGGATGCCTGGGATGTGGGACACCAGCATGGCCAATGTGTCCACAGGCAGGAGAAGAATCCCACTGCGCGAAGGCAAGAGCCAGGGGGACACTGGTGACACGAGCAAAGGAACTTTCTTCCCTGCTGACAACACCAGTGCCTCCGCTCCCACATAGAACTCTCACAAACAATCCACAAAGCAATGAGTAAAAACATCCTTCTTTTCCCCCCATAAGTAAAGCTGTACTCCCAGGGGAGTCTCTGTCCTGACATGTTCACTGGGTGCCCGTGTGCCCACCCAGGAAGGCGTGGGCTGGAGCTTATAGGGGCAGCGACAAGAATCCATCCTGCATGGTGGCCTGGGGGTCCCCCGTGCCCGGCGGGTTCGAGCAGACCTCACCACCGTGTCACGGCAGGGGTGTGGCCCAGGCTACTGGCTGTGCACTGTGGGAGTGCCGTGCTCCATGGGCTCGGGAACAGGGAGGCTGCCCAGCCTTGGCTACAGGCAGCCCTGGACCTGCTTGGCCCCGCTGGCTCCTGCCCCACGCTCCTCCCACTGCCTCGCACCTCTGCCCTGGTGTCCGAGACCTCTGGCTTCCACACCTGCATGGCTTTGCTAAGCCTCACAATGCTGCCTGGCCCAGTCATTGCTGGGGTGGTGTAGAGATGCAGAAGCGATCGGGGCGCATGGTGCAAGATCACTCCAAGAGATGCTGGGGTGCAACCCTGCCCTGGGCACCTCGAAGCCCGTGATTTCAGCGCCCGGCCACGCCCCAGGCCCAGAGCTGTTTAGCCCACCCTCAACGTGGCTTGGAGCTTCTAGAAGTAATATCAACCCCAAATGTAAGGCCACAGAGAAGGGAAGGGCAGGCTGCTCTCTGAGATCTCCCCGCAGAGCAGCAGAGTCAGGCGGGTACATGGGAATGGATGATCCTGAGCTTGAGCCAGACATCATGTGTTGCTATGGCAACGCGGTGAAACAGGACCACAGGCTGCACGAGGCCAGGTGTCCACTCCACCTGCACCACCCTCCTGTGCCCACCCGGGCTCCACAGGCCTCCTCTGCAGAGGGAATCTGCACAAAGGTGCCAGGCTGTGCAGGAGGGGCGGCTGTGCAGTCGGGCAGGCTTCACACAGCACTGACCCTCAGAAGCACTTTCCGGCACAGCACGGTCACAGGCAGGCAGGACAGGCCGCTGAGCAGCAGACAGGGAGCCTGAGGTCCAGGGCCACAGCACTGCGGCCTCCTTCCTCCTTGTCAGAGCTGAACTCCGAAGGAACGCCCTGCTCAGCTCGCCCTTCCACCGCTGCACATTTATTTTAAGAGAGGTTTTGCTGACATCTGGTGGTGCTGTGAGAAACATCATGCTCCAGAGAAAGTGCAGGGGATTTAGGGCCTGCAGCCAGAGCACGGCCGGCCGGCAGAGAAGGATGAAGGGCAGAGCCAGCACCTCACCCTCAGCCTGGACACGGAAGCCAGGCTGCACCTCTACAGTGGCTGATAAAGTGGGGGCAGCTGACTTTGGCCACGTCCTCCAGGGACCCTGGTACCTAAGACGCGGCCAGGCACGGTGGGCCAGCTCCACACACAGGCACCAGGGTCGCCCTACCGCCTGGCTGGCGGCACCCCAGAGCTCTGGATCTGGCACACAGCTTCCCGAGATGGTACCTGGGCAGATGGGCTGGGCCGGCCAGGGAAAGGCCCATATCCCCACAGCAGGAGAGCATGCCCTACTGGCGACCTGGGCCAGCAGGGCCACACAGGCGCCCAGGCCCTGGCGTGACTGGCAGCGTGGGCCGCAGCGGGGACAGCCATGCAGCAGAGGCCGGGTCCCTTCTCCTTTTCTCCACACTGGGTGGATGCAAGGTGACATGCTCCTGCAGTCGTGAGGAATGCCCTGGCCCAGGGCTCCCTGAGCTGTGTGGAGGAGGGGCATCCAAGTCAGCCGCAGGCGCGGACTCACATGGTCCCAGCCCTGGGTCAGTGGAGTCCTGTCCTACCCAGGTTGAGAGCACAGTGTGGGATTTCTCGTGCCCACAAAAAGATCGGCTCTTTCCTGATGAATGGTGGACACACACCACCAACAGCATGGACAGCATCCATACCTCCAGCTCACTGACACACAGGACACGGGATGCCAGGCACCTCCAGCTGTCCACAGTGATGCCACAGAGAAGAGCCTGGGCGCAGAGCGACAGCCCCTCCTAATGCTGCCCTGGCCCCACGCACCCAGGCAGGCAGCACCTGCTGCACCTCGCCCCTTCCTGCTGCCATGGATCCAGGCTTAGCTTGGCTTCTCAGTCTCAGGGAGGGGACCACAGCCCTGGGAAGCTGCCTCAGCCCTTGCAGCTGTGCTCAGAGCACTGTGGCCGGGTGTGGACCTCTGCACCAGGGCTGCATGGCAGAAGTGCAGTGGGCTCCCAACCACTGCTGGCACAGCGGTGTGGACAGGCATCGGTGTTCCTGGGACCCTTCTCCCCACATGGACCCCGCTGGCACTTTGCCCACCCTCAGAAGAGGCTGTTGGGCACCAAGAGCAGAGCACAGGTGTGGCCTCCCATCTGGGTGGCCCTGAGTGCTTCTCCACCAGGGTCTCAGGAGTCGCTGGGTCAGCAGCCCCACAGCTCTTCCACAAACCAGGTCCGGAGCTCCTTGGCCTGGGTCCTGACACAAAGGCTGGCTGGCTCAGTCTGCATGTGCCCCTTCTCTGCAGCTCTGAGCCCTCACCCAGGGTCTGCGGGCCTCTCTGACTGACCCGAGGCTGACGCCTCCACACCCGGTGACCCCCCACTCGGCCCTGGAGACCCTATTTCCATCCTCTGGCGCTGGCCGGTCCCGGCTGGGCAGTGACCTCTGACAGGCACAGCCGAGCCTTGAATCCGTGCAGTCTCTCCCAGTACTGTGGCTTCTAGAAATGAAATTAATCTGGATGCAATTCAGACAAGGCCTCCCTCCACAGCAGGCTCCCACAGACTGTCTCCTTGCCAATTCCTAAGAGGAATCTGAGGTGCTGCCTGGACAGGGACAGGTGCAGCCCCTCCGTTGTCATCCCAGCTCCAGCCCCGTGGAGCAGGTCCCATGCCTGAAGCCAAGCAGCTGTGGCTGGAGATTTCGAATGGAGCACCCAGGCGCCTGGGCCAGACACCGTGGTCCACACCAAGGTTCATCCTGCTCCCAGACATCTCCTGCCCACGCAGACATAGGAGGACCCGGTTAAGGCATGAACACTCCACGCACAGACCAGGGCCGGACACTGGAGTTGATGGTGCCTGTGTAGATCTGTAGGTCACAACCAGGGTCCAGGGACAGACACAGACAGACGCGTGCACCGGCACATGTGCCAGAACCCGACGGGATCCGCATGCACTCAGCCCGACCAAAACAGGTGGGGACTGGCTGCAGGTTTTTAAATTCTGCAGTGAAGACTCTGGCGCGAATCCCTCTAAATCCTCCCCACGCTGCCAGCATGCTCTCCCACCTTCCCTGCCACTTCCCACGGCCGCTCTGGAGGCCTCTTTCCGGGGCGTCCTTACCGAGGTGCGCTAAGGACAGTGAGCGCCGCGGGGACCCCGTGCAGCAGCAGGGCAGCGCGCCAAGACAGAACGCTTCGTCCCTGACCACCCCTTCACCAGACCTGGCACCGTGGGACTCCTGGCTCTTCCCGGAGTGGAAATGACGAGAGGAAGGCGTTTTCAATGCACGCAGGACTCGGGCCACAAGGGCACGACTTAAGCCGCTCGAGAAAGACTTCTAGAAATGCTTCCGGTAGTGACATAATTTGTCCGAGCTGCCGGGGTGCATCTGGAGGGGAACTCGGGGTAACTCTATCAGTGTGTAATTTTTAAAGCTTAAGCACTCGCTGTGTTCTGCGTCATACCGTGCACGTCGGTCCACCGACGCGCGCGCGCACAGACACGCGCACGCGCACTCTGGTGTCTCTAGGAACGCAGCTAGGAAAGGCTCTGTGCACCCAGACAGGAGCAGAACCAGACGCAGGCAGACCTGGCCCGTCTGCTTGCCCGTGACACACCCACCACGCCCACCCACCCCGCCTGGGCACCGCCCAGAGGATGCAGAGTGGCCAGCGCCCGCTGCCCCTGCCTGGCTCAACCTCAGGCTGGTCCAGGGCCAACCGGATCCTTGCCAGCCCAGGAGCCCGGGAGCAGGGGACAGGTGTCCGCTGCCTTTCTCACTGGGCAGCACACCTAAACCATGGGACCAGAAAGGACTGAGGGGCGTGGACCTAGCACTCCCTGCAGGGTGCAGGGCGCAGGGTGCTGGGCACAGCTTTCCCAGGGCTATGGAGGACCTGTCAGGACTTCAGCCTGGCAGGACCCCCAAGCAGGGGCCCCTGGAGGCTTGGAAGATGCCGCGCCCAGCCCTCTGCCCCTTCCAGGGGGTCTGTGCATACCCTCCCACAGGGCTCTGTGGGCACCATGGGTCCCGATCGCCCATCCAGCCTTTGGTTCTGAAATGTGAATTTTCTGCTAGGACAACCCTTCACTCAGCCCTCATTTCTCACCTGTTCAGATGACACATTTCACCTTTTTTTCCACACTGGACACTGCGCACCAGGTGCGTCTCTTCCCCTTTTGAGACAAGGTCTCAATAAGTCCCTAAATTTCCAAAGCTAGACTTCAACTTGGGACATTCTTGCCTCAGCTTCCTACAGTAGGAAACTATAGCTTCTTAGCACCATTCCCAGCTCAAACTCCTCTGGAGGCGAAAAGAATTTACTACTTGGCATAGAGTCCCCTGATGAGGGGAAAAGAAAGTGCGTGGAGCACAGCAAGGGTTGTGAGTGTGCCCTCAGGGAGGTTGTGTGTGTGGAGAGGTGTGTGCTCACAAAGATGTGCAATTGAACTTCTACATGGTGGGAGGGAGCCGGAGAGGCAACTCGGAGGGAAACTGGCATCAGAGCCAGATCTGGGGGTAGGAGCCGTGCTCCCCGCTGGATAGTGCCCAGCACCAGCCCAAGAAGGGAGGAGGAGGCCCGGCTCCATGGGGAGGACATGCAGTCCCCTCTGCCTTTCTTGGTGGATAGCAAGGTGTCAGGCTCAAGGCAAAGCCCTACTCCTGAGCCCAGGGCCCTCAGGCCTGGTCACACCTCCTGGGCAGGACAGCAAGCTGGGCACAGGGATGGTGGCCCCATCCCCGCAGGAGCTCCCAGTGCCAAGACCAGCGGCACCCCACTCTGCCTCTCAGCATCTCAGTGGGAACTAGTCCCACTGTCAGATAGAAAAATATCGCGTCTACACCACAGATACCTCTTGGGAATCAATCCATCCCAGAGCAGAAACCCTCCAGCCCTCTGGATCTGGCATAGTGTTGGCTTCCCTGCTGTGACTCGGTGACTCAGACCTGTGCCACACACAGGACCAGGGCCAGGTGCATGGTCAGCCTGGGCATCCCAGCCAGCATGGAGGACAGTGCAGCCCCTCCCCTACCCTGGCCTGGAGCAACTGGAGTCTGGGCTCTGGGGCACTAATGGGGGCTGCAGTCCGCTTCCACAGCAACTCAGAGGGAATGGAGTAGGGTCCCCAACAGCCACTGTCTCACTGAAACTTCCAGAGGCCTCCCTTAGGCCAGGGCGCCCCTTCCCGCCCAGGCCAAGTCCTATGATGCCCGCCACGGTGCGTCCTGAGCAGGCCGACCTGGTCCATCTCTGTCTCACCACTCTACCCCATCCTGTCCCTGGAGTCAGCTGAGCCCACAGGCGCCTCCTGTCCACATGGGAGCTGGGTCCAGCCTGGTCCTGCCCTCTCCTTCTCCCTTTGAGCTTCTGGGTCATGGCGTTTCCCAGTCCCTGGGCCACCCAGATGCCCAGATGCAGGACACCAGTAGCCCTCTCATGTGGGACTTTTCCCCTCCAAGGACAGGACAGGGCCAGTGCCCTCTGTGCTCCTGGGCTCCTCTGCTCCTCCCACACCTGCTTTTCCCTGTGATCCCAGGCCCAGCACAGAGGCCCCGCCTCCTTCCCCACCCCATGTCCCTGGTCAGTGTTATGGGTCACTCAGCATAGGAACCAGATCAGCAAGATAGAAATTGGAATAGAGCCTTTATTTATTGAGTTCAGGTCCGTCAGCCGCTTCTCACACAGGAGAAGGCTGATAGGCCCCAAACGTAGGTAGCAGGGGGGTATTTATAACAGAAATCACATCCAGTTTGGTAAGCGAATTTGTCATCTAGTACAGAACAACAGAAACTATACTTATTTGACACAGCTGTAAACTTTATAACTAGGTTTCCCAGGAGACATACCTCTAGCATGCTGTCCAGGTTAGGAGCAATCTTGTTGGGGTTTACTTGGGCACAGTGGAGACACCTTTGGCAGGTTTCCTTGGTCATTTGATTCAGTTTGGGTAAGAAGTAGGATTTCTGTAACAGTTTAGCCAATTTATTTCCTCCCAAGTGAGTCCCTTGGTGTATCTGCTGAATGAGCTCTCAGCGTTGTGCCTCAGGAAGGAGAATCCTGCTGTCCAGCAGCATTTGCCAGCCATCCTGTGTTGGTGTGGTGTTTAAGCTTTTAGCCAACAAAAGATCTGTATCAGAGTAGGTGGGCTGATCCAGCACTCTGGGTGGCAGGACAGGCAAGAGTGCCTTGAGTGGCCCCACTGGTTTTTGCTCCACCTCCTCAGCTGTGGCATCTGCTAGAGCATTTCCTCAGGCCACTGGAGAGTTTACCTTCTTGTGTCCCTGGCAGTGGGACACAACTGCCACCTTCTTGGGGAGCCACATGGCTGTAAGCAAGTCTAGGATCTCTTGGGCATTTTTAATCTTATGTTTACTTGTGCTTAATAGACCTCATTTTTGATAAATAGCTCTAGTGTCTATCAGAAAGTCAATAGATTTGCCCCCTATCTCTAAGGTTACCATGGGCTCCTGGGCTCCAGATTTAGAGCCCCGGCCTTTTTAGGCTTCCTTTTTCTGCATCAAGACCTGAGCAGGCTTCTCTCTCTCTCTCTCTCTCTCTCTCTCTCTCTCTCTCTCTCTCTTTTCTTTTTTTTGACATTTATGTTTTTAATACCCTTTTTCCTTGCAATAGGCACACTGGTTCTCTTTAAGAGGTATCTTTTTTAAATTTTCTTTTTTGGACCCTTTTCATTAATTTTGGAGTCCTTTTCCCCCATGACAATCAGAACCTTTGCCATCCTCTTATTTAGCTCCCTAGGGTCTTCCCTGTTATTAAAAACTCGCTGAGCTATCTCCACCAGCTCTGTCAGTGTTTTTCCTTCAAATCCTTCAATCTTCTTCAATTTCTTTCTAATGTCTGGGGCTGACTGAGAAACAAAGGTAATATTCATAGCGCAGCGGTTCTCAGGGGCTTCAGGATCTATCGGTGTATATATCCGATAGGCCTCTTGGAGGCGCTCTAAGAACACCACCAGAGACTCATCAGGTCCCTGACTGACCTCTGTAACTTTAGACAAATTAGTAGGCTTTCTAGCCGCCGCCCTGATTGCCCCTAAAAGAAGCTGGCGATACTGATTGAGAGCCTCCTTACCTCTATGGGAATTAGAATCCCAGTTAGGACAAGTGAAAGGGAAGGGCTCCTCCAGTCATACAGGATCTGAGGCCAGTTGGCCATCTGGGCCCAAAATTAATTTTTGTCCACACCCTCGGATTTGCTCCTGCTCTTCAGATGTGAAGAGGGTCTATAAAAGCTGTTGGTAATCATCCCAAGTGGGCTGATGGGTGAAGAAAACAGATTTTAGAAGAGATATAAGCCCTTGAGGGTTTTACAAGAAAGAGAGGCTCTGGTTTTTCCAGTTATATAAATCACTAGTCGAGAAGGGGACATAAACCATGCAAGGGCGGTCATCTCCACCCACTTGTTCACAGAGAGGAAGTACTAGGGCTGGTGCTGAGGTGGGAAAAAGATCAGGGTCAGATGGCGGGGGCTGAGAAAAGGGCAGTCCACCACAGGTGTGCGGTGGACTCAGAGGAGTGGAGGAGTCGACGCTAGCTGAAGGGTTAAGACAGGGATGGGACAGCTTAGGGTGAGGAGGGGGAGTCGGGGATTCAGATGTCGGGGGCAGCACAGGCGGCCTTTTAGGACCCTAAGGATCTTTTTCTGGAGCGGCGGCCAGCGCCACCATACCAGAGGCGCGTTGGCATGATGCCCAGGCACGGTGACAGGTTTTCAGCCACTTTGGAGGGTCGTGTAATAAATCTATATATGCTTGAATATATGGGACTTGATCAGGATGTCCCGGCTTTTCAAATATGACCCTGCGGACCTGATAAGCAAGGAAGACATTAAAAGAGCCCTCCGGAGGCCATATGGACTCAGATAGGCGGTTCACACAAAGTGCGGAGAGTCCCCAGGGAGACAATGTCTCCGTCGTCAGCAGCTCGCTGTCGGAATTCCTGGAAATGATCAAGAATACATTGCAAAGGCGACACAGAAGCAGAAGCAGACTGACCCATGGTTATCAGACAGACAAAGGACAATCGGCCGAAACACACAAAAACAAAACAGAAACAGACCTGAGACTCCAACCCGTCGTCACAGAAAGGAGTCGAGTCCGGAGGCTCTCGCTGTGTCCAGCACCTCTTAGGACTCTCCAAGGGGGCGCCCCGACAGAACAGATGCAAATGTCTTACCGGCAAGATCTTTCAGATGGCTTGGTCTAGTCAGTCCAAATGATAGGATTTATGAGTTTTTGGAGCCCGTCCCAGGGCCAGAAAGTTCCCCCAGGGAAATGGTTTCCAAAGACTCTGGTTCCTATGATTGATCCCCAGTGAAGGGGATCC
>NW_004524615.1:1681326-1690756 GCF_000260255.1 Octodon degus
TTAGAGCAGATAACAGGAAGCACAAGGTGTTTTTATAATTTTTTATAGTTAAGGCACAAAACTCTGTTAACCCTTTATAGTTGGACGCCAGTCCAGTGGGGCTACTTGCCATCCGTGGGGCTCCCAGAGTGCACACCATACGTAGGTTCCACTGCTCCCCCAAGGGACACGCGCACGCGCACACACACACACACACACACACACACACACAGCCGACAGCCCCAAGGCCTCCACTCCTCCCAAGCTCTGCCCCTCTGCTCTGCCTAGGGCACTCCAGACCTGCCTCACCTCTCCCTGGGAAAGTCCCACAGCCCGTGTCACCTTCACTCCCCTCCATCTGCTGTCCCTCCCTGGGGCAGCCTTGACCTGACCCTGCTCTTGGTCCCACAGCAGACCCTGTGGGACATCCCAGGAGCACCCCCTCCGGGGGGCAGGTGCCAGGCACTCAAGGACAGCACACACCTAGCCACGCCCATCCAGAGGAAGGTGTGACTGCTGCTAGTGCCCAACCTGTGCTGGCCAAGGAGTGGGAGGGGTGCCAGGGACACTACACAGGGAACGGGTCAGGTCCAGGTAGGAAGGTCCCCAGGTGAGGGTGGGCGTGTGTGTGCAAGCGCACATGAGTGCCACACATCTGTGTCTGTGCTCACACCTTCACTAGCACCTTCTAGAAGGGTCCCCCGTAGAGATCACAAGGTCAGCCAGCTCTGGGGATGGGTTCTGGCAAGAAGGGGTGGGGAGCACACTCCTTGAAGGAACAAAGAAATAAAATCAAGATTCCCTCAGCTGAGCCTGTACATCCGTACATAAACCAGCACACAACAAGTTTATAATTATGCCTAATTTAAGATGCGCTTCAGGTTGGAAAATGAAGAATGGCATGTTCCGGTGAAATAAATAGAAACAGGAAGAAATCCAAGGAGAAGCAGACAGAAATATGAGCCACAGGAATATTCCAGCATCTCTGAGGGGTGTTGGGTCAGCTTTCCCACTGCCCACACAAACGGCCCAACACCCAAACATCGAAAAAGGGAGGTTCCTCTGGGTCACAGGTCAGGGACTCAGCCCATGGGCAGCGGCCCCAAGGAAGGAACAGCCTCGCCGGTGGTGCAGCTTGTGGTGGCTGGGAGCGAGCAGGGCTGGCCCCAACAAGAGACAGACCCTCCAGCAGCACGGCCTGATGACCGCACCCCATGCGCCAAGAACACCTCCAGCTGGGCACGGGGCACTGCCTACGGGCACACACAGCATGCGGCCATCTCCCAGGAATCTCCAGCCCAGCCCCGCTGACCTGAGGATCCAGTCAGCGGGTCATGAGGCACGCCCCTCCATGTGACACAGGACAGGAGCCCATGGCAGGCCACAAAAGAGGTCCACAAGTGATGGTCCATGGCATGACACTCTTCCACGCCAAGGTCAGCAAACCCCCATCTCCAGCACAGCCAGGCACAGGGTCCCACAGAGCTGTGGCGAGGAAGGGCAGTTGTGTCACTTGCACCACATGTGGAAAGCCAAGGAAGAGGGTACATCTGGGCTCTGTGAGCAGTAGTTGCATTTGCAAATGCAAAAGTTCCAAAACTGCACTGCGCGCGGCTACCCTGCCTCCTCCAGCGGCAGAGTAAACATTGGTCCCAGCTCCCAGCCCACCGCAAGGCGCTTCTCCTGCCCCGGAGCTTGAGGCCGTGGTGGCTGAGGGGCAGCCCACACTGGCATCCAGGGGTCACTGCTGCAGGTCCCACAGCCCAGGGATACAAAGTCACAGGGCACAACGCAGCCCAAGCTTTGGGCGAGCCCTCCACAGAGGACAGATGCACCTCCAACAGGCTGGCGTCCTTGGCTGAGGATGCCCCAGTTCTCCTGTGCACACCAGGAGGCCACACCTGTTCCAGCCAGTGCACACTCCTCACACCACCTGCAGGCGGCCAGGGTACTGGGTTAGGTCTGCTCAGCATTGGGGACAAGAGCCCCCCACGACTGGGGCTTTTGAAAACTTGTAGTTAAGCCAGGCCTGGTGATGCACACCTGTCTTCCCGGTACTGGGGAGGCTGAGACAGGAGGATCAATGAGAGTTGGAGACCAGCCGGAACTACACAGGGAGACCCTGTCTCAAGAAGCACAAAGAAAAAAAAGAAGAGTAGGTAAAAACGCCACATAGTTTCTTGTCTTACCACATCTGAGAGCTGGGAGGGCACTTCCCAGAGAGGAGGCTTGAAAAGAACCGGTTGCCCAGGAGACTCTGGCCTTCCTCCCAGGAGAGCACGCAGGGCCTGGAGCTCCCTCCCTCCGCCCCTCTGCGCCCTACCAGGGTCAGGTCTGGGTCGGAGCCAGAGCAGGGAGCATGGCACAGGCCTCCGCCCCAGCGCCTCCCCTCCCCCGCCCCCACGCCTCCAACCCAGCCCCGCTCTCCAGGGTCAGCCCTCCTAGCATGCGTGAGCCCCGCACACTCCGGCTGCGTCCCCGGGGCCTGGGCTCAGGGCCATCCGTCTGCCTCTGCCGGGGCCTAAACGCGCAAGAAAGCACCCTCCGGCTCGCGCCTGTAAGCCTCGGAGCGCGCCTTCTGGGCTCAGCAGGTCTGCACCGGGAAGGACCCGGTACGCCGGTTACCGGTTACCGACATCCGAGCCCGGCGCTCTTGGCACCCCGCGTCCTGCCGCTAGGTGGCGCCCACCCACGCCTCGCCAGCTTGGGAGCCTCTTTCTAAGGTGGCCTTGTCGTCGGTGCTGCGGGAACAATGCGGGGGACCCCAGGCTGCACCCTGCTTCCGGGAGATACTCCCCGATCGCGGCTCTCAGAGAGGGACTACACTGAGAGACTCACAGCAAGGCGCTCAGCAGGACGCTGGGGCCTCCGGAGCAGCCTGGATCCGGGCGGCGCCCCTCACCTACGGGGGCAGTACCCTAGAAGGACTGAGGTCGCTGATCCCCTCCCTGTCCCGAGGCGGAGGCTGTACACGGACATGGTCCCCTGAGCATACCACCCACTGCCACCTCTGCTGTGCCCTAGACGCTGCCTGCAGAAGGCGCCCCGAGCCCCTGCCCTCTCTGGGTTCCCCCACCAGCCTAGGCAGCTGGCCCCACCCGCGGCCCTGTGCTGCAGCCCCCTCCCCAGCCGCACCCCCTCCACGCTGCAGCCCCCTCCCCAGCCGCACCCCCTCCACGCGCCTCCTGACAGCTGACTGCCGGGACTCAGTCGCTGAGCCCACGGAAAGTCTTCTGGGCTCTGACAAGCAGACTGGGCAGAGACCACTCATTTCCGCGGCCACTCAGACCGGGCGCTCTCCGCGAAGGGCTCGCCCTCCTCGGTGCCTTTCCCACGTGTGCAATCGCCCCCCGGGGACCCGCGGGAATGCAGGCACGTGCTTCATTTCCTGTGCCGTTTTGTCACCCTCTTCTTCATCTGAACCTCTAAACATTTTCCCCAGAGGAGCTCATAAGACTGGAAGATCTTCCTCATTTGTAGCTAAGACAAGCCTGCACCCGAGCTATGGACGGTCTTTGTAGCTGCCAGCTTTCAGCGACACCCAGAGTGAGGTGTGCTAGGAAACAGTACGAACGCTTAAATGCTTACTAAATGTTAAACTAATTTTAGTTATTAAATTAAGGGGCTTGGGGGCCTGTCCCTTAGCTCAGTTCTCTAAGTGGCTGCTTCAACAAAGCAGGCAGGTTCAGGTTACTGTGGTTCAATCCCCACAACTCAAGCCAGCCAAACCTGCCCTGAAGGCATTCGGAGTAATTAAGGGGCTGGAGAGAGAGCTCAGAGGCATAAGCACCTACCTGGCAAGTGCAAGGTCCTGAGTTCAATCTCTAGCCCTGCAAGGATCACATCGAGTTTGAGACCAGCCTGGGGGGCTACAAAAGCGTGCATCTCCAGGACCAGCCTGAACTGCACAGTGAGACCCTGTCTCAAAAAAAAAAAAAAAAAAAAAAACCAAAATTATGACACTAAAAGCCCATTGCTATGACTCTTCCTCAGAACCTTCGCTCTGGCTTTGCACGCGCTCCTCACGTCACCCACGCCACTTCCTGCAGCGGCTCTGGAGTCCTCCTTCCTGAGGGCCTCTAGCTGTGCTGCCCTGGCCACCTCAGGGTCCTGAATGGATTCAAACTGTTTAATTTTTATACTCATTTTAACTTTGAGGAGGAGCCCGAAGTCATATGGCACCAGGCCCAGGAATGAAGTGGGTAAAGACACCACGTAGCGTTTTTACCAGCCTGGAGCAGCAGTGGCCACTGTGCTTCTGTAAAGACACTCTTGTGGTTACTTTCCTCACTGCTGAGACAAAATGCCCAGCACCCAACGCTAAAGGAAGAAAGGATTATTCTGGCTCAGTTTGTAGAGGTTCCAGCCGCCTGGTTCCTGCAAGGTGACAAAGCAGAGGAGAGACAGCCCAGGGCAGAGGCAGCAGGGTGACAAGCAGGCAGAGCTGTGACCCTTGTTCCCCATCTACCCAGGATGCCCACATGGGCTGGGGCAGCCTTAATCCCAGCATCACACACCCTAGAGCTGGCCACCTCCAAAAAGCACCACCTGTGACCGCTTGAGGCCTGGGGGACCACTAGACATGGCCAGAGTGGGGCCTTGGGAAAGGGGACTCCAGAGTGGCTCCCAGAAGTGGCAAGCATGATGGGATGAGTGTCCTGGGTGAGGGCAGGTTGGGAGGGGACTCGCGGCAATGTGTCTTCTACATCATAATTTTATTAAAAATTGAAACCCTGGGGACCAGGGAGATGGCTCAGAGGAATAAGCACTTCCCTGGTAAGTACAAGGGCCTGAGTTTAATCCCCGGTTCCTCAAAAAAAAAAGAGAGAGAGAGAGAAAGAAAGAAACCCTCACCATGTGTTCTGACCACACCCCGTACTATTACTAAAACTTGAAAATCTTGGTTGTCCTTCAGTCTGTGCTCAGGACATGAAGTCTGGACTATAAGAGCCAAGTGACCATCACTTGAGGCAACCTTCAGGGTCACACTGTAAGATCACCTGTCCTGATCTCGAGGGTCTGCAGAGTGATGAGGGACTCCACTGTGTCCCACCAGTCCCCTCGACCTCTGCACCTGGGTTCCCCACGCAGGTGAGACAATGTTAGATGATGTTCACTGTCAGGCCTTCACTTGGGTACTGAGAGGGGCTGTGACCAGGCTGAGCAAGTCCACTGCCACTGTCCCCATCCTGTGTCCACCTCCCACTCACAAAGGGGAGGGGCAAATGCCGAGGATGCCTGGTATCTCCCCAGAAGTGTCATGGCATTCTCTGTGGACCACCATCCATCCATTCATCTGTCTATCCACCTGCCCCTCCCAGCCAGCTCCCGTGCACATTCGCACCTGCAGGTGGGGTCAGAAACCCCATGCACCTGAGGCAGCCATCTCTGCTGGGGAGGGGCTCGGGGTGGTGAGAACAGTGATCGCCCTCTGACGTAGTCAGGATCTCACCCACGCACAGTCCCAGTGCTGAGGAAACAAGTCCCATTTAAAAAAAAAAAAAATCACATTTCAAAGCTGATCTGAGATTCCTGCATAGGGTCAGGGTCTGCACGCGAGAAGCAGAATGGGGGCCTCACTCCGTCTTCCAGCCAATCCTGACAAACTTTGCTAAAGTGATTTTCCTGGGAAGCAGGTCAAGTGCAGGGGTAGAGAAAGAAGCCAGATAAAGAAAGACTCCAAAGGCCTAGGGCCTTGCACCCAGAGACCAGGGAGGAAAGGGCCAATGGGCAGAGTAGAGAGAGATCCAGGCGTGCAAGCGATGAGCCCCACCCCAGGCGCCAGGGAGGCAAAGGGCCTAGCTTGGGGAAGGCTGTTACTCAGTGCACGCCAGTGCATACTCACACCTATGCACTAACACATATGCTTACACACGTGTGTAGTCACTCTCAAGTCTCTCCGTCACCACTCTAGGCTCATTATAGAGAATGGTAGACACCCACAGGCCCCTCACTAACTCTAAACTTACCGGGAAGAAGACACTTGCCAACTGGCCACCACCCTAAAGAGAAGCCCTTGAGTTGTAGCTCAAGGTCAAGTAAACAGGCAGAAAAAGCTGCGCGGAGACCCCTGGAAGAAACGCCATTAGGCACCTGAACGCCAAGCCAGTTACAGCAAGTTCAGTGGGGAAAGGGGCCTGTGGCTCCCCATAAAAGCAGCCCGAGCCAAAGTCCAGGGTCCTCCGTCCATCTGCAGCCCCTCCTCCAGCTCCCACGAGGGAGCTGTCTTCTCCTTTCCCCTTCCTCCCTTTTCCTCTTTACAATTAAAATGTCTTTCTCACATTAAACCTCGTCCCTCCAGCTCTTGAGGACTGTTTACCACTCTGTGGGCCCTCGGACAGCACAGCAGAGTCTCTAGTCCCTGGATGCTACATCTTTGGCTCCCTGGCAGATGTGACACCTGGGTCTCAGGCACCAGAGTCAAAGGCAGGAGCCCCAGCTCCCAGCAGCCACGGCTCCCAGCAGCCACACCCCTGCCACACCTGGGTCCTGCACCACTCAGGAGAGACTGCAGGGGGCGCTGTCACCAGGCCCACCGCAGAACTCCAGCTGAGGGGACCCTGTCCCCAACCCAGTCAGCGAGGCCCCTGTCTCCCCTCAGGGCAGGGTGCTCAGCAAAGGGCAGGGCACTCGGGATCCAGCTGGGCCAGGAGCTCACAAGGCTCCGCAGACGGCAGATTCTGGTTTCCTTGCAGGTACAAGGCAGCAATTTCAAAACTGAGGGTGTAAAGAAAAGTGAGTCTCGCTCTGCACTGAAGCAGCAGAGCATTTTGAAGCCTGCTCTTCATCTTACTTTTTTAACTCACTTGCCAAACTCGCTGGGAGGCTCCTGTGGAGACCCTCAGGCATGTCGACTGACGCCCACCAGAGTGGCCCTGTGACAGAGACCTCTCAATCTGAGCTGACTGCATGGGAGCCAGGAGTGACACCTGCCTGACGGATGCCTCTGATGGACCAGCCCTTATACCACTGGTGCCTGAAGCCTGGGACAGGCAGGTGCTGGTGAGTGCTCAGCATCATCCGTGTGCTCTGGATAGACCCTGGACCCTGAGCCGAACTCGGCTCCAACTCACCCTGCAGGCCTCGGCCCTTCTGCCTGCTGTCTTGGCACAGGGTCTGACTTTGCAGACAGAAATTGGGTCTGCCCAACAGCAGTGAGGAGGCACTGCCCTCATTGTGTCCAAACCCCAGGACTGGGCCCTGTGCTGAGGTGATGGCCAAAAGAGGAGCCCCGCCTGTCCCCACCACTGCCTGTCGTCATCCCCAAACCCTGCTTGCTCTGCTGGGACACTCAGGGACTTACAAAGACAGCAGTGTCCAGCATGCCCATAGCCGTGCTCTAGGCTGTGACCTAGGAGGATAGCTAGGACCCTGGGGGCCTCAACAGGGTCACCGCACACACAGAAAGTACTGCAGACCCTGGGGTGCTGACCCTGTGGAGGTTCTCGATGGCCCAAGTGTGACGGCGCATGGAGGGCCCTGCAGGCTGGGCTCTCTGACTTGGGATTTCCCACCCGGCAGGGGCTCTGCAAAGGCCCTGGTCCAAGCACCAGGACACAGGAACTGAACCCCACTGAGCACAGCCAGGACAGTGAGCTGAGTGCGGCCTCTGGGCACAGCTGCCCTGGCTCCTGCCCACGCCCACCTGGGCCAGGACACAGTGTCCCCCCACCCGGCTAAGCTGCGGGATCCCCTCTCTTAACTGTTAGCCTGGCATTGGGAGATGGTGCCCCAAGAATCTCAGAGCTTGTGCTAGGAACCTCCAGGAGCCAGGCGAGGACCAAAGACTGTCCCTGGGATGCCTGCTCACAGGATACCACAAGTTCCATCATTGTAGAATCCCTTGGGTCTAGCTGTCCCTGGCTCTCTGGGTCGCTAACAGTCCCTGGAACTTGGCGTGAGTGCATGCAGGCAGCACGGGCGCCTCTCACTCACACAGCGGTTCTGAAAGCCAGTGCGTCCTTGCCCCTCCTGAGGGTCCCACCAGCTGGCCCTACAGCTTGTAAGCCAGGCCCCATGCAGGGACCCCTGGGCCAGGAGGACTCCGTGAGGGTCACACTTCCACTGGTGTCTGGACACAAGTCTTCTCCTCCCCCCTCCACCTTGGCCTGGAACCTCTGTCACTCCTGGTCCTTAGTCGTGCTGTCCTAGGAGCCTCAATGTTCTGAATTGGCTCAAACTATTTAATTTTTGTGATCATTTTCACTTTAGGGAAGAGGCAGAAGTCACACAGTATCAGGTTCAGTGAATAAAGTGGGTGAGGACATTCACAAAGGAGGATTCCCAGAACTGCTTCGGGAAGTGGCAAGACATTTGTGTGCTGACTGTCTATCCTGCTCCATTGCAGAAGTTGGTTACTGATTCTGAAAGCTTTTGGTGGGATTCCTTGGGTCATCTATGTACAGAAGCTTGAGTTCTTCCTTTCCTGTGACCCCTTTTCCTTCTTTCTCTTGCCTGATAGCTCTGGCTCACGTTTGGACGACTCTGCTGAGCGGAAGTGATAATAGCCACATCCTTGTCTTGTTCCTGGGCTTACAGGGAAGGCTTTCCCCTTCCCCAGATGACACGATGTTGGCCATTGGTCTGTCCTTAGTGGTTTTCATCAGGTTCAGGGAAGGTCCTTCCTTGCGGAGTCCTCATTCGTGGCCCAGCAGCTTAACAACTTTGGTCCTGCGACTGAGGCACACTGCAGTCCTCGGGCCCACCGCCCAGACTCCCGACCCTTCTCTTTCTGTACTGTTAGTTCCAGGCATCCTGTTGATAGAGCCCCAGTGCCTTTCCTTGCACAGCACACCTGGCTTATACAGCTCTGAATTTCAGCTGGAGCACAGCACAGCGCCGCAGGTTCACGTCCCATGCCCAACACAACACTGCATGTGAGGGAGGGCCGTGCAGACAGAAGCAAGGCCAGCAGGCCGGGCCTCCTGGGAGCGGTCATGTTCTGTGCATCGTGGTGCCCAGGCCGCGTAGAGCTCCACATTTAGCAACCAGTTCTTTAGGTACCTTGATACAGGAATGGAACTTGGCTGTTAGACAGGGATGTCTGTAGCTACTTCGATCACAGCTTTTATCACAAAGTGGTGCTGGATGTTAACAAAAGCGTTTTCTGCATCTACTGATAAGATCATATAGTTCTACATTTATAAGAAATCATATCAAGAATCAACAAGTGACAGCTCAGCAAACTAAAGCACCTGCTTAGGCAGGGCGCAGCGGCCAGGGTTCGATCCCCAGCCTGCCGTGCTGCCCCCGCTCCCAGGGCACGCTGAGACAGTGATTGAGATGCTGGGTATGGTGGCACACACCTGTGATCCCAGCGCTTGGGAGGTTGAACACAGGAGGATCACTATAAGTCCGATCTGTGTAGTGAGACCCTGTGGACACTGTAGACCCTGTCCTAAATACAGGGGAAAAAACCCTATAAAAATCGACAAGTGAGAGCCTATCAAAT
>NW_004524615.1:1690996-1695547 GCF_000260255.1 Octodon degus
CAGAGGGCTAATATCTACAATATATAAAGAACTCAAAAAAATTATAGACCCAAATAAAAGACCCAATCAAAAACTGGGTAAATGGAATGAACAGACACTTCACGGCCAGTAGAGAACACAAATTAAAACAACACGGATTGCCTCTTACACCAGGCAGCACGAACAGCGTCGCGGAATCACAGAAGGTGGAATGCTGGCGAGGCCGGCACGGCGGGCGGGACGTGAACCAGCGCAGCCACTGCGCAAATCAGCACGAGTTTTCCTCAAAGACTAAAAGCAGAGGCCCCGGGCAGCGCTGCGGTTCCCTCTGGCGCCTTCCCCGCAGTCAGGACCTCCCCCGGCGGCGGGACCGAGCGCGCCGAGGGCAGCACAGCTGCACCAGCGGACCTTGCGGGGCGGCAGGCCGTCAACAGAAAAGCGACGAAAGCCAGTTTGGTTTCTGTACGCAACAGATCGTTATTTGGCTACAAAGAAGGCGACATTTGAGATATTTATATGAAAATGGATGCGCCTGGAAAATATAATGCTGAGTGAAATCAATTAGAACGCGAGCTCGGAGGCCGGCGCCACCTCTCAGCCAGCGCGGCCAAGCACGAGGAGCAGAAGCAGGCGGAGGCCCAGGACAGGAGGCAGCGCTGCAGGCAGGCGGCAGGGGTCCGCGCAGCCGGGAGCAGGGCAGCGGGGGCGGGGCAAGGTCTGAACCGCGTGGGTGCGTGGGCCGCAGCCCACAAGGAAAGTCCCAAGCACGAACTAAGGATAACAGCAGCAACAACAAGAACGAAAACTCAGGACGGGCTGTGGAGACAGGAGAGGCGGGTGGGAAGAGGGGAAAGGACCGAGCTGCGTCACCGGAGCAGCCGAGACCGCTGCGCATGCACACTGGAGAGGCTGCTGTTGGTTGTTTTTTAAAGGAAAAAGAAAGTTGAAAGAGGGATAGAATGGGTGAGCTCAAGATGAGGGGGATTTGTGGGGGACCCGTGGCAGTGGATCTTTTTCTGCAATGGTTTTTCGAATTTTAATATTCCCACATACCCTGGTCACCCCACAGAGGCCTGGCTTTGGGCCCTGGCTCCGTGGGGCGGCTGCAGGGAGCCCCAGGCCTCTGCCCGCCTGCGGTCTGCCCAACCCCTGCTTTACCCTGAGGCCTCCAGGTAGGATACGGCCGTCGTGGAGTGAGGGCAGGATGGACGGCAGCGTCCCTGTCCCCTCTAGAGGCGCTCAGGCGTGCCCATCCCACTGTGCGCTCCAGCGCTGGAAGTCTCTCGGCGGCCTCATCGCCCACCCGTGCACGCCAACACCCCGTGCTGCCTCCTCGGTGCCCTGCCCCACCGCGCACCCACGTCCACCTCCTGCTTCGGTGACCACAGTCTGCGTGAACCATCCGTGTCCACCACAAGGACATGTCCTTCTCCCCAGCTGCATGGATGCAGTTACACAAGAGGCTGAAGAGATTCCAGCCCAGCCCTGCTCAGGCACCCGAGACACGAGGGCTCCCCTGGGAACAGTTTCTGCGTTCCCGGCCGTCACCGGCTGACCGCCACCATGAGCCCAGGGTGCCCTTTATGCTGGGTCAGAGGCCAGGCGACAGCAGGACTCCTGCACCATCCTAGCCTTAAATCTCAGGTGTTCAGGACAGGTCATTCCTGGCACCGCACCTGCGATGTGGGGTGTCCTGCGCCCCCTGACAAGCAGAAGTGTCTGGGGGCGGAGTGGCTCTCACTCTGGTGGTGAGAAGGGGTGAGGGACAAGAGAAGCTATGGCAGAGGGCACCCCAGCTCCAACAGCACCTGCTGCCCTTCAGGGTGCCAGAGCAGAGAGCAGCCGAAGCAGAAGGGTTTCCCACGAGGCACTGCCAAGGAGAGCAGGAGAGACGAGGAGGCCGACTAGGAGAAATGTGAGGAGGACCACAGGAGGGGAGGTGGGCAGAGACGCCAAGCCAGGGAAGGCGGGCTCCACAGGCTCCTCCCAGCACCAGCTCTGCAGCCCCCAGTGGCTGCTCAGCAGGGTAGCTGAGCTGGACCTCAGGCACAAAGGTGTTTGCCAAGCCTGACGTGTGCACCCAGCTAAACTGTAATCAGAAATACAAACTGCTTTAGCCAGAGTGCCTCTCTCTTTAAAACCTGGAAAACGAAGGAGGAAGCTAAGAGACAAGCCTGTTTGGGATGTGCTCCCTGGCTGGTCTTCCTCCTGCTTCCCCATGGAGAGTGCGCTTCCACTGTAGGGCTTCACTGTGGCAGGGCATGGGATCCCAATCAAAGGACGGCATAAATCAGCCACGCTGACGTATGCCAGCAATCCCACCACTGAGGGAGGCTGAGGCAGGAGGCTTGCTGTGGGGTTTGTAGCCGGCTGAGGGCTGGCAGGGTAGGAGACGCTCAGCCCCACTGGTTCTGTCCTCCATCCCAGGAGGATGTGGGAGGAGGAGTGAGGCGAACTCAAGACCGAAGAGCTCTGCGGTACAGAATGAGGAACTCAGAAAGGGAAAGGGGTGTGCAGCAGCGGCTTCCTTCTAGCATTGCACCCTGGGAACCGCCAAGCCAGCGAGTGGCCTCACTGACAGGGAGAAGCCTGCCTTGAGCCTCTGCCTGGGGTCTGTGCTTCACACACTGATGGGGCGAGCTGATCCTAAAACTAGTTCCTGGTCACGGGCTCGGCCTTCAATCCGGGATGAGCTGAAGTTCACGAGGTGCAGGGCGCAGACCGAATGCTTGCCAAGGTCCCCCAAGGGGCGCAGCACTTCACGCCAAGCAAGCAAGTGGTCACTGCTGGCCCACCAGCCACCAGGTTGTGGCCTGTGCTGCCTGCTTCCCCCAACTGTCCCAACCAGGGTAAAGCCGGCTGGGGTTAGAGTGAGAGCCTGTCTCGAAAAGAGAGAAAGAGGCAACCTCCCACTTACAGAGGACCCCAGCTTGGGGACCGGGTGGCCACGCTCTGCCCTGCACACACGTCCAGGAAGCGTGGCCCCAGGGCTAGACTGAGCACAAGGCTTTCTCAGCAAGGCCATCACTTCCCCAAGAGCTGCATTTGCAGGGAAGAGGACCCCCGACTTCCGGCCCACACCCCTAGGGCTTCAGCTGCACCCTTTGCCACTGTAACCATGCAGCCACCAAGGCCTCCACACACAGGTACTGTGGCACCTGCCACCCTCTCCCTGGTCAGCTCAAGGAATGTGGCTGCTGTGTCAAGTACGCGATGACATCAGGAGTCTGAGGGCAACACTCAGAAAAGAACAGACGGCCCGACGGAATCCCACAGAGCCTCCCAGGAGGAGCGATAGCAGAGCCGCCAGCCAGGAGCAGTCATCAGCGGCCAGTGGCCAGCGGCCAGCACCGCTCTCGAGCCACGCACACTCCCAGCCTGGGCCCGGACAAGGGCTCTGAGAGGTACCCGGTCGCGCATTCACATGAGTGACCAGAGTCAGGACAGCCTTGGCTTGCTTTCTCAGGCTGAGACACCACACCTGGCACCCACACGTGAGGGAGGGAGGTTTACTTGGCTCACGGAGCCTCTATGGAGGCTTTGGTCCTGGGCCAGCTGGCTCCACAGCAGGATGGTGTGGCAGAGCGGAAGTAGTCCATGGCAGGCAGAAGGCAGCAAGGCAGCGAGCGACGAGACACTCCTCTCCCTGTCCCATGTCCTACCCTGTCCAGTGAGTGCCCACCCTGCATCACATCCTCAGCCCCGGGAGCACACCAACTGCACAGGGCACAGCACACTGGCAGCACCCAGAGACCCTCAAGCCGGGAAGCTCGTGGGCACATAAGCCCTGGTCCACAGGGGACACATGCAGACAAGGTCCTGTGTCACTCAGCTCCAGTTAATGAAAAGGAGGAAATGAAGAGGAAAGGCCAGTCCCCTCCAGGCCACCCCCACATTCACCTTCTCCACCCACAAAGCTGCAGCTTCCTCGCACGCCAAAGAAGGGCGCTTGCCTGCGCGCGCCTCCTAGACCTGCAGTGGTGGGGAGACAGGAGAGGCACTGGCCACAGGCTGGTGGGCAGCAGAGACTCGGCCTGCTCACGCAGCCTGAACGGAGACAGACGCTGGTCCGGGCTACACCCAGGTTGAGCCCTGAGGACAGCGAGCTCTGTGAAGCAGGCCAGTCACCAAAGGACAAATGCTGCTCTGCTTCACTTCAGCCTGCACCCGGTGTGGTGGTGTTTACAGACCAGAAGTGGGAGCAGGCAGAGGAAGGGGAGGCCATGTTCAGGGGGGCCGATGGTCTGGGGGCAAGGTGCTGGTGACTGAAGGGTGACATGGACAAGACCCATGCCAGCCCTTAAAAACACCCCCGATGGTAACTCTTAGGTAGGCATTCGTCTGCCACAACTGAAATCCATAACAGCTACAAAGAGCAGCATCAATCTGTCCTGTAATCTCCAAACAAAAACTCCTCACGGGACCTCTACAGTGAGTCAGTGACAGGCTGTGGAGACCTCCTAGGAAGCAGAGAACACAAAGACACGTGGGGGTAGGGAAGCTGGGTGTGCCACCCAGCAGGACCACACCAGCACCCGGGCCACAATGGCGGGAGGACAGAGCACACCCCCC
>NW_004524615.1:1703177-1739407 GCF_000260255.1 Octodon degus
CTCTGCCCAGAGAGCCCCACCCCAAAACAACTCCACCCACCAGGCAGAACAACTGGGGCAAGAAAGGGGACTCTGCACCCAGCTGAGGACTGACCCGGGTCTCATGTGCATGCGGGGTCCCTCGCTGCCCCCAACCCCAGCATCAGGGAAGTGCTGCAGCTTCCCTGGGAGCTTGTCACCCTCCACGGCCGCCATCTCTCCAATACTCGGATTATTGTCGCTGCCTCAGCTAAGATCCCCACATCTCCAAGCACTCCTTGTCCTGAGTCCACACCTGGGGCTGCCCCTCACGGGCCGCCTGTTAGCATGGTGCATGCCCTCCACCTCTTTCCTGTTCTGAGATGCTGGGGTAGAACTGTGGGCCTTCACACTGAGCTGCCTCCTCAGAGCCCTTTTTGTTTTTCTGTGAACATTATTCCCTAAGTAACTAAGTTGTGCAGGTTTGGCTTGAGTGTGTAACCCTCCTGCTTCAGCCTCCCTCAGGGGCTGGGGTGACAGGGGTGCCCTCGCAGCCATTTTTAAGCAGTGAATTCTCCAAATGGTCCTGGGAACATGGCACCAAGCATCATGAAAAGCATGTTTTTGGAGGAGAGCTGGGCAAAGAATTAGGGGTGGCCTCGCTCCTCCTTAGCCCAGAGCACAGGGCATGGACGACGTGTCCACATGTGCGGGAGTCCTCCACACTGCACGTCCTCACAGCAATGCGGCACTGGTTCTGGTGCGAGAAGCGAGTTTAATGAGCAGGCAAACTTGCAAATGCAGGACCTGAGATGCTGAGGCTCAGCTGCCAGCGCTCGCCACCCTGCTTCTTGCCAGTGGGGACACTGAAGGCCGAGCTGGGCTCCGCCCGTGCACCTTGCATCTGCTAGGCCGGGTGGCCCAACTCACATGTCTACCCCGCAGACAAAGGGCTCCCCGGCCAGTGAGAAATGTGTCTGACCCTTAGCTAGTACACAGCATTCAATGTGTGTACTCCATTTTCTCCAGAGAAGGTAATTCACTTTCAGATCTTGAGGAAAAAATAAGAATCACTCTTAAAATACAGGGCCTTAGCGAGTGAGTCCACACCCTGGTCTGCCGGAGCCCAAGGCCACCCGGCTCCAAGCAGCCTTTCACATTTCAAATCCCTGCTCTGGACCCTCCAAGCCAGCTTGGAGGCAGGCAGGGCACACAGTCTTATGGTCATGTTTATAGTGAGGAGCTGCGCTCCCAGACACTCGGTGCTGCGCTCCCCGACCTGTGATGCCACCTTGACGGACCCCAAGCTCCCCTGGAAAACTATGTGAAGGCCCCAAGGATTGCCTTCCATCCAAGGAGCTCTTGGCCCCTGCTTCTCCCAGTACCCAGGCCCGATGTGAGACCCACCTGGCGGGCAGCCTCAGCCTCCCCGCTCTGAGTCCAGAACCCAAAGGAAAGAAGTCTAGAAGGATCCACACCAGTGCTGAGGAGGGGCTTCCAGCTGGGCTGTGACGTGCCCCCGAGACAGCTCAGGTTCAAGGAGCAGGAGGGACTCCAGGAGCTGCCTAAAGCCACCACCATCCCTGGTCAGCAGACAATGCATGGGTGAGTCTTGCTCTAGACCGCAGCTCCACCCAGACGGGTCTCTGTGGCTGTCTTAGTCACTGTCCTCATTGCCAGGACAAAACACCAGACACCCCGGACTTCAAAGAGGGGATTACTTTGGTTCATAGTTTTCAAGTTTCGTTCCACGTGCAACAGGCTTAGGCACAGCAAGGGCATGGGGCAGGACCTGGGAAGGAGAGAGCTGCTCTCCGCATGGCGGCTGGAGGCAGAGAGAGCAGGGAGGAGCTGAGGAGGAAGACTGTCTTGGTTGGAATCGCATGCTGGGACCCAAAACCCAACACTCACAAGCTAAAGGATGAAGGGCTTATTTTGCCTGTTTTAGAGGTTTCAGTCTGTAGTCAGGTGGCTGCAAGGCCCGGCAGCATGGCAGAGAGGCCTGGCAGTGGAGAAACAGGCCTTGGCAGGGCAGCAGGAGGTAGCAAGGCATAGAGGGGGAGGGGAGAGACAGCCCACCAGCCACGCCCACCGTGGCCACCTCTCCAGCAGGCTTCACTTCCAACCTCACAGCGCCCTGTGAACCATCAGTGGACTGGTCCCGCATCACACACCCACAGTCCAGTCACCTCACGAGTGCATGTGGCTGGGGGACATCTCGATAGGAACCTGAACATGGCCACCAGTGGGGTGGGTGACGCAGAGACCCTCACCCCAACCCAGAAGCTCAACTCTCTGCTAGTTTTATAACTTGTGCATCTATCCTCCATCCACTGTCTCACTGTATTCCCTGAGAAGTGACTCTGTGGGAGGTTCCTTCTGCACTCACTGCGATGACCATGCGTCCTGTCCCGGTTCCGGTTCTGTACTGTGCGACGTCCTCGATTCGCCTCCCTGGATGAAGCGGCCGTGCCATGTGTGCGGCCTTTTGGATGCTGTGCTCTGTCCACCAGGCTCTTGTGGGGTTTCCGTGTCTACGCTCAGGAAAGCGTGCCTGTGTCTCTGCTTCAGGAGGCTGCCTGTCTCACTGTGGAGTCAGAGTCACGCTAGCCTCCAGGAAGGAGTCTGGAACTTCTTCCCTTTCAACTTCATTAAGAAAATAGGAGGCCGGGGAGATGGCTCAGTAGAATAGGCACTTCCTGGTAAGCGCAAGGGCCTGAGTTCAATCCCCAGTACACACACACACACACACACACACACACACACACAAAGGTTTAAAATAAATAAAAAAGATGGGAGCTAGGTCTTCTGCAAGTGGGGAGGTGCCCAAGAAAAGAAGGGAAGGGGGGGGACACATGATAAATGAAGGGCTATGTGCGCACGCCGGCTCCCCATGATAAATGTGACCGCTGTGTGCTGCAAGCACGCACTAACTTAGAAGAAAACACGAAAAGAGAAACAGAGCAGCCTGCTGCCCTCCATCCTCCGGGGTGCGGGGCGTGGGGCTCCCTTGGGGGCGGGTCCGAGGCCCAGGAGCCCTTCCTCCACCACGCACCTGTTGCCCTTGAGGGCTCAGCACTTTGGTGGTGGCCTTGGCCTCCTGCCCCCCTGGACAGTGGGGACATGGGGTGCTCCTCTGTACCCAGAGCAAGCCCGCCAGAGCCACTGACTGGGCTACAAAGGAGGCCCTGCTCCCATCATCCTCTGAAAAGACAGCGCCCAGCTGCTCAGGGAAGGAACTGAACCGGCGCCACTCCACTCACTGCTCTGCTGTGGGCTGGCCGTAGTCCTTCTCCTTCCTTTCACTGCCTCTGCTGTCACAAGCTGAGAGGAGAGATTCTCCAGAGAGAAAGAGTCACTGGGACAGAGGCCAGAAGGGACGAGGGCATGTGAGCATCCTTCTGCCTCTCTGTTCCGCTCATTCCCACCGCACTGTGCCTCTCAGTTGGCTTCTCCTTGTGCGTCAGGTCTGGGATGTGATTCACCTGAACTTCATCACTGTGGGACCCAGGCTTCCTCGGAGATGTTTCCCTTGACCTGCGCTGGATGTGCTGCTGCTGCCTGAGAGCTGAAGGGAGGACGCAGTGGGCTGTGGGAGGAACAGTGAGCCTGGCAGAGAGGAGCCAGACATAGCCTGGGACCGGCACAGGGGCTGGGGTCCCCGCTGCCCCGGGGTCCAGGCATCCAGGAGACGCGACCTTCACTGAGCTATCCACAGCCTGAGCATTTCCAGAAAACACTACTCCCCTGTTGGCATGTGTCCACCAGGCCTGAGACAGGCAGGAGAGAGACCCTGACTGCCCAGTGGAGACCCTGAGTGCCCAGTGGAATCCCAGGCTCAGAGGCCACAGGTGGTGGCTTGGCCATGGAAGAGGGAGCAGGCACTGGCCGCATCTGTGCCTGGGGGGGCCCCAGCTGACCCTGAGCCCCTTTCCAGCGTGTGCAGCAGAGCTGGGACCCAAGGGTGTGCGGCACTGCACACTCAGGCTGGCGTGGGGTAGGGGGCTCTCGGGAGCCCACTCTACTGCTGACCAGCAGGTCTTGCCCTGCACCATGACCAGCCCCTCCTGTGCCCAGTAAAGGCTCAGATTCTGAGACAGGGGTCGCCCCTCTCAGAAGGGCCATGGGTGCCTGCTCAAGGCCACACGTGTCCAAACCCTCTGCAAGGTAAAGCAACCTGGCTCAGCCCTGCATCCCTCAGGGACTGTGCGTCCCTCTGCCTGAGCCCCCTTCCTCTCCAGCCACCCCACAGCAGCCAGCGCCACAATCGGCCCCCTGATGTCCAGAGGCAAAAACTATTCCCTGGCTCCCAAGCTGTCAGAGATGCTACCAGGCCAGCGGCTGCTCTTCCGTGTCCTCGTGACAAGCGATATAAAACCGCAGGCCAAGCGTGATCTCACAGAGCATCCAGGGACTGGCACCGGGAGGGACTGTGGCTTCGCCTCACTTTTTGTATGTAAAATCAGAGATTCTGGGCCAAAGTTTCCCTGCAGATATACGTAAAATACATGGGAAGAGGAGACAGTCCAGAGAAGGCGCTGCCCAGAGTCTGAAATCCGCTGCTCCAGACAGCCCCTCCTGGTGCTGGGAGGAATCCAGGCTGTGCACACTTGGACGAGCCCCGCCACGGAGGCCACCGCTGCCCCGGGTGGCTGCTATTAGTTTTCTACTTCTTTAAAACTTAAGTTACTAAAATGAACTTATAATGTGTTATGAAGGAAAAGTAACTTGAAATTAAGCGACTACAGGGTAGACTTTGTATGGGCAATAAAAGGTTTTAACAGCAATTTCAGAGTTTCTGGAGACAATAAAGCAGTATCTCACTTTAAAAAAAAAATCCTAACCCCACCCTAAGAAAATGTGCTATTTTCTTTTATTTTGGTCCCTCCAGTTCCACTTTGCATTGCTTTCTTGTGCCACTGTCTTAGCTACTTTTCTCACACTACTGAGACAAAATACCCAATGCCTAATTTAAGGGAGGTAAGAGTTACTTAGCTCACAATATAGGGCTTCAGTCCCTGATCTGCTGGCACCAAGGAAGGGTGGTGTGGCCAAGGGCAGGTTGTCTGTGACTGCAGAAGACAGCAAAGCACCCGGAGAGGCAGGAAAGACTTCCTTTCCCTTACGTTCGATGCAGGCTGCCCGCCCTAGGGTGAGGGTTCTCCCCAGAACTACGCCAGCCTTCGGCGGGCTGACTTAGAAGCACACACCCTTATCCCCAGCCTCACACACTCGAGATCAGCCGCCTCTGCAGAGGCCCTGGGACAGCATGTGCTCGGGAAACACGTACACACCCGCCACAGCAGCCGCACTGCGAGCCCATTGGAACAGTTGATCGTGTAACAAACACCTTGCACTGTGGAAGTAAATCAATGAGGGGCTTCAGAAAGGCTGACAGACCTCACTTAGCCCCCCACTGGTGAGACACAGCACCTGACACCACCAGTTAGAGGAGGGAGATTTGGTGCGGCTCCTGATTCTGGGAGACTCGGTCCACAGTCAGCAGCTCCAAGGCAGGAACAGCAGGGCAGAGGGTGTAGAGGTGCAAAGCTGCTTCGGTCGTGGTGGCCGGGAAATGGAGCAAAGTGGCGCCAGTGAGGAAGGTGCACGGACTAGACACAGAGCACCCACCTTGCTGTGGGCTCCCCCTGGCCCCGGGAGGATCCAAGCCAGTCAAGCTGGCCTCCACCCTGATGCTCTGATCCCCCGAGCTCTTTCCAGAGCCCCCAGCTCCTGGAGACTTGGCTGCCGCCAGGGTTCTCCTCAGGTCTGGTTTCCAGAACCTCCCAGGGCCCCTCTGCACGTGCGCCCTGTGCCCACACAGCCTCGAGGGACAGAGGCTGCGCCGTGCAGCCTTCCCCCCTCACTAAGGCAGTGTCAGAGTTGGGTGTTAGAAAGCCTACCGTCCACTCCATTTGCACTCACTACATTTCATCTCCCCAAGTGTCCACTTAAAGGATTCTGGGAAGGTCCTGCCAGCAGCATGTGTCCCGCCATCCACACCACCGCCTCCCTGTCCTCTAACAAATGGCACCTCTGCTGAGGAGAGAGTTTGGGCAGGCACTCAGGAAGCTGCCCGGAGTTGAGTTTCAGGGCTGTGAGAGCCAGTGCCAGAGTCCCATCACTGCCACCCTCACCCCATCTGGCTCTGGAGATGGCTCTGCTCCTGAAGCCCTACCTGTACCTCAAATGCACCACTCATGACAGAGCACAGGTCACCTGCTCAGAGAAGACACCGTGCACTTGTGGGGCTGGCAAATGCTGCCCACGCAGGGCGCCTGGCCCACACGCTGAGTCACAACTTCAGCACAGGCCAGGCAAGGGAAGCCCTGTGCAGCTGCCCTCCTGCCCATGAGACCCTCTCAGCGCTTTGGCTTACAGTGGGGCTGCATCCCTAAGCTACAGAAGGTCCTGCTGAGCCCGCCCACCACAAGCAACCTGAGCCTCAGCCCCGCAGCAGTCACAGCGGGCCAAAGGCACCCACACCCAGCCGGCCTTACAGCCGTAGGGGACATGTACACTACTGTGCAAAACATGGTGTGAGAGTGGAACCCAGACCGGCCATGTGGGCTGTGCTTTCTCATCACCGTGAAGTCCAATGGTGGTGCGTAGGAACGTCCGAAGCTGAGCACCGCCTGGGTTAGGAAAGGAGCTGGCAGATGGGTCTGCAGAGTGGCTGGGGAAGGGACTCGCCTCCCGTCCTTTCTGTCCCCCATGAGGGTGCGCTCTGCACCTGGCCAGCTTCCAGTCTTGCCCACACTCAACACAGGGCACCTCACTCTGTCCTCAGGAGCAAGTCTCAAAGCACCGTGTAACTGAGTCACAAAGCGCCATGTGTCATTTCGGCAGAAACCAAACATCTGAGAGTTCTCCTGTTATTTACAAAATTAAACAAACGCCATTTGAAAGGCTGAGCAAAGCGGAGCTGGCTCCATGTGAGCAGGTAGACTTAGCGCACCCTCACACGAGCAAGGACCACAGGACCCAGGGGAACCGCATCTGCAGCCGCGTCCTGGAGAGCTGCACAGTCCAGGAGACCACTGGCTCCCCCACCATAGACCTCAGCACAGGGCCCCAAAGCTGGACCTGCACCACTCAGTGCTTCTGCTGTGCCTTCCCTGAGTTCCCCGGCCCCCATAGGAAAGGCCGGTGGAGGACAGCGGCACTCTCCAGGACCCCACAACCAGCAGGCCCAGGGCCTCCAATTCTTCTTCTACCTGCAGGGACTGAACCCATCTCCCAAGGGCACCAGAGACCACAGGCTGTGGGGGTGCAGACATGCAAGGGGCCCGGGCAGGATGGGGCAGCGGGTCCAACCCGCAGCCCCTCGCGGAGTCCTCAAAGATGAGCAGGCTGAGTCCCCGGGCACCGGGTCACCGTGAAGGCCCAGTGGAAAGGACAGTGCCTGCAGTGTCCCCTGTTCTATGGCTGTGATGTCAGAGGCCAGACACATGGGCCTCCACGGCAAGGTCACTCTGGCCCTACACCCTAGAGAAGAAATGGCAGCTCTGCAAGATTGGGGTTCAGCTCTGCTTGTCGGGCGTACCACAGGACCACAACAATGAGGATGCACTGAGGCTCCAGGGCAATGCGCTTCCCACCTCAGCAGCTGGACACGCAGCCCAGAGAAGAGTGTAGGAAACAGAGGGCTTCAGATAACCAACGTCAACCGATGACAGGCAGGGCCTACGTTTACATGCAGAAGCAAGAAGCAGCTCCAGAAAGGCCCCAGAGGGCCAAGACAGCCCGGCCCCCACCCACAGGCAGAGCGCCCTAAGCTTTGCTGAGTGCTCGTGCCTGCAGATTTCATTTTAATTATGAGATTTCAAGAGCTTCGCAGAGTGAGGACAAAAGTGTTTCTAGCATAACTCAACTTTAACTACTTATACAAAATTCACAGGAGAGATGACCTGTGCTGCACAAGCAACCTCATCCACAGTTCTGCTGAGCGCAGGTCACAGATGCTAGAAAAGTCCTCCTGTAGTGAAATTCTCCCATCACTCCCTACCTGACAGAGGGCGGCAGCTATCTGCACAGTGTCTGTGTTGCGTTAGGCATCAGAAGCAGCCGGGAGTGAGGCAGCGAACACAGGAAGACGGAATGGGCTGTGTGCAGATCCACAGAAGGGAAGGGGCTTGGACCTGTGGGGTGTCGTGCTTTTGGGGGGTCTGGGAACACACCCATGAGGGCACCCAAGACCCAGGACTGCACTTTCTCGCGAATTAATGGTAGCTGCACTATAAGCTAATATTAAGGGAAAAATAAAAATTCCAAGTACTGCTTCCAGAAATAATTACAATCATAAATTATTAACCATCAACTACAAAGGAAATAAAACCATGACACAGGAAATAAATGTATTTGCCATACTGAAAATATACACCGGATATTTCCACAGTGATTAAAAATCCTTCTCTAGAACTTTCCCCCAAGGGATCATGAGTTTTGGTGAAAAAATTGTATTTGAAAGCATTATTTTAACTTTCCAGAAGGAAAAGAAGCAAGGCTTTGAGAATTTAGCCACCACCTCCAAAAAATGCAGAAATCTTTTTCCCACTTTCAAGACCAATCCTTGGTACATGGCATTCGTAATAAAAGCTACAGGACAAAACTAAAAGCCGGGTAAAATGCAGTACTGCATGTATCCCAGTTTGTCCCCCAGAAATCCCCGAAGGTTCTGGCAAGGTTCAGAAGGTGCCCGTGGGACCAGGCACAGTGGGGGACCCGCAGGTCTGTGTTGGCGAGCAAGAAGCAATTGTCTGTAAATACCCCCTGATTTTCAATAGCACGAGGAAAAAGGAGCTCTTCAAAGTTGTGACAGGCTTTGTGTGCGATCTTTGAACTTTGGAGATGTGATTTGCATGCAGCCTTGGAAACCACCTCAGGCCCCAAGTTCCAGGAAGGAGCGGCCAAGTGGGGAGGAGGGAGCGGGGACCAAAGAGCAGCCCCGCGGCGTCCACAAGCGCAGTCCTGTCCTGGCACTGGCTGCACGGGCAGAATTCAGCTGCACCAGCACCGCCGCAGATGCTGTGCCCACCCAACATATGAGTCACCGGTCCCCATCACTGTCTTGGTCCTCTCACAAAAACACTCACCCGTACCTCCTGCTGGCCTGGAGGAAATCAAATCCCTGTGCAGCGAGGAGCCAGGCTTGGGTGGCGCTGAGAACACGAGGGCCCCGTGATCTCGGAGTTCGCCACACTCACCTCGGCAGTCTTGTCCCGTGTCCCTAACACTCGGGCTGTCTTGTTAGGGACACCAAGTAGCAAGACGCCACGGTCACAGGCATCAGCACTGCCCTTGGCACTGTGAGGGCCTCCACGCTGTCCTGCAGCCCCACTGTGAAAACAAATCACGGGAGGAAGTGGGGTTGGGGCCCCTATGTGGGCACCTGAGTGGCCAGGGCTACTGTGCAAACAGCACTCAGGTGTCCCCACCAGGCCCAGCCCCTGTCCTTGCAGCACCAAGGAAGCTGCCACCCTGTCCCCACAGCAGGTAGCCAGCCCCTGCTCACCAGGCTCAGCCCAGCAGGGCGATGGGCGTTGACCATGCTGGGCACAGACACTACCCATCCATCGGGGCCAGCCTGGCAGGGGCCAGAGCCTGGAGCAGAGCCCTGAGAGGCTGTAGGCCACACCCCATGGGGCTCCAGGCCATGCCACTGCCCTTCCTGCCTACTTGTCTGTCTCCTGCCAGCAGGGTCCCTGGGTCCCTGGGGCTGTGCAGAGACGGAGATTTCCAAGAAGGAGGAGCAGCCCTCTCTCCTGCCTGAGCCAGGACCCAAATCCCCCCCAGCCAGCCCAAGGGCTGAACTAGGCCCATCCGGGCATCCACTGGGCCGGGGCAACTGTCACATTCTCTTCCTTAGGTTCCACATACCAATGGGATGTGCTCAGTGATCAGCCCATGCCTAGCCTGCAGGGGCTCCCAGGTTCTTTCCAGTAGGGTAAAAGATAGAAAGACATCCTCTTCTGATGGGGACTCTGCTTACATTTCCCTTTCAGGTGACAGCCCTGGGGTGAGCCCCCCATGCCCCCACCTCAAGGAGGGGTCACACTGTGGCCAGGAATGGACACGGAGTTCCCTCCATTAGCCAGCTAGGCCCTAGACCTCGTACTTGAAGGCAGGGTGTCCTCTGAGGGAGGTGGGGGCCGCACTGGGGTTCCCAGGATGGAGCACAGTGAACACACTCCCTTCAGCCGCTGGAGAGACGCTTGCAGGGGCCAGTTCCTGCAAACCCAAGCTCTGGCCCCAGACATTGTCACCACTACCCACCACTCTCCTCAGCAGGCTTGGGACCACTGAAGTCCACCTCCTGGAGCAGGAGGACAGATTAGCCCAGACCACCAAAGAGTTAAAGGGAAGGTAACTGAAATTCTCAGGTCAAAACTATGCTCCTGACCAATAGTTTCATACTAATAAAATCCATGTTCATCCTTTTTTCCCACAGCAAAACAGTCTACAAACTTTGCTTTGCAGTTTCCATTCATGAAGTTGAAGTATTTCTTTAACAATTAGCAGTCTTTTCTTCCACACCCTAAGCATCATGCTGCCGCAGCCGCTGGCAAGAGAGGGAACTTGTCGGGGTTTTGACAAAGTGCATAATGAAAGCCCTAAGAACCTAGGTTTCCCCTTGACAAACTTGAGAAAGATTTAAAAATCAGAATTTATTAAGGAGCTCATGATATTGAAAAGCACAGAGTAGTAACAGCAGCAGAGTAAAATATACACAATAAGAATCCTCTTTCTGAAAGGCTTCAATGAAAGCAACATTGGCTGAGTTGAAAACACACCAAGGTATGTTAAGTAAGGCATGAAAACAGAGCGTACGTGCAAACTAATTGGATAATGACACACATGCCGCAATGTCAGCCTCCCCTGTGCCTCTAAAAGTTCCTTTTGTCAAGCCTGTAATTTCATTGTTAAAAGGCCAAAACAACACAAAAGCATGTGATAGCCAGCCTCCCAGTGGCCCGCGGCCACAGCCCCTTGGCCTCATAAAGGCCCCTGGCCTCTCCCCACTTTCTGGTTTGGTTCCTTTCCGCAGAGCAGACTCGCCCTCACAGAGCCAGCTCCTCTGCAAACTGTCAAACTTTCCCAGCTCCGCCTGCCTTGTGCGGTGCCAGCAGTCCCTCCACCCGCAGCTCCAGAGCCCTCGGGCTATGCCAGAGAAATCTGCAGAAGCAGGCACAGCACGAAGTCCCACACGGCCCCTCCTGGGCAGCCGGACGCTGCACTCACACCAAGCTCTCCTCTCCTTTCCCCTGTTGTCCACTGAACTAGACCCAGAGCCAGGCAAGCAGAGCACAGCCGCGACCAGAGCTGACTGCCGGAGCCCAGAGCGCTCAGCGCCAAGGAAGCCCCCTCCTTTCCTGCGCTCCCGCCTCCACAGCCCCGCAGCCTTCACCACGCCGACATCGCTGACTTCCATGGTAACAGCAGTGACCAGCAAAGGAGAATCCCCTGCACGCCTGCCCCAGCCCAGGGCTCCTGGCATCCTGAGGCAGCACCGCCACACTCCTCTGCAACCCCCACAACACAACTTTCAGCCAACTGGAGGTAGAAAATGAAAGTCACTCTCGCTGTCCAGGCGGTAGCAAGCAGGCACATCTGCCAGGACAACAGCAAACACGGGCTCCCTGTGTGCAACTCCGGAGCCAACTTGCACAGGCACAGACATGGCCTGAGGAAGCCCTCTGTGCCCAGCACCAGCGGGCACCTCCAAGTCTCCTGGGACCCAGCCCCACTGTGGGGGGCACGCAGCCCCTGGGACCACAGGCTCCATCACAGCCCCCTCAAGGGTCTCACCATGCTGACCCACTGGGAGCCACAGCTGCCCTGGCCAAGTCCCCGAGGCTTGCAGCAGACACAATTCTCCCCACGCCTGCCTGGCATGCCCTGGACTGGGCAGAAAATTCCCAGCCCTGCCAAGGATACTGTCACAGACGTGCAGGGGACTGCACCAGCCTACCTGCCCGGCTCTGTGTCCAGCGCTGCCCTGCCCCGGTCACAGACCTCTGCACGCTCCCTGCCGCATGCTGGTCGCTCCTGCAAATGTGTGCACCCCAGGGCACAGGCTGGGCTCTGCCTGCAGCCACAGCCACCCCAGCGGGCCAAGCACAGCTTGGGGCCGTGCACAATTAGCGGTGCCTGCAGCCGCCTTGGATCAGCAAGGAGGAGCAGCGCACAAATGAAGCCTGGCGCCCTTCAGAGGGATGCCGAGGGTACAGTCCCGAGTGCCACAGCGCTGCTCCAGGCTCATGCTCCAGCCAGCCTCTTCTGCTGTCTTTACTGTACCACAATGCACTAGGTCTGGCTTTTACCCTATTGAAAGAACATGAATATATTATTATCCACACAAAAGAGCAGGTTATTGTTTATGAATTACCAGCCTTCCCAGCAACAAAGGCTATTTTCATAAGAAAACTCAATTTCATTTTAGCTCCAATTTGATTACCAGCTGAAGAAAAGAGGCTCTGCTCCCAGCCTCGGAGGATTTTTATTCATACCACTGAATGGGCTTTATGGCTTCCTTTTCAAAACTGACGTAGAAAGCTTTTAGAGTAAAACATTGACAAAAAATTATTGCGCTGCTATTTTGTGCAATAACAGAGCTGAAGAGGGGCAATGATTTCGCAGGCATCCTTCACTGTACTTCAGCATGCAAGGCTGGAATTAATGACAGAGCGCAGGGAGCAGGCGAGCCCAGGGCTCACAATGCGCGTCAAATCTAAATGATCGCCGCACGCTGAAAAGCCCCCAAAAAGCCCGCAGCTGATTGATTCGCGCCTTTCACAAGAAAGACAGGCTTGAAGAGTTTATTGCACCACAATTTGCTCGGAATTATCATAAAAATGAACGTGGAGGCGGAATGTCACCCTGGCACACTCCAAAACATACATGCGGGGACAAAGTTCACACAGGAATGTCGCCTCGCATGCACACGAGGGCCCGGCAGGGGTGGCCAGCACGGGGTTGGGCAGTTGTCACGCACACCGGGCTGTCCGAGGGCTCTGTCCCTGCGGCGAATGGGTCTCCCAGAGGCCACAGTCAAAGGCAGGGCTGGCGGCTGAGAACAATGGCTGGCTTGGGCGAGCCCGCGGGCCGTCCTGAGCTGCCTGCCAGCGGGTGAGCAGCCTGGCGCATTTGTTGTCCTTCCCTGAGGAAGCAGGAGATTTGAGGGGCTCCGTGGCCCCACGAGCATCATGGGGGTGAAGGTTGAGAGGAAGCAGGGAGCTGTTACTATTAAACGGCTCTCGCCACCGGCTGCACACTCCTCCTCGTTGACATCAGCAATAATGGCTGAGCTCCCAGGGTTGCCAGAGAAACCTCGCTTGATATTATGCAAATAAAGTGTGCGGCATAATGGCTCTCGGCCGGCCTGGCCAGCATGGGCCTGTCGCACACAGGACTTGGGCAGGATGGATGGACCCATCCCGCATGGGGCTGGGGACGGTGGGGACCTTGCAGGAGCTGGTGGGCCACTCGGCGCTGGCTGGCATATACCCATGCACAGCCTGGATTTACACGGGAAAGGCCCTGGTTCAATATGTCCCTGACCTGTTTAAAAACAAACCCGCTGGAGCCCAGACCCTGGCCCGGGCTCTGGTCCTGGCGGGCTGACACCCATCTGGGGCTATCCCTCCCAAGTCTCCCAGCCCAGCTGGGCAGGGGTAGGGCCAAGAGGAGGTATTTCCTCACGGGGTTGGGCTTGCTCGGAGGGGCTTTCCCGCACCATCCACGTCAGGTGAGACCCTGAGCCCAGCCTGACAGCCTTTCTGCAGGGCCCCTCCTGCCACCAAGGTGCCCAGGGTCTCGAGCAGCCGCTACGGCCAGGTGTACTGAGAAAGCAGGGTGCTCCTGGGCATCAATCCTGTCTCCACAGCACCTGCCTATCGCTGGTTAATAGCAAGCAGGTGACTCCCAGCTGTCACACACATGTCCAGTGCTGTCCCCCACCAAGGCACAGAGTAGCCTCTTTCTGATGCTAGCTCTCACAACAGTGCCCCAGCTGGTATTTGCTAGCAGCGAACTTCCCATTGAGCAGCGTGTGCTGGGGGAGCCTGGGCTCAGCACCAGACAGCAGTGTGGCCTCCCAGCTCACACAGGTCCCCCACCTCGGCCTGCTCTGTCACCGACTCGTCATGTTGATGCAAGGCGGCACAACATGACAGCCACATAAATCAGGTCATCAGCAGCAGAAAACACCAAGAGCAGTGGCACCAGGACACAGGAAGGGGACCCTCACCACAGAGGGAGGCAAAACAGGAAGGCCCTGGTGGGAAACCCACATTCTCTCCGGCTCTTCCAGAGCCCTGAGCGCCCCACGGCTGCATCTGACCCCCAAGGGCTAATTTGGTATAGAAATAAACACCAGCAAGTAGGAGATTCACAGAGCTCAGGAGGACTGGGCCTCAACTTTGGGTTTGTTGTTTTCTTTTCTGTTTTGTTTGTTTGTTTGTTTCACTTTTTTTCACTCTTTGCTGTGGTGTCCAGAAGCTCCACGACTTTGGAGGGAATCTGCTGAAGTGTGGTCAGTCACCCATGTGGGCGTGGCCGAGTACACCACCAGCCTATAAGAGGAAGAAAGGGGCCTCGCTGGGCCAGAAAGGGGCCTCGCTGGCACCAAACGGTCAGCTCCATGGTCTCAGCCTTCAGCCCCCGAGCTGAGAGGAGATTGATGTCCATATGTGGTGTTCATTCCTGCAGCCCAACAGGACAGGCTGCACATCCTCCGGTACCCCAGTGGGCAGGACTTGAGTGTCCCCAAGTACTAGAAGGACCCAACAGAGTGCAGATACCCCAGACCAGGGCTGGGATCCCCGGGGCAGGTGAGCCCAGGCCGCAGACAGGGAGTAAAGGGGAAGGTCCATCCTGGGGTGCCCACACAGGGGGCCGCTGCTCTCCAGGGCCACGGACTCCTGGGCCCTCAGTTGCCAGGGGAGCCCGATGAGGGAGGAAGCGACTCTGGGCTCCATCGACACCACTGGAGCCACATTGCGTGGCCCTGGGAATGGCTTTCCTAAGTCACACCCAGTGCCCTGAACGGCAATGATGTCCAGGCTTTGAATCCTAACTTTAGGGGGAAAGCACACAAAATGCACAATGAAACACTCCCTAGTCAGCCTCCAAACACTGCAGGGGAAACAGTAGAAATGGAAAATTTTCTCTAAGTTTTTGCATTTTTCAGAAAGCCACAGAAGCCCTGATATGGTTGGGTTTGCAGCCACCAAGGGACAACTGCTTAGCCTCCCTGAGGGACAGCAAGGCCCTCAAGGTCAGGACCCCACATTGGCCTTCGGAGGAGGTGCAAGGCCAGCCACACCACAGCACAGGGTAAATGCAGAGCAGAGGCCCCCGGCGCAGGCCAGCTCCAGCACCACTGTAGGGAGGGCCCTGAGAGCCTAGGGGCAGGGAGGACCAGGCTAGCGGTCAGCATGGAAGGAGCCCATCCGCTAACAGCCCACAAAGCCACAGGCCCCTCTCACTTCTTCAGCAAAGGTGCATCGTGAAAACGCGGCACATCCCACAATGACATAGGCATTATGTACTGAAAATACGGGCCAACAAATAAAAAGAATGCATAATTTTTCAAAGATCTTCCCGGAACCATGCTGAGCTGCTTGCGCTCCCCATCTCTTTATCATACACCTGTGACCCCCGCCATGTGAAGCCCTGGCCCGGCCACCTGCAGTGGAGGCGCAGCCTGGGAGTCCTGTACGCAGCACCCACCTGTCCTGTGCACATGCACCCTCAGAAGCCAGCACCAGCCAGCTGGGCCCAGCTCTCAGACACCTGCTGCTCCACCCTGTGCCCTAGCCCCGAGGAGAGCTGGGGTCCCTGAAGCCCCGGCTCTGTGCCACGATGACCAAGGGGTGAGGAGCACAGCTGTCACCTGCGTCTCCTGAGCAGAGGCGACACATGCAACTGCCGTCCCTGACGAGTCTGTTTCATCAGGTGCTCTGGCCACCCAGGCAGGCCGTCTGGGAGTCAGTGGTGACACAGGGACATCCAAGCCCCCTGGACAGCTCAAGGACAGGGACAGCTGTCACCGCACCTGGCACTGGTCACCACACAGGAGGAACTTGGGTGCCGTGGCCATGGGCTCTCGGGTGTGCACTCACTGTCCCTCCCCCGTGTCTCCCACCCCCCCTGGAATCGCCAGTAGGGGAGTGCTCCCGGGCTGTGCGAGGGCTCACCCTTACTGGGAGGCTAAGGCTGAGCCTGATGCCCTGTGGAGGGCAGGATGCGGCCCTGTTGCCTAAAGCAGTCAGCTACCTCAGTCTTGAGAAAAACGTCCTGCCTGGGCCTTGCGGGCTGCTATCTTTAGGCAACCTGTGTCTTGAGACTTTGTAAAAGTATAAATAAAGGCTGCTCAGGGTCGGCTCACCAACCAGGTGTTCGGGTCACCGCCCGACCCAGCTCTTGTCTTCTTGTCTGTCTTCTCATTCCTGCTGCTGGTTCTCCCCTGATGGAATGGATCACACCGAGAGACCAACGGATCCCAATTTCAGCTTCAGTGACGCCCAACGCCTCTCTCCTGCCCCTACCTCTCTCCTTTGGCTTTCACCCGTGGACTCCCACCCTAGCAAGCCTCACTCCCCAGCAGCAGGAAAGGGAGCCAGGCTCCCGCATGGTACCGACTGCCTTGTTGAGGACTGTCAGTCTAAAGTCCTCTGTTGTTTGTTTGTTTGTTTTTCTATTGATTGATCCATTATCATTGGTTGGTTTTCTGAGATAGGGTCTCATTCTGTACCCCAGACTGGCCTTGAACTCATTATGTAGCCCAGACTGGCTTCAAACAGTGATCCTCCTGCCCCAGCCTCAGGAGTGCCAGAATGCCAGGGTGACAGGCCTGTGTGCCTCATGCCACACGCTTCTGAATTCTAAAAAGGATCCTCAGACCAGGGTCAGGAAGAGCAGCTAGACAGATGACTGCAGAGGCTCTGCGGTGTTGGGCCTTGCTCAGGACTGGCGTGGCCTGCTGATGATGCTGGACAAAGACCAGCTATCCTCCCTGCATGGATGATCCTCAGCTGACCCCGTGGGCCCAGAGCACGTGACCGCCCACCCAGTGTCCCCAGATCGAGGAGCCCCCCGAAGACAAACTCACTTCAGACACTAACCCCCAGTGCCTCATCCCAGACTGGGCGCCTCTTGGGGACGAGTTCAGGGCTCCCGGGACCCTTCAGGTTAGAACCTGGTGGAACCAGCCTACAGCAATAGCTGCACAGGCAACGCTGGGGGGAGAAGGTGCGCCCTCCCGTCCACCATGTGCCCAGCACCTGAAGCTTCAGGACTAGGGTGGTCATGGGTCCCTTACCACACACCCAGTGGCCCTGCCACACAGGAGGTCCGAGAACACAGGCTGTGCTGTCCCACAGGGTGGCCCCTGGGTCCCATCGGCCCGGTCTCCCAGTCTGGGGAACATGAATGGGGACCCCGAGACAGAGGAGCCAAAGTGGGGGCCCCGCTGCCCCACCAATCTCCCCGACCAGATCCAGCCTCAGCCTCCAGCCCTGCACAGGCCCAGCAGGGAGAGGCCGTCAGATCGCAGACAAGGAGTCAGCGCCTCGCGATGCTGTCAGCAGCAGTCAGGGTGGGGGCACAGCCAGGCCTGGTCCTTGTGGCCCCCGCACTGCCCTACTGGTGCCTTGCCCGACCCATGACCCTCACACAGGGTGAGCCGGGGCCATCGCACTGTCTGAGCTGTGCAGAGGAGCAGCAAGCGTGGATCCACATGACAGACACCCAAGGCCCACTTCCGTCTCCACCTGGCCCGTGTGACCACAGCTAGGGAAACACAAGAGGTGGCCTCCACTGCCTGCCCACCTCAGTCACAGCCCTATGACCAGTCACCACTGAGGGCAGTGGCGATGAAGGCTGAGCCCAGGGCTCCCTGCGAGCTGCATCACCAGCCCCCGCCCCCGCCCAACGCCCCAGGTGGGGGGTCCTGAAGTCAGAGCAGCCACAGCAGCCCTCAGTGTGTGCTTCCGGGCAGAGCAGGTGCCCTGACTGCTCACACACCTGTTGCCCGGCTGTCCCAAAGTGCAGAGGACAGGCGGGGGCTGGTACATGGAAACAGAAACAGCCCCAGCCCTGATCTGGCTTGGAAGCTGACACCATCCAGGAGCCAGGAGCCAGGAGGGACCCCTTCTCTTCTTCAAAATTGAAAGCTCTCTGAAAGCCAGGGCCACCCCAGGCCACTGTGAGAAAGCCACAAGGCCACAGCGAGCTGCATGGAATAGCTGGAAGACATGCTGAGGCCAAGTCCGCTTTCTGACAGCCTTGTGCACAGGACCCCCACCCCCATGGGTGCAACCCTCCAGACCCTCGGCCACAGGGACAGAGACCCCCCCCAGCTGCCTCCACTTCCCATTCGTGCAGCGTGAGCATGCGGTCCCAAGGCACAGCCTGCCTGCAGGCCCCTTCTCACTCCTGCCCCTGAGAATGTACCTGGTGGCCCAGCAGAGACAAGCTCAGCACCATGGGGCTTCTAAGAGCCACCTGGACAGCAGGCAGAGCCGGGCGGAGCCCTCGTCCACAGGAGCAGGCCCGCCCACATCTTTGGCCTGCATTTCCCTCAGTTTGGGGATGCAGTCTGTGGCAGAGAGGAGCTGGGGCCCACCACAGTGTCCACCAGTCCCCTGGGGCCCTGCCCGGGCCCCCCCATCCTCATCAGGGTGGCCAGTGACAGGTGACAACTGTAAGAGGTGTGACAGAAAATATAATCAAGAGTTAATTTTTTAAATTTTTATTAGAACAAAAGCATTGCCACTGATGACAGGCCACGATTCAGTTTCCCAGGCACCCTGCCCCAACTCTGTCCCCCTGAGCCCCACGCAGAGTCAAACCCAAAACTACAGAACAGGTCCGCCTGACTTTGACCTGGGCAAGCAACCGCGAAATGCTCCTCTGTTAACATGGAAGGTCCCCCACAGACCAGGTAGCCTGCCAAGATTAGCTCTCCCTCAGCTGTTCCAGCTCACAGACAACCCCTACCCCAAAACCTCTTAAAGCCCTGGGCCTTGCCTCGTCTGCTGCTGTCTTGGTCTGCTAGACAGCCAGCCTGCTTGACACCCCCAGTAAATCTACTCGTGTCAGAATGCCTGGCCTGAACAGTTGCGTGGGTTTGTACCTAACGGTGAAGAGCTCCTGTCGCAATTGCCCCTCACGCTGAGCGCGCTCCTCCATCGTCCCGGCCGCCTGCTGCTGCACCTCTGGAGTCCTTTCCTGAGGATGTTAGCTGCATTATCCTGGCCGCCTCGAGGTCCTGGGTGGATTCAGAACACCTCTCGTGGTCACTGTGACCACGGGAGGAGCCAGGGGTGCAAGGTGCCAGGTCCAGGCCTATGATGGAGTCGTGTGGTCACGAGCCACCTTTCCACTGGGTGGCGCTCAGCAACGGCAGGGGCAGGGTTTTCGTCACACCTTGGACAGACACTCAGCAGAAAGAGAACCAGAAAGCTGACTCTGAAAGTGGCCGGGGCGGTGGGCTGAGGGTGCTCAGAAGGAAGGCAAGGCCTCGAGGGCATTCGTGGCAGTGTCTTATACTGTAGCCATGTCTGAAGTGTAAATACTCAGTGTATTTTGAGCACATGGTGCATTTAGTGTCAGGTACCCTGGGCACAAGAGACAGTGTGCCTCCAGGCAGTATGGGGAGCCTGGTGCATAGCAGCCACCCCCCCCCAGCATGTGACCGGTGGCCCTGGGTCCTGTGGCATGGTTCACATCTCGATGCCCCACGGGTGGGGCACCTGGAAGGTGATGGGCCCCGGGCCACAGCTGTCAGGAGGAAGCGGCAGCCCTGGGGTGGCCCAGAGGCACTGGCTCCCCCCCCCCGCTTCCTGTGTGCCATGCTGCGAGCCACTCTCCCCCAGGCCCTTCCACCACCCCTCCCTGCCTTGGAGCCAGCCGACCTTGGCCCAGAAGCATGAGCTCAAATCGCCCTGTCCTCCTTCAATTTGCTGGTGGTGGGCATTGGGCCCTGCAAAGAGAAAGGGACTAATCCCACAGCCAGGCGCACAGAAGCACATGCGTGTGCTGGCAGCTGCAGCTGCACCTCGAGCCTCGCCCTGGGATGAATCGGGGAGACACAGAAGGCAGTGGATTTGCTCAGGGGCAACCAGCCACCGCTCGGCAGCTGCAACAGCCCCAGACTGAGCTTCTAATGCGCAGCCTGCGTGAGAGCCAGGCCCGGGCCCACCACACGTGGCAGCCAGCAGTCAGCAGCTGCACGGTGCTCCAGGGCCAGCATGCTCCTGGCTGAGCGTAGAAACAGCTGGGCCATGTCTGCAGCCCCAGAGGGCCAGGCAGACATGCAGGGCTCAGGGCAAGGCTGCAGGAGCGGGGAGAAGGCGCAGGCCTGTTGGGCTCCAAGTGGGTCACCACCAAGGATCCTCCGCATTCTGTGAGCACAGCAAACCCCAGGTCAGCAGAGACGAGGGCCTGGACCGACACCTCACTTTCAGAGGGGCCGCTGCAGAGAGGAGGTCATCGGCCATTCTCACTGTCATGGAGAACACTGTGAGCAAGCGTAGCCCCAGCCACCCAACACCTCAGTGGGGACAGGGACAGTGGGACAGGGCTGCTCTGTGAGACCGTTCCACCGTTCAGCTGAAAACACCGACAAGGGCTGAAATAGGAGGCTCTTCTAGGATTCTTCTCTGGTATCTTAGCTACCTTCTCACTGCTGGGACAAAATTTCTGACACACGAAGTTAAAGAGGAAAGATTTGTCGCAGCTCAGTGTGTAGAGGTTTCAGCCTACAGTCAGCTGGCTCCGAGGCCGGGCGGCCCTGCAGAGGGGCATCCCGGGGGAGAAACCGCTCATGGCAGGGCGTGTAGGACACACCGCAGCAGCAGCTTCCTTTCCCCTTTTATCCCACCCAGGCCACCCCACTTCTGGGGGTGCCACCCACACCCAGGGTGGACCTTCCATTACTCACACCCAGAACTGTGCTAATCCAGCCAATGGGCCAAGTTAGTGCCACACACTCTTATCCCAGCAGAACACACCTAGATCCAGCCAGCTCCGAAAAGCCCCCCGATTACTGGCTGAGGATTTGGGGGACATGTAGTCGTAAGCCATGGCACCTGGAGACCAAGAACAAAAACTTAGGCAGTGGAGTGGATGTTTGATTTCTGTACTTCAGTTACTTTTTCTTATTTATGTAATTCACTGAGTTCAGCAGTAACTTTCCCTCCTTGCTTTTCTAAAATGGCCTTGGGGGGGTTGGGCCTCGGGCTTCCGTTTGCTCCTCTGACACTGAGCACCCGTTTGCAGGTGACCAGGGAGGCACACTGGTCCCCAGGGCTGGCGCAGTGGACAGGCGTGTGGGCGCCGAGGCCTTCCCTGCATCGCCTACCACGGCCCCTGAGCCACGTGCTCCGCCACGTGCTCCACCCGTGCTCCGCCACGTGCTCCGCCACGTGCTCCGCCACGTGCTCCGCCACGTGCTCCGCCACGTGCTCCGCCAGTTCTCATCTCGTGCAGCTGACCTCAAGCCTGCAGTCTTCCTGCTTCGCCTCCCCTGGAGGCCTCTTACTGGCAAGCAGAACTGTGTGGCGTCCTCCGCCCTCCCGAGAAAGGGCTCAGTGGCCAAGGCTGGGGACACGAGGGCTGCCTGGGGTGTGGCATTCATTCCCCTAGGGCATCAAGCTCCTATGCCAAGGTGAAGAGATGATTTCTTTCCCAATTCTACCTCACAAAACCAGAAACTTGAAAGGGAGGGCAAAGTCATTTTTCCCCCAAATAAACCAAAGTTCACCTACTTTTTGGTCTTCGGTCCTAGTCCTAATAAATCAGATCCTACATTCACTTAGTGCCAAGAGCAATCCGGCATTTCCTGGAATGGAAGGGCACAGCCAGGCCTGTGGGCACTGGGACACAATCCTCTCCTGTGTGTCGCCCAGCCAGGGTCCTCCAGATTGGTCCCCAGCAGAAGGCTGATGCCCGGAGTCCTACATATCCCAGGTCTCACCTCTCAGTGCTGGGGCAGAGGGACGGTCCTCTGACCCCCTCCGGAGCCCACTGCCCACTTTCTGGGTGGACCTGGGCCCAGCACCACAGCAGGGCCCCTAGGACATGTGTTCCCAGGCACTGCCCGCTGCTCCTTCCATGCTGTTCTGTGAGTCAAGGACCATAAAGCATGGTCTGGGTCTGGGCTGGCTGTGTCCCCATAGGGCTTTGTTTGGGTGTCCCTGGGAGGAATGCTGGCCAGAGGCTAGGATCTGGCCAACACAAGCCACAGAGTCACCTGCCTTTTGCGTCCCCAAACGCAGCCTTGGCCTCCTTTCCCAGCAGGGACAGCTGGGCACTCTCCTCACACTCAGCCCTCAGGTTCCCTTCTTCCTGGAGACCAAACACGCCATTGTGGACATCTTCTGGCTGAGTGACCAGATGCATGGAGCCCTTCCACCCTCTGAGGGTGTGTCCTAGGTCAGAGTCAGGGGACACAAGGACACCTTGCTCAACACCTCCTCCCATCCTGGCCACTGCCCTGAGCTCAGAGGCAAAATGACACGGGCAGGTGCCCAGCTGCCCAGGCAAAGGCCTTGGACTCATCTGTCTGCCCATCTGTGGGGCTGTGCCCTACCAGCCCTCCCTGAGCCTATAGTGTGCATGGGGGTTGAGGGGGTTCTGGTCCTGCCCAGGATCAGTCATGAGCCCCCTCGACATGGACTATGGATGCAACCAGGCCAGGGAGGAGCTGGGTGAACAGGGACACCGCTTCTAAATCCATTCTTACCTTACTGGACATGCAGGTCAGGGGAGGCTGCGCTGCACAGCCTGTGATGACCAGCCCCGGTGCCTGACATACCTGTGGCCTATGCAACTTTATCAGCATTGGGAACATTTACAATCTTCTGTCCATCTGAAATACTCCGCTGGTTGGTGTGGGTCCCAGGTGTCAATGGCCACAGAGCAGGAGGGGCCCTGCCACCTGTCCACACTCTGGCGTGAGGGACAGTCCTCTCTCCACTGCCTGCCCAGGCCTGGGAACTGTGTCTGCTCTGCTTCTCCGAGCCTAGCTTTAGCCTGGCATCAGTGAGTGCGTGGGGTCTGCCTCTCTGTGGCTGGGTTACTTCTCATGGCATAATGGTCTCTGCCCCACTCGTGGGTCTAGAAATGGCAGCGTCTCACTGTGCATGGCCTGTGTTGTTTCAGTGGATGGCCCCATATCTCCCACCCAGTGGCTCACTGATGGGCCTCCGCCTGTCCCCACGTTCCGGCTGCCACGGCCCATGCTGTAATAAACACGCAGGTGCAGAAGGGTCTGCAGTTCCTCTGGATCAAGGCCTAGCAGGCAGATTACTGTCCCACATGGTCATTCTGTGTGTTGTCTTCTGGGGTTGTTTTGAGGTTTTCTGAGACAGGCTCTGAGTACATTGCCCAGGCTGTCCTCAAAGCTGAGGTCCTCCTGCCCCAACCTCTGGAGTCGCTGGAGCTACAGGCATGAGTCTCCCACCAGGTCGTTCTACTTTGAGTTTTTGGGAATCTCCACGTTGCCTTCCACAGCGGGCCTGCTAGTTCCCACCAACAGTGTAGAGAATTTCTGTCCCGGTGGTAGTTTTATCTTTGTGATAACAGACGCTCTGACTGGGATAAGATGACATCTCGTCATCACGGTGTCTTAGTTACTTTTCTCTCATTGCTGGGACAAAATGCCCTTAGCTCACAGTTAGTGGAGGTTTCAGTCCATACTCAGCTGGCTCCCAGGCAGAGTGGCACCTGGCAGAGGGCAGCCAGCCGTTCATGTGGTAGAAAACAGCAAGGAGCACCGGGAGGGGCAGCCGCTGAGGCAGCCGGCAGGCCCCTTTCCCTTCCTTCCACGTGCACGCTGATCACCCACCCAGGGCGGGTGCAGCACGTGCACCCATAATCCCTGCGTTGGGGCATGGATTAGTCACACACTCCAGAAGCCACCCCACGACTGCATGCAGCTCTGGGGGACACCTGGACGCAGACTATGGCGCACGGCCTGACTCGCCTCTGCCCGGCAGTCGCCGGTGCCGAGCACTTGCTCATCTGCCCGCCGCTTGCTTATCTCCTTTGGACAAGCACCTGCTCACACCGCCTGCCCATCTTAAGTGGATTTCATGGTCTCTGCACCGTGAGTGGTCCCAGCCCCCCGTGTGCTCTCGGCACCTGGTCCTCCGGAGGCGTTTTCTCCCGTCCTGAGTCGTCTCTCTTAACTGTTTCTTTTGCTGGGCGGGAACTTTGTAGTTTGGCGCAACCCCACATCTTGTTTGGTTTTATGTGGGTGCCAGGCACCAACCTTGAGCCTTGCGCTTGCCAGGCTGACACTTGTGCTCCTGAGCTGACGCCCAGCCCCTACATGTTCACTTTTGCTCTCGTTGCCTGTGCACTTAGGGTCACACCCAAAAAATCTGCCATGGGCCCGGCAAGTGTAAGGTCCTGAGTGTGATTCCTGGTACCAAAACGAAGCAAAGAACAAAAAACCTTTTCCCTGACTAATGTATCAAGACATTTTCTCCAATGTTTTCTTCTAGCAATTCCATAGTTCCAAGTCTTACGTTTAAGTCTTTTTTTCTCTCTTTTTTCTTTTTGAGACAGGGTCTCACTATGCAGCTCTGGCTGCCTTGGTCTCACTTCGTAGCCCAGGCTGGTCTTGAACTCGCACCAATCCCCCTGCCTACTGTGGGGACTACAAGCAGACCCTTTCTCTCCGGGAGCCCTCCCAAAGGATCCACCCTGCAGACCTATAAGGAAATCCTTTCCCAGAGCCTCGCCTTCTTTGTGCATTTTTCTGGTCCCAAAGGGGACCCTGAGGCCAAGGTGCCCACGAGCTCCTCGCCTCTCACTTTGGGAGAGACAACCCACGGCTCATGACCCTCTCCCCACTCCGCCCAGGTCATGCCCGGAGACAGGAAGCCGTGGGGCCAGATCCTGAGCAGCCGTACCAGCAGCTCTGCCAGCAAGCTGACCTTGCCGGGCCCCACACATTCCCAAAGGCTCGGGCCAGTTGCACAGTATTAACTGCAGAACAGTAACTCAGAAGACGCTCACTCACAGCACATTTAATAAAATCAGCATCATCAGCTTTGACTGAGAAGTATGTCAGAGCCTGAGGCAAGCACTTTGTGGAGATCAAACTCAAAGGGCGAATGCGACCACACCAGGTTTCTCTCTGTGACCAAAAACGTCGTTTACAAGGGGCTCAGAGACAGCAGGAGCTGTGGGTAGGTGGAAGCCCATCACATCAGGTGTATTTGGGCGTCAGTTATAGGTAACCCTAAAATCTCAGCGCACACAACATCAGCCACTAAAGCCACAGAGCTAAAGTGTGTGGGGCGTGGCTTGGAAATGCCCAGGCTGGCTGTGAAAGGCTATCCGACAGATGCCTTGGAGAGCAGCGCCTGGAGTGGTGGTCCCATGGGAACGGGGGGCACACCACTCCTCTGCTCTCCTGCTCACCATGGCAGCAGTGTGCCCTCTACCAGTGCTGGCACCAACAGCACACAGTGGTGGGTCTGCCTGAGGGTGGGCTGGACCTCGAACTGGGAGCCAAAATAAACCTTTACTGTATAAATCGACCAATCATGGAGCTAGAGCCAACAGCTGTCAGGAGATAGGTCTGGCTGGAAGAAGGGGACCCGTGGGGTGTGGCCCAGAAGCACGCACCTTCCTCCCAGCTCCCTTGTCTGCTTCCTGGATGCCAGGCTGGGAGCTGCTGTCTTCCTCAGGTGCTGGGTGACAGTGACAGGCGGGGCTGGCAGCGACGAGCACACAACTCCTCAGAGTTCTTCTGCAGCCAAATGCTCTACCACTGAGCTCCACCCCCTTCCGAGTTCTTCGGTAGCAGCTGTGGGAGCCAGCCCGCCTCACGCAGCACTGGGCAGCACTGATACAAAGCACACGGCTCCCCCAGGCCAGCCTCTGGTCCTCAGAAGAGGGCCCTGCAGCTTCCAGGAAGAAAAGCCCTTGGGCGACACCTGCACAGCCCTGACCGCCTGGCAGGCACAGCCGCAGCTGGGGCGCTGGATGGGCCATGACAGCGCACGGGACGGTTAGCACTGGTGATGGGTGGAGGCCTGGCCACACGGGTGGAAAGGCCAGTGTGCAGCTTGCCAGAGGTGGGGGAGAACTTCCGCCACCAGCAGGAAGAAAAGCCCGGGAGCTGGCTCGGCTCACTGTTTTGCTTTAGATCTCAATGTCTCCTGTGAGCCTCCTGCACCAATGGGCAGCGCTCTGGGGAGCCCATGGCTGTCAGGAAGTAGGGCCCTTGGGCGTGGCTGGAGGTCCGTCTCCCTCTCGCTCCTCCTGGGTCTCTGCTTCCTGTCCACCATGCCGTGAGCAGCTCTGCTTCACCAGGCCCCTGCCAAGCTGTCCTGCCCAGGAGCTGGCGACCATGGCCTGAGCCCTCGCAAACTGTGAACAAAACCAGACCTCTCCTCCCTAAGCCGCAGTGCAGGGCGTGGTGGGGTCTCGGCGATGAGGAGAGGGACTGAGCCACCAAGCAAATCAACAACATCAGAAAGCCAAGGCCCTGCTCGGGCACCAACAGCTCCTCTGGTGCGCTGCCTGAGTACCGGCTCTGCAGCCCCAGACTCAGCCCACGGGGTCTTTCCAGTGAAAGAAAGAAACAGGCAGGACCTGGGCCGGGCCCAGCGGGAACCTTCCTTCATGCCAGCCCCTCCTCACATCTTGACCTCCAGGCGCCATCCTGCCACCACCCAGACATCCGTCCTGTTTCTCTGGTGTCGGCTGCTATTGTCTCTGAGCCCAGGGAGGGAGCAAAACACACACTCGGCCCACTATGCACCCTTTCTGCCACACTCAGGCCTGGCAGTGCAAACGGCATGATTTTCCGCCCAGGACACACGCGCCGGCCTCTGAAGAGCAGCAGGCAGCTCCACGCCTCTCACCTCAGAGGCAGCCCGGTGCCCCCAACAACAGCATGGACACATCTCAGCCCCAAAGGACTCACGGGCCAAGGCCACTTGTGCAGCTGCTGTGGAGACCCGTGTGGGGATCTGCAGAAAGGCTGAAGCTAGAAATTCCTCTCCCTCTAGGTATCTTCTCAAAAGACCTAATGATGTCACATCACAGCGAGGCGCGACACTGGCGTTCACAGCAGCATGACCGTAACAGCTGCGTCCAGCTGTGCCCTCAACAGTGAAGGGACAGAGTGTGGAGTCTGCACATATGAAGCGCCGCCCTGCCATAAGGGAGGCTGAACGTGTGTCACTGCTAGGACGGGCTGCACCTTGAGTCCACGGGCTGAGTGCAGTGGGCCAGGCGCACAGCTCACACATGGCGCAGCTCTCTTTGGGAGAACCCCAAGTACAAAAGAAGAGCAAGGTAAGAGACAGAGATGGGAAGGGTGCGGAGGGACCCAGGCACAGAGGGGCGCGGGAAGCAGAAGGGGTGAGAGGACGAAGGCGAGCGAGGCGCATGCCAGCTCCACGCGGCGAGCAGGGTCATTAGGCCCCTGCGTGGTTAAATGGATTTTAAAACACGAGGCAACTCTGAGAAGAGCCACAGATGCTGCACTGCCAGGAAATGTTCCCACTTGTCCTACTGTCACCGAGGAAAGCTGAATGACCCAGCGTCAGTGCTGCAGGCTGCGGGGGTACCCAGCCATGAGCTGTGCTGGCCAACAAGGTGCGCATGGGACCAGGACAGCACCAGGCCTGGAGAAAGCTGTAGGGGCTGCAAAGGAGTCCCGGTGGCTTCAGGGACACACGTGCTCCGTGGCTCCCATGTGACGCCCAGTCTGCCACCAGACCCCATGGGCAGGAAGGTTGTCTCCAGCTGAGACCCCCCAATCTCAGACAGGGACAGAAGCCAGGACGGTCCCCTCCTTATCCCTTCTGGCTTGAGGAAGAAAGCAGACTAAGGTGATGACAGTGACAGACACATGTAACAAGATGGATTGGCTGACTGATGATAGGCAGATGGGCAACGACGGATCCACAGGCGGATAGGTGGCAGGCACAGGGATGCCTCAGTTTACAACACTTCTGTCTGCAGACAATTCAGCTCACAAATGAGAGCATCCAGCAGTGCCCAGGAGGTAGCTCAACAGAACAGCGCTGCCTCACAAGCACAGGCCCTGAGTTCAATTCCTGGTACCAAAAAAATAAAAAGCATTCAGCAAAATTTTGCTTTTGTGGACTAATCGCTTGCTTAGATAAGCACAGGGGCAGGTTTGGTCCCTGGCTCCACATGCCGCACCGGCTCCGCTCCTGGGCGCACTGAGCCGGCGATGGAGTGCGGGCGTGGTGCACGTGCCTATAATCCCAGCACTAGGGAGGCAGACACCAGGAGGATCACTATGAGTCTGGGCTGTGTAGTGAGACCCTGCACACACACAAAAATTATTTTGCTTTCATTTGCAAACTCCAAATCGGTGATAAACAGGGCCACAGCCGTCTTCCTCTCATAAACACAACTGCAGTTTTCCCAAAAATCATAAAACAAATTAAGTTTGCAAAGCAAAGTGCCACCATACATAGAGAGTAGGTGATAGGCACAGAAAGACACGGACGACAGGCGCATCAGCAAGTGACAGGTCCTCGATACGTAGGACGCAGACAGGACAGACAATAGGTGGGAAGGCTGATTCTCAAGTGACACACCCTTAACAGTTAATACTGAACTCAAAATTTCCCTGCAGCAGACCACAGCTCCACTTGACACGCAAGAGGAGACCACGTGGGGTCCGGCCCGGTCACCCGGAGCCTCCCTGAGCAGGCCTGCGGGGGCGTCCTCTACTGAGGATTCCTGCCCTGAGGGTCTGGCCCAGGCCCTGCTGCCCTCCTGCAGGACTGCGTCTCAGCTGCTCCATCCTCAGAGGCTTTGCCCAGCCACAGCTGGCCACAAGACTGGCCCCACCTCCATGTGGGAGGAGCAAAGCCACTAGATGGTGTTCTTGAACAACCGGCACCAAGATGAACCCCTGCCCAGGACCCTGCTGCCAGGCCCCGTCCCTTCCACGGAGAGTCAGGCCCTGCTTGGCCAGACGGGGGACCAGAGGACTGCGGTGAAGCCAGGCCCCATACCCCAGCCCAGCCCAGAGCCTCAGCCCAGCTCACACTGGGCCTTGGATGGGCAGGGCGGAGCGTCCCCTGTGCTGTGTGCACGCAAGTTAGAACACGCCCATCGGGCCCCTCCTCTTGCTGGAGATGTCAGAGCCGCCCAAAGGCCCCCTCATCAGCGGGTGCCATCCAGGCTTGTGGGAAGTGTGGATTCTGGGGGGCACTGCAGCCACGGGCCCCAAGGCAGAAAGATCGGCACCACGGTCTAAGCCTCGCACCTGCCCCACCCGAAGAGTGACTATCCAGGCAGCAGCTGGAGTGGCTCCATGTGGGCTCACCAGCTTGGCCCCCTACCCAGGGCCACCATGTACCGGAGGTGTCCCAGGGTGAAGGCTGGTCCCGTTACCACTGAGTGCACCACAGCCACGTAATCACTCCATGCACACAGGAGTACACGGAGCACACCCTGCACCCACTAACATACGCGAGCTCACATGTGCTCACATGTCAGTGGAGAGGCACAATGCACCTGCGTACACGTGTGTACAACTGTGTGCACACCCAGCTAACCCCATACACACTCGCCTATGATCACTGGACAATCACCGAGGACCCTCCCTCAAGTGTCCTGATTTGGAGGACCTGGGCGCCACAGAAGGAAGTGATTTGTCTGCAACACTCCGTTGCCCCAGGCTACCGAGGCCAGCCCTCAGATGCGCTCCTGCCCAGGACAGCAGGACCCACTGGGATGTGGAGGGATGGGGGGTCTCCCTCTCACCACAGAGAAAGCACATGACCTCATGTGCACAGCCCTGGGGACCTCACACCCCAGTGCTGGGCCTGGGGTCTGTTTTAGTCTCTCTGCGCATCCCTGGGGTGCTCTGGGGCCTGGGGGTACTGAGTCATAGGTGCTGAGCCCCAGGTATGAGATTAGCTGCACTCCCCCCATGTCCTTAAGAGTCAGCTCCAGATGGCTTTAGTGCGGAATGCGCTGTGGGCGCAAGGTAAAGCATGGCGCTGTGTGGCCGAAGAGCTCGCAGGGGGCAGCCTGGCGTGTCCAGCACACAGCCACTTTAATACTTCAAACGCACTGCTCATTGAATCTGAGGATGTGGAATGCTCTAGGGCCACCTGTCATTTCGTTGTGTGCTTTCTCATTGCAAAACCAAAAGTAACTGCAAAGCAATGAGAAAAGTCCACCCATGCAGAAAAGAAACACTTGCCCAAGACAAGTGTGCCCAACACTCGGGCTTCTTCACGATCTCTTAGGAGGCAGCTCAGCTGCACCCGAGGGTCTGCCCTTGGGTTTCAGGTCCCCAAGGTCAAGCAATACAACACAGAAAGTGCTTGAGGCGAGTCCCTGAGCAGCCACAGCGCACTGTCGCAGTGGTTCTCTTTCACCACCGTGGCTCATTTCCTGGCCTAATGCATACACGAAGCATCACCACAGGCACATGTGTGGGACCGACAGCATGCCCAGAGTTCGGTCCAGCCACGGTGCAGGTATCCGCTGGGGTCCAGGAGCACATGACGTGGCTCGGGGGTCTGAGCACCACAGACAATGGTGGTCAGAGTCACGCACTCACTCCACCAGACCAGAGTGCCCAGATATCTAGCTGACAACAACCAGAGTCACCTGGAAGGGTCCCCTTAGGTGACATTAACACTGAGGCCAGCAGACATCCACAGAACCCGCACAATGGGCAGCTCTGCCGTGGGGCCCAGTCCACGCAGTTGAAGGCCTTGAGACAGTGAACTCCCCAAGAGGGCTTGCTCCAGACCTGGCTGACTTGAGGCCACAGAAGCCCCTTCTCCAGGCCTGCCCAGGCCCACGCCACGCAGGCGCCTTCCTCAGGGCAGTCTGCATGCATGGACACTCATGTACACGTGCACACTGTCCGCTCTGCATCCCAGAACCCTGGCTACAGCTACACGCGTGCGTGCATGCACAAGCACGTGCACAGAGCAGGACTTTATTGTCACATGGACGTGTGACCAGCTCTGTCCTGCAGGAGCCCCAGAGCACAGCACAGTCTGCCCCTCACTGAGCACCCTTCTCATGCCCACCCCACCCTGAGCTCCACGGCAGACAGGTTCCAGCTGGGCATGGTGGGCATCCCACCAAGCCAGCTACCCTCCTCTCCTTGGGTCTCCTGCAAAGCCCTTCCAGAGCACAACCAGACAATGCCAGCCGGGCAGGGTCCAGATCCTGTACTCTGCCCACCTCTGTAGACCCTGAGCTCCTACCCAGCCCAGCCCAGCGCAGATCTGAGGCCACGAAGGGGCTGGGCCGTGGGGTGCTGCCTGCCTGGGCCCAGCTTCCCTCCTCCAAGAGCCAGGCCTGCTTTGAGGGGTGTGTACCCCAATCCCAATGGCCAGGGTGCCCCTAATTAATAATGTGATTATCAGGAGAGGCATATGGCTGCACACACAGAGCTTCCGCCCATTTATCACAATGTTGATCTTTATTTTAAATATAAATCAGGCAATCATTTATGTCTTTTATGTGCTTTGTATTTATTCAAGAATATTTAACCGTAGACAAAAGGCGACCTATTCATTATTCATCCCGAACAAGGCAACTTGGCAATTTGAAAAGGCTGACATTTGCGCTTTTTGCCAACACTAGCAAAATTATCTCCTTCCCATTGTAAATCAATGAAGTAGAATCATTGTGCACAAAGGAACTAAATTGCCTTGTCACTCTAATAAGGCCACCCTATATACAACCTTCCACCAGTGCCATTGTGCCGGCAGCACCGAGCCGCAGCCCGGCCGCCACAGATCTCAGTGGGCTCCCAATTAAAAAGCGTCCTCAGGCCGAGCGCCCCCCTCGCCTTCCTGAGGGACTGAGCAGAGTGTCGCCACATGGCTCACTGTCAGCGGCACACACGCGCCAGTGCGCTGGCACCTCCAAGCTGCCGCACCCCTCTCCTCACTCTTGCACCAGCAGCTGCTGCCCTGTACGGCCCCTTCCACTTCACACATATGCACACATGCATGCATGCATGATGTACATGCACACACCTGTGCATGTGCCTATGATGTGCACACGGTGCGCGCACATGCCTGCTGCTGACCGCTTGCCTTTGTGGAGAAGCGTCCATGAGCTCTAGCCACCACATCTGTGCAGCAGTGAACAATGTCCCTGGCGTTGAAATTCCTGAGGAGGACAGCCATAGGGACATGGGAAGGATGGGGGACGAAAGGCCACGCAGCACATAGCTGGTGGCGGCTTGAGCAGCTTCCTGGCAGCCCAGGTGGAACCTCTTGTGTCCCAGCCACTGCTGCACCCACCTAGAAGAGGAGGGACAGATGCCACTTCCCTACGGCCACTGCAATCCCAGGAAGGACACTTACCAGAGTGTGCGTAAGCCACGCAAAGGGAGGAAGAAGGCCACTGTACAGTAAGAGTAACGTCCCAGCTGAGTAAGGGGCTTATCGATGCCGCCTGCTACCCCACCAGGAACACTGGGACAGACGCACAGACACTGGCATCGGCCACTTTCTGCAGTGCCACAGGCGTGGCCCTCAGTGCCAGCTGATTCCCTGAGGACCTGGGGCAGTGCATCAGTGCCTGGCCATATGTTGGAGCCAGCAGAGCACGCACAGGTGACAAGCGGGGTGAGGCCCCAGGCAGGGTGGTCTCCTGCAGGGTCCATGGGTGTGGGGGCCAGATGACCATGGAGTCACAGATAAACCATACCCCGGGACACTGAGGACATGGCAGGGCCATCAGGAAGCCAGGGGACAGAACCCCGAGGACCTCAGAGCACAGCGCCCAGCAAGGTCTCTTACATTCTCCAACAAAGGAGCTGGGCACCTTACAGAATGGCAGCTCAAGGCCCAGGAGGACAGGAAAGGCCCGGCATCGGCGGCAGCAGACAAGATGGTGCGGGACACTGCAGACAGCCCGGAAGCCTCCTGCGGGCCAGCACTGAGCGGCCTGCGCAGCAGGGAATCTGCACGGTCCTGTGCTGTAGTGGTGAGCTGGACGCCCGCGCAGCCGCACTATCTCACCTGCAGAGCTGAGTTAGCACAGAACGCGCAGCAGACGGGTCTGCCTTACTGGAAACGCCAACTGAGATGCAGAGGAATCACAAGGGGACAGATTCACTGGTCCGAGCCAGCGACAGCTCTAACACAGACGCACTGATAAGCAAACATGCAGACCTGCGTGCAGGACCCAGAGGGAACAGGGTGTCAGTGTGGCCTCAAACCATCCCGCCTGACAGGACAATTCTAGGGTGTTTCCACAGCTGGCCCTACCCAGGAGCTGAACCCCCAGTGTAGGCTTCCTCATCCCGTCAGCTCAAGGCCCAGGTAGCAGGGACATGGTTACTGTCCACACACGCCTGCACACACCACCCTGGCTAGTGACAGGTGCACAGTGACCACGACAATCCATACTGGAGCTGCCCTGCCATGCCAGCTCAAGTGCTACCTGCCATCCGGTGGTGGGACAGAAAGTGAGGCAGGGCCGCAGGTGTCTGTGGATTCCTGACCACCATCCTGCAGGCCTGTGGGCACAGTCAGCCCGGGAATGTGGGTGGCTTCCACAGAGGGGACGCTGATAAGTCCAGACAGGGGTGTGCACGTCCTGTCCCAGACTGGCTCCCCAGGCCAGAAGGTGGTCCTGCACACGAGCTGGAGTGGCTGTGGGAGGCCCTTGCCTCCTCCCACTCCATGAGGGTGGTCCCTGGGGCCCCCGTGCCCACGCAGCCCGCTCTTCTGCAGGGGCGTAGCGCTGGAAAGCATGAGGGGCAGCGAGGAGCCGCATGTGTCAGGAAGCTCTGGAGTCATGCAGGGGTGGTACTGGGGAGGGGCCCTAGTGGGTGTGTTCTGCCTGGAGAGATGCCAGGGTAGGGTGAAGAAACCCACAGAGAAAGAGGTCAGGGCTGTACCAGCAGGTACCCGAGCTGAGCCCTCTGCTGTGGACCTAATGTCCCCAAAACAGGGACAAAAGTGATGGCTGCTGGGAAAACTCTTCACCACAAAGAATGCGTGAATCAGAGAGCTGTACCCACTCTACAGCCCAAAGAAACAGCAGAAGGCAAGTGTTCCAGGTCAAACGAAAACCTTACTCCACACCCCAGGAGCCCAACCAAGAGCAGCCCGAAGTGGCTTTGGTGAGGTGCGGGGGCACACATCTGTGGTCCAAGCATTTGGCAAGGCTGAGGCAGGAGGATCACAGGAGGTTTGAGCCCTACAACCTAGTGACTTAGGGTGACCCTGTCTCCCTAAGTCTCCCTAATAAAAACTTTCAAGAGAGCCACAGATAGCGCTCAGTGTGAAGGCCCTGGTTCAACTCCTAGTACCAAGAAGTCAAAGAAAAGGTGTAAACAAATGCTGAAATCTGTGAGATTCAGGGAGACTGAAGCAGAAAGAAAGAAAGATCACACTGATGGGTGAACAAGAAAAATACTGAAGTAAAAACGAAAAAAGAATGTTGATTTAAAAGGAACGATTTTTAAAGAACCAAGGAAAAACAATAAATATTGAAGACTGACAAAGATCCAACAAGCACATAATAGGTATTCCAAGAGGAAAATAGTTTAAAATTAAAAATACTTAATATTTATAACTTGAGGCCAATAAAGCTACAAGCCCAGGAAACCTAGGAGATCCAGTGGAAACACTGACCAGGAGCGACTCCTAGCCGTGCTAGGTAATCACATCAGTGCAACAAAGGAGCGGAGTGAAGGGGTTCCATCCCAGCCTCAGAGACAGGGAGCGGAGGCAGGGCATAAAGGGGTGAGGACGGGCGCAAAGCAGCCGCAGGGGGGACGCAGAATTACCACAGGAACAAGCTGCTGGGGTGTTTTCAGAAGAAATCAGTGTAGCGCACACCTATAATTTGCCTAATCAAAAAACTAAAAACATAAAAGCAACACCACACAGGCCGTTCCTACGAAGAAGAACACACAGTCTGTGCTGGGGCGCGGCGAGCAGGGCGCAGGCTGGGCAGCTGGGGCTCTGGGTGCCGCCCCCGTCAGAGGAGGAGAGGCAGGAAACTGAGGAGTTTGCTGTGCAGCCCACATGGATTCATTTAAAGGTCTAAACGAAAATAAATAAATAAATAAAGGTCTAAACGACAGGAACAATTTCCAAAAAAAACATCAGTTGCTAAGACTGACCCAAAGACAGACAGTGAATACGAGATAATCCCAACTTCGACCAAATTGCTCTGGGATACAGGCAGGAGGCAGAGTCCTGAGTGTCCCTGGAACATGCTTAACGTGAGGACAGGTACGGCAAGAAGTCATCTTAGAAGGAAAGCTGGAGAGCCAAATAGTCATGCAAAATAAACGGCCAGCACACAGACTCCAAACACACTAAAACCGTGCCACATGCAAGTGAAATTTATCCTAGGAATGTGGGACTGGGTAAATGTAAAAAGTTAATATGATTTTCCATATTACTAGATTTAGGGAAAGTATAATTTTCCCAATTCTAATCAAGACAATACACGTAGCTACCCTATGCGCACCTGCGTGTCCCCATATGTATCAGTCTATAAGCACGTCAACATGTGCCCGTACATGCGTACAAGTGTGTATGTATGCAGCTGCACATGTGCACCTGTATAAAACCAGCCACTGTCACATTTCTTTATAAGAGGACAAAGAGCATTTCCCCGTGAAGGCAGGTACAAGCCCAGAATGCCACTGCCAAGACCCAGCTTTGAAAAGGACATCTTGACAAATACACATGCAGAGTTACTCCTTAAGGCAGTATTTGTAATTGCAGTACATAACTGCCCACCCAGGGGAATGACTTATGTGAATAACAGTATAGCCATGAGGTGGATTATTATGCAGCTGGGAAAAGGGAATGTACTGTAAAATCATCACGTTTTTAAGTTAAAACAAAATACAAAGAGCACATGCATTATACTGCTTTCCATGTGCACAATTTTAAATAAGAAATGACATTTTTTTAGTGTGTTTAGAGTCTTTCTGCTGGTCATCTATTTTGCTTAGCTATATATTCTTTTAAAAATAATTACATATGCGCATACACCAATACACATCCAGGGTGAGAAGATAAACCAGAAACAAAATATGTCATTTCGGTACTTTCCTGGAGCTGGGGGGAAATAAGTGAAAAGGCTGCGAGCAGGAGGAAGAACTCCTTCCCTGCACCCGCACATGTGGTTTGGTCTTTCGAGCACCGAAAAGAGCAACATATTCCGGGAAGCTGAGGCAGGGCACAGGGAAGTCACAGCTGCAGTGTGAGCAGAGGCCTTGGGCCGAAGCACGGGTC
>NW_004524615.1:1742829-1754674 GCF_000260255.1 Octodon degus
AAAAAAAAAAAAAAAAAGTTAGACCTCCTCCCAAAATAGACAGGCCCTTCTCAGGAGGAGGACAAGCAGTCAGGAGAAGCGAGGGGCAAATGCAGAAAGGCACTCACCGCCGCTGGCCCTTAGAGAAACGCAAACAAAAGCAGCAGGTTCCCGCTCCTCAGAAAGAGGCGCCGTGGGCAAGAAGTCAAAGCACAACGAGTCCGAGGCTGCGGGCGCAGGGAGCCCTCCTGCTCTGCTGGCGGGGTGTGACCTGGACAAGCACCACGGACAGTAGCGTGGAGGCTCTTCGCAGCACTAAGCTAGAGCGTCCATCCGGCCCAGACAGCGTCCTGCAGGACCGAAAGGCGGCAGGTTCCAGCGGCCCACGCACACCTGTGCCGACGGCAGGCCCGCCCGCGGGGCTGAGCCTCGGAGGCTGCCTGCGCGTCCACCACAGGCCCGGGATACAGACGATGTGGGATCCATACGCAATAGAGTACTGCTTGGCTCTAAAGGAGGAAGAATCTGCAGCTTAGTGGGAAAAGTGACAGACCTTGAAAATGTAACATTAAGTGAAATAAAGTCAGGCACACAAGCTCGAAGACTGCACAGCATCACTCATGGCAGTGAGGCAAAGTAGGGGGAGAGCTCACACCCAAGGCAGACAGGCAGGGAAGCCGATTTTTGAGAACGGGAAGGTGTCCTGGAGAAGGGAAGGGTGAGAAGCTGTGTAGGTTTGGGCACCGAATGCCTGCAGGGACGGTAAACGCCGTGGTGCGTCCTGAATGGGGACTAAAATAACAGCAAGAACAGCAGTGGGCAGGGGCTGGCAGCGGGCAGGTGAGAGGGCGGGAAGGGCAGGAACGGAGCCAGCTCTTGTGCCTGTACCTCCTCGCTAAGATGAACGCAAACGCCATGCACTGACAACTCGCGCTAGTAAACAGCCTTGAAGGGCACGAAAAGCCTCGCAATGCTTTGAAGAGTGCTCAGCACAAACCTCCCGGCTGTGAGGGCAGTCTCCTCCTGCTGGTCAGGAAAACCACAAAAACAAGAAGGACAGGACAATGCCAGGTCGGGGTGGCACTGCTGGGCCAAGCCGTGGGGTGCGGGGGCGCAGCCTGCGCTGCCGGCTGCGGTGGTCGCTGGCTGGCCAAGCAGAGAGCAGGTGGCGGGCTGGCACGAGGCAGGTCTCCTGTGAGAAACGATTCCAGACCCAGGAGATGCAAACGTCTCCCTCATAAACACTTGCCGCGGTGAAGACAGAGGCGAGGGGTGACGTGCAAAGCAGGGGACGCGCTGAGCACTTAGAAGGGCAAGAGCAGCGGTGCGCCTGACACCAGTGAAGTCTTGTTTCATTTGCTGTGCGTCTTGGCCTCCAAAGCTGACAGTGACGGCGCTGGGCGCTCAGGCACCGCACTCGGACATCTGCACCGCGTGACTCTTGCTCTTCCTCAGGCCACAGTGAGCGTGAGTGGAAACACTGAGCCCACTCAGGACACAAGGCTGCAGGACGGCGCGGCCAAAGACCCTGGGGACAGCGGGCTCCCGAGCTGCTGCAGGAGGCGCAGGGCGAGGGAGGGGCACGTGCGGACGGAGGAGGGGTCCCGAGGGCTTCCTGGCAGTGCCTCTTGCTGTCCCAACATCACTTTCAAGGTATTAACTGTGCTGCTTACCTCGCCATGTACACGCCAGCAGCTTGAGGTTCCAGGGAGACCACAGCACTGCCCTGCTGCCCGTCCCTGCCCCACAGGGTATGGCACTGGAGCAGCCCCGCCACCCTCCTGGCCACGCAGGTGGCACTGCAATGTGTGCCCTCATCAGCCACCCACCCAGACAGCCTGCGGGCCAGTGAGAGCCTGTGTCCCCGAGTCCTGACCACAGAGGGATAGGACAGCCGCTGCATGACACCAGGACCAGAGAAAGCCTGCCTGGTACCTAGAAAAGCAAAAGAGAAAGTCTTGGGCTGGTGAGACGGCTCAGTAGAATAAGTGCTTCCCTGGCAAGCGCAAGGACCTGAGTGCAATCCCTGGATCCGCAGAAAGAAAAAGAGTCTTCGTTCTATACAGGCACATGCATGCACACACGTACACACATGTGCACACACATGCACATGCATACATGTTTATGCCAAACACACGTTGTGGTGTGAGGGCTATCTACTCAGCATTTCCTTTGAAACTATGGTACTAAAGACACAGAAGTAACAGTACCCATGTGGGGGAGAGCGGGGGAGAGCGCCTCTGAGGGGAGTGGGGGAGATGCACCATGTGGGGGGGAGCGGGGGGAGAGTGGGGGAGATGCGCCACGTGGGGGAGAGCGGGGGAGACGTGCCACGTGGGGGCGAGCGGGGGAGACGCGCCACGTGGGGGGGAGCAGGGGAGACGCGCCACGTGGGGGGAGTGGGGGAGCACGCCACGTGGGGGGAGTGGGGGAGAGCGGGGGAGACGCACCACTTGGGAGGGAGCGGGGGAGACGTGCCACGTGGGGGGGAGTGGGGGAGAGGCGCCACGTGGGGGGGAGCAGGGGAGACGCGCCACGTGGGGGTAGTGGGGGAGCGCGCCACGTGGGGGGGAGTGGGGGGGAGCAGGGGAACACGCCACGTGGGGGGGAGTGGGGGAGACGCGCCACGTGGGGGAGGGGAGAGCGCGTGCTCAGCTCCTCCTACAGGGAACTGGAGGAGACAAAGCCTCCTCTGTAGTCTGGTTTCCATAGCAACTGGGGAAGGCAGGTGACGATGATGTGTGCAGTCAGCCGCCTGGCTGCAACCAAAGCTTGACTCAGCCTCTTCCGGACTAATTTGGGGCAGCACGGATTAGTCGGCTTTTGAAGACCAACAGAGGAAAGGAAGAGAGAGCAGAGAAGAGCTGGGAGCTCGAGCCTCAGCCCCGCAACAGCACCTGCCGTGAGGAAGGAGGCGCCTAGGGAGGTCTGGGCTGATCCTCGCGTGGCTGGGACGGAAGTCCCGCAGAGCAGGGCTGGGCGGCCTGGGCTGAGGGGAGCTCAGAGGCCACACTGCCCCTCCCAGCCCAGCACTGGAGCCCGAGGCCGCCCAGAAACAGGAACCAGGTGTGGGGAAGAGCAGAGGCCCCGGGCCGTAGGCGCACCGCCCTGGGCCAGGAGGGCCTCAAGGACCAGCACCACAAAGGGGTATGGAGCCAGTGTGGGCTGGGGCAGCAAGCAGCCGGGGAGGCCACGGCTCCCACGGTGAGCCACGAGTGCACCTCCAACAGGAACCTTAGTAAGGGCCTCACACAACTGCAAGATACAGCCCGTGTTTTTTTTTAAAAAAAAAAAAAAAGCATCCCGGGCACACGTGTCATCCCAGCACTTGGGAAGCTGAGGCAAGAGGGTCACTTCAAGTTCAAAGCCAACCTGAACTACAAAGTGAGACCCAGTCTCAAAAAATAAATCAATAAAAGAAAAAGAAACAAACAAAAATGTGTATTCCTAGAGGATGAGCTTGGCGGATGTCCCCTTAGTCAAGTGACCAGAGTGGCCATCACCAGCTAGGAGGCTGCTCACTATGCTGACACCAGCGGGGCATCTGGGCTGGTCAGCTCCCAGTACTAGATGCACCTGGCACCTACAGGGTAAGGAGGGACGCTCAGTGCGGCTCACGGTTCCAGGGTGTCAGTCCATGGTGAGCAGGTCCACAGCAGGAACAGCATGGCAGGAGGGCAGCAAGGAGCAGAGCTGCTCAGCTGGGCTGGGGAGCAGGATACAAAAGTGCCAGAGAGGGAGGAGTGAGAGCGAGGACGGCTGCCAAGGCTGCACCGCCATGACCTGCCTGCGCAGTGCCTGAGCCAGTCAGTTGACACCATCAAGCTTACCACCACATGCCTCTGCCATGATGCCACCACACGTGTGGCCTTGGCCTACCAGGAGCAACTGACAGCTCACCAAGGAGCTAGCTCATAATCACAGGGTGGCCTCCCCAAGGCGGTTGGGCACTCAGGGAGACCCTGTGGACTGAGGAAGACCCAGAGCACCAGGGTGTGCACAATCCGGTCCCCCGGTCCCAAGGGTTCAGGGACTTGGCAGGCAGGAGGAGAAGCAGCAGAGGCAGGTGATGCAGGATGGGCTGTGGTTACCCAGGTCCCCCTACCCTGACAGGGTCAATATGGGGAGAGGGCATTAGGTCAACATTTTATTCTGAGATGGCTCAGTGTGGAGAAATTCTGCACCATGACCTTCAACCTCTGCACAAGTTTGAGGGGTTCTGGACAGTGGAATAGAATACGGGGGTCAGATGAACACCCACCCACCCGGAGCACCGCTCACCCATTCTGCACAACTGTACTGGCATGCTCAGGCTGCCCTGTGGAAAGCCAGACAAGAGGCCAGAGAGAGACCCCAACTGGATTGCAGGGCCTCCCTAAGGCAGCCCTCATGGCCCCAGAGAGATGGATGCAGACCCGTGGGCCAGACCACCCCCAACACTGCCGGAAGCCACGGTCTTCCTAGCCCTGACCACAGGCAGAGGCATGGAGGCACCACACGCCTCCTAGCAGCTGTGGGCTGCACAGCCCGGCCCGTGAGCCTCCACCACACACAGCGCCGAGGATGAGCTGCCTGCTGCCTGAGCACCAGGGACCCACGTGGACGATGCTCCCAGTCTGCCCGCCCAACTGCCGCTGCCAGCCTTGGCCCCCACATGTCCTGAAGGCTGGGTCTCTACCCCCACGCTCACTGCACGAAACCACGCTCAACCTCAGGATGGCTCCAGAGGTGTCGCCTGCTCTGCAGGCAGCAGTCATTTCCTCCAGGGCGCCCAGTGTAGGGACCCCTGGTCAGTGCCCAAGCCCAGTCAGCTCTGCAGCCAGGAGGCAGGAGGAATCACGGGTCCACGCAGCAAGGCCATCAGTCTGTGCACTCTGCCAGGCAAACTGCACCGCAGGGCCCAAGCATTTGTGCCTCAAATGCCCAGCTGCGGCGGGCAGAGACATTACACATGGAAGAGATCTGGTCACTTTCCCACCACTAGGCCCCTGCAGGTAGAGGCCAGCTTATCTAATTAGACACAGTGTGCAATGCTCACAGCCTAGGGAGGCGCAGTCCACACTGCTCACAGTTCAGGAGCTCAGCCCATGACTGGCCGGCCCAAGGCCGACAGGGCACCCTGGAGGAGCCTGGGTGAGGGAAGAGCTGCTCACAGCACAGTGGGCAGGAAGCAAAGCAAACAGAAAGGATCAGCAGGAGGCGGCAGCCCTGCCAGGCTGCACCCTGTGACCACCTCCAGCAGGGCCCCATATCCTAGCCCTAGGACACTGCCGCATGGCCCAAATCCAGTCCTATCCACAAGCCCTGCATCTGGGTGTTTGAGGCTTTGGGGGTACAGCTGGATTCAAACTATGGGAAATCCTAAGTTGCCTGTTTCACTTCTCTGCGGCCATAGGGTACAGTCACTGTGCTCACCTGGGACACAGAGGCGTGGAGAGGCCCTCCCCGCCTGCACATGGTCTTCTGTGCCAGGACTGGGCTCACGCTGATCCAGTGGGGGACCTAACACTGTCCCATCAGCTCTGGAGCCCTGGAGCAGGCACAGCAGGCGCCCTAGGGACTCTCATGGCCAGCAGGGCCTACCCGGCATGGCCAGTCCTGGGCTAGCTGGGACTGGGGAGCACTGTCCCTGCTCTGTCCTCACAGCCCAGGCAGGAAGTAGGCTGCATGTGACCTCCCAAGGGCACCATGCTGTCCCATGTACACAGCTGAGGACTTCAGAGTCACCACTGTTATGGCGGAAGCCACCACCATGAGTGCCCGGAGCCCTCCCTCTCACCGGAGCTCACTCACCCACCATTCCTGCCACCTGCAGGATCAGTCTAAGGAGGGGAGTGAAAACAGCGAACGCACTGCCGAGCACACCCAGCAGGAAGGCAGGCTGGGTGAGAGCACAACACCAAAGCCTCATGCGCCTCATTCACCGCACGGCTTCTGGCTCCTCCCCAGAGCCAGAATGATCAGGAAAGGGAATGCTTTAAACCAACTCAGGACACTGGGGCCGCCAGGACCGCGCAAGCAAAGACACCCAGCAAAGAGGAGCCCAGGGCTGCAGGGAGCAGCCAGGGCGATGGGAGGAGCGTGTTCGAAGTGAGAGGGAGTGTTCTGAGCACTTTCCCAGCAATGCATCTTTTCCTGTCACTGTTTTCTAAATGGCAGAAAATAGGGCCGGCGAGATAGCTCAGTGGACTAAGCACCTGCTTAGGCAAGCACAGGGACTGGGTTTGATCCCTGGCACCACCGAGCCTGGGCATGGTGGCACATACCCGTAATCCCAGGAGGATTACTACTAGTCTGAGCTGCATAGTGAGACCCTGTACCAAACACATTTTTAAAAACTGTAAAATAAAGAGCAGAACATATTCACTATAGGAAAGCAAGCTTCTATTCGAGAGGGACGGAAGGGGACCTGAGTGGGTTGCCTCTTCCTGCCATAATTTTTTTTCTGTATTTTAAGACAGGGTATACAGGGTCTCACTACGTAGCCTCCCAAGTGCTGGGATTACAGGTGCGCACCACTACGCCCAGTCTCACTAGCCCTCTCAGCACACACCATGGGCAGGACCAGCACGGCACACCAGGGATCAAACCCCGGCCTCTGCGCTCTGCCTAAGCAGGCACTTTAGTCCGCTGAGCTCTCAGGCCAGCCCTCCCTGCCGTAACCCTTAAGTGTTAATGTGCACTGTATTTTCTATCATGCTCAATCCAACACAAGTCACAAAATACATGTGCATGACACACACCCCAACCAAAGACTTCCCACTCCTGCTATGAGACTTAGGGTTACTGAGAAGCAAAAATGGGGACCCAGCAAGTGCTGTTTGCCTGCTCTGGGGAGTGTGGGAGAAATGGACAGGGGCCGAGAAAGGGCTGTGGCCTTGGAGGCAGAGTCAGTCCACGTGGGCGCCCTGGTGCTCAAGGTCACCAGGCACCAGCTCCTCCGCAAATCCCCCTGGGGGGAGTCAGAGAGGACCAGACAGCCTGCTGCGAGCTGGAGCCTCTGTGCCAGGGAAACGTCTGGGGTCTACAGGCTGTCGGCCTCTCCCTGCTGCCTCTCCCAACACCCATGGGACAGTTGAGACTTTCTCCCCAACACATGACCTGTGCTGTAGAGTCCTTGCCCTCGCCTTGTCCCTGGGATCAGTGGGACAGGCCACCCCTCGGCAGATCTTAGTTAGCAAGGTTCATGCTTCAGTAAGTAAAATCCCCAAAGTGACCCCCACGGGGGGGGGGGCGGGGGTCACTCCTGCTGAGCTGCTTGGGGACCATTCAGTCAGTGGCCACCTGAGCTGGCAGAGGCCTCGGAGTGCACGAAGGGCACCGTCACCCAGGACAGGGGTCACGCCATGACGCACAGCGGCAAGCAAGAGGACAGCGCCCAGCTGAGCTTGCTATTTCAATCACAAACTCAGTGGCACAGAGCCAAGGCAGGGACTTAGCTGCCCACTGCGGGAGGTGTGGGGGAAGAGGTGCAGAGGCTTTGGAAGGCAGCCCGAAGGCTCCCCTCTGGGAGAGCAGCCAGTAGGCACATGGAGGAGAAAAGGCCGCGGACAAGAGACTTGACACCAGGAGCCCCGAGTCTTTGATGCCATTTTCTATTTTCATCAGCCTCATCACTATGAAGACAGCTCACATGTAATCGTGCGACAGTCGTAAGTGTGGAAGACTCTTTCTTGTTCAAACTGGGATCGCATACCAAAGAACACACAAGGAAGAGGTGTGGTACAATCCAGGAGCCCTGCACTACTCTCTTCAAGCCCAGGATCTCTTCAAGATTTCATAGTTGATTAAAAACAAAAAGTATTGTGTGGGTGGGAGGGAAACAAGCCCCTGCTCCTGGAAGCACCAACCCGACAGTGGTCTTGTGCGGGCGGCGCCCACGGGCAGCCAGTTCGGACCCCTTTTGCAGGACCTTAAACCTGCCCAGCCCGCAGCTCCAAAGCCACACAGGGACCACAGCCTCCCTTCACGATGAAGCACACACCACACACACTTTCACCTTCTCTGAGGCTTGTTCTGCTGGAGTTTCAGTGTTGGGTGTGCTTTGTGCACTCCTTACTCAGAAAGCCTGCTTCTTATGGTTTCATGACCTTCACCTGAAAGGAGCACGGGCACATGCTTCAGATGTGGGACAGAAGATTCTGCACGTAGCAGAGGTAGGGCAGGGTGTTGGCCACACATGGGCAGCATTCAACCCACTCACCACACCCGTGGCCCCATGTGACCCGCCAAGGCCGAGATCAGAATTCTCCCACCACACGGTGACCCTCGTGGGACCCAGTGGTGGTCACACCTACCCATGCTACCGTCACAGCGGAGCAACTGACCTCCCTGGGAAGGGCAGGTTGCATGGGCACCCAGGTGCAGGGGCCCCTTGGCCGTCAGAGGGGGCCTCTGGAGTGCGAGCGATGGCTTCTTGTCTGTGGAGGCCACAGAAACACGTGGGCACCCCAGGCCTGCCCAGCTCAGCGTGGAGGGAGGGCGATCTAAGCTCGCACCCTGGCACACAGGTCCCAGAACCACAGACTGTGGGCCCCTTGGCTCCTGGAACGCGTGGTCCTTGGAGGAGGATGCTCGTCACGGGACACATCCATGACCCCTGGATCCCTCAACAGCACCTGATGGCAGCTATCAGAGAGGCTGTGCACAGACAGGAAAGGGGGTCAAAGACTGTCGGGCCTGGGCTCCGACCTCTTGCCAATCCTGGAGCAAAAGATGTCAGTTAGTCCACTGGCAAGCATGGGGTTCAAGGTCTAAGACTCACCATCTTGCTTCAGTCTGTCTCACGCGAGGTCCACATGACCGTGGGCCCTGACTCCACAGGAGGCCATGGTAGCTCCTCCCTCAAGGGGGAAGGCCTTGGGGGTGGAGGTGGCTGAGCCAGACCCCGGCCTGGCTCCAGTGTGGAAACCAGGGCAGTATCGAACCCAGGGAGACTCCCAAGACCAGTGTCTCGGGCACTGAAGAAGGGCGGCGAGGGTTCCCACTACCTAACCCTCCTGGAGACTCCCACGTCACTGGCTCGCGGGGATGATGCTGTGGGCCACTGCTGCAGATTAGTCCAGCAGGGATGAAATGACAGCTAGACACGGCACTCGAGCACAGGGTCCTCAGAAATGTTTCCACTCGCGTGCATCCATTGCGCATTTTAATGAGGCCAGCATGACACTGCGCGCTTGTGCCCAACACACACTGGCACGCCCCTCACCTTCCTGCCCACCCGGGTACCAGCTCGGCTGTAGCATGCCCACAGTTTCCTATGCACCCCCATCTGAGCTGGAGGACGGACAGAGACAGCAGACTGGAAAGAACAGTCTGAAGATCCACGTCGACCGCATTTTCTGTCTAGGCAAGCAGTGCAAGCCTCCTGGGGGTGGGCACAGTGCAGCGGGCTGGCTGCACAGCGCTGCCCACTTCTGACTGCAGCACGTCAGTCACAAGCACCGGTGCCTCCAGCCACACCTGCACTCGTGTCTGCTGAGCCCTGGGCGGTGGGGAGCAGCACGCCAGTGAGCAGGCGAGCAATGGGGGATGGGGGGACGTGCCTGAGGCACGAGGGCCAGGCAGGAAGGTCGCAGCGTGCAAGACCTTGGAGGCCCACAGAGGCGACAGACCCATGCGGGCGTCTGGGGGAGGGGAGCTGGGAGCGTAGGCTGAGAGGTAAGTTGTCCCTCAAGGGTCTCACAGAGGCAGGGACTGGCTGGAAGAGGCAGGTGCAGGTGTGGCCCAGCATGGCGTACTCCGGTCCTGGCTCCGCTGCCCTCTCTGCCTCCTGGCTGCCATAGCGTGAGTCTTTCTCCTCCCCAGGACCCATCTGCCTGGGAGCCTGCCAACCAGGGATGGAACCTACTGGAGGCCATGAGCCAGGGGGCCTTGCCACCTTTAACTCGTGGGTATGAGGTGCTGTGTCCTAATCAGCCAGGTATGGTGGTGCACAGCTGTAATCCTGGCACTCAGGAGGCTGAATCAGGAGGGTCGCTGCAAGTACAAGGCCAGCCTGGCTATAAATGGAGGTAAAAACCAGCCTGAGCTGCACAGGGAGACCTTGTCTAAAACAAACAAACAAACAAACCAAACAAACAAAAAGAAAAATTAAACAACTGTCCCCCAAAAAAACACGAAGATAAAAAAGTCAGAAATTGATGATATAGGAAAATGAAAAACAGAAAGAAGAAAACCAAAACTGACTCTTTTAGAACATCAGTAAAAATAACTATCCAGGCTGGTTAAAGAAAAGGCAGAAATGACAGATGCTGGGCACAAGAACGTGGCCACACCCACGGGGCTCCGAAGGGACACTGCTAAATGGTCTGATGCCAGGAAGTCCAGGCAGCAAGACAGAAGAGACCCAAACTCCTCAGTCCCATTCAAAAAACAGTGCATGCAGCTGGGAGGAACCAGACTATCCAAATGCTGTCCATTTATTCATTAAAATTACACTCACAGCCTGAAGACCCCGTAAGAAAATGTGCAGCCCCGTGGTTTTGTGGAGGAATTCTACAAGATGCCCAAGGAAAGGACTGCACTAATTCTACACAAGCGACCAGGAAGGGGGAAAGGAAGTGCTGCCTCTCATCCAGGGTACCCACAATGGTCGACCTCGGAAACGCGGGCTGCTGGCCGCCCCCCAGCAGACACAGAGCTCTCCAGGCACTCCCGACACGGGTGAGCAGCCCCGCAGGCAGACTCGGCCTTCGCCCACTGCGGAGCTACAGCAAAATACCAGGACTGGGTGATATTTAAAGACAAGAAACCGGTTTCTCCCAGATCCAGAGGCTGCAAGTCCAGATCAAGGCTCAGCACCAGCGAGGCTCTGGCTGTGTCCCAGCAGGAAGCAGCGTTGAGGCCTCAGCCGCAGAGGCACCACCCCGTGCGGCACCACCTCCTCCAGGGCAGGGTCCGCACAGCCCGGCACCTCTCCCAAGCACCATCACGGGTGCGCCTTCCCCCCGACCCCAGCACAGCACCACCTCCTCCAGGGCAGGGTCACTGCTCCCTGAGGAGACGTCAGAGGCCAGCACCCTCAGCAAAGTCCTGTAGAAAGAAAATAAAATCACACGCCCTGGGTGCTGGGCATCGCGCTCTAAGAGTGGAACCCATACCTACGACAGTCCACTCTGCAGGACGAGCTGCCGGAGCGACGTGATGTGAGGTCTCCAGCAGTTCAGGGCTGCTGCACACACGTCGGCTGTGTTTCTATTGGCAATGAAATTGGGAAAATGACATAATGGACAAAGCAATTGGAAGTGTGGAGCACCTGTGTCTGGAGGTACTCGGAGCTGTGCCCGGAAGCTTGCAACGCCACTGAGCCACCACCACGGGTCAGGGAGGACTCAGGGATCAAGGGGACAGCCATCCCCAAACAGATGCCCAAGGTGATTGACTTGGTAGGAACAGAGTCAAAAAGCCCAGCCGCACTGCTGCCAAAGCTGTCGAGCAACGCAAACGCTGTGAGCAGCCAGGAGCGGAGTAAGAAATCATCACGGTCTGATGCTTCCAGCCTCGAGATCACGTGGCAGGGGAGTGGGGCCTGGCACGAGGCAGCAAGCACAGGAAACAAAGCAGAAGAACAGCCGGGAGAGGACCCACGTCTACGTGGCACGTGCACGAGGCAGCTCGCAGGAACACCAGCTTCTCCACAAAGAGCGCCAGGGACCAAACTGAAGAGCCAGCAGCCAGATGCCACAGGCCCAAGTACCACACCAGCGACCGCTGGGGCATCTTGGGCAGGACAGAACTCTGAGAAACAGAGAGAGACAGGAGGGGGGAGGGAGGGAGAGAGAGAGACAGAGAGACAGAGAGAGACAGGAGGGGGGAGGGAGGGAGAGAGAGAGACAGAGACAGAGACAGAGAGACAGAGAGAGAC
>NW_004524615.1:1755175-1759932 GCF_000260255.1 Octodon degus
GAGAGAGAGAGAGAGAGAGAGAGAGAGAGAGAGAGAGAGAGAGAGGCGTGAGCCATGACAGCAAAAGCTGATTCGTTAGGTTTCATCCTAGTGATGACTTATCTTTGAAAGATGCTGCTGAGAGTAGCAACACTGGGAGAAGAGCTTCAAGCCCCTTCCCAAGGGACACAGAGCCCGACAGCGTGACACTGACGAACGCCTTTATGCAACTCCTATGCTCACTACTGTTTGTCCCTACAGCAAACCACATTTAAGCCACGTTTGTTCCTGTGGAAGGTGCACATGCCAGGCTGGGCACACCCATGGCCACACATGACGCACCCTGATACGCGAAGTGCCAAATGTCACCAGGGCACAAAACCCAGGTAGGAACAGGAGACAGAAACAGTCCGCTGACTACAAGTTGAACATGCGCCCAGCACAGGGCCAGCGAGAGAATCACTCACAAAAACCAAAAGCATCTATCCACAAGAGGCATGCCCAGTAGCCTCGCTCCCAACACCCGTCAGCTGCCCAGTGCAGCCCCCACTCCTCAGCGGGTGAGTACGTGGTGGCCATGCAGCTGCACGCAGGAGCGGCACACCCACCAGGAACAGAGGCCGGGTGTGCACGTGGGCGTCACTGCCTATACCAAGTGGAAGGAGTCAGACTGGCAGGAGCCAGCCCCCCATGGCTCCACTGGAGGACACACACACCAGCCCTGGCTGGGGGCACTGGGGACCCTGCGGGATGTGTGGGGTGACATCAGAGCCCCTGGAGCAGCTGCACCCACACATAGTAAAGGGCAGAGCCAGGCTGTTAGCACGTGGAGGTGACACTGTACCCTGAGGAGACTTTAGAGGCCAGCACCCCCAGCAGAGCCCAGAAGGTCCCATGCAACTCACGTGGAGGCAGGAAGGACAGCAGGCAGCGAGAAGAACCTCTTGCAGGGCCATCCACAAGGACACCTCTACGAAATAAGTCAGTCTGACCCCAGGCCTCACAGAAAACTCTCCACAGTACCGCACAGATGTGGACGCATGGGCCACCACACCAGGGCACCTGGGCCCCACGGCCATACCTCATGGAAGGACCAGTAGAAATGCAAATCACACTGCGGCCTCTAGGACCACGGGTCCCTCCTCCTGGTCAGCTCAGGGCATGACACATGTGGATCCCGGTTTGGTCAGACGCGCCTGGTCCTAGGACGCACTAGGGGAGATGCCCTGGGGCCAGAGGGACAGGAGAGGCCTGCGGTGTCACAGCTCCTGCTGCAGGTGCCCCTGTCCCAGGCCTGGCGGGAGGCAGGAAGCTCGTAGGCCAGGGTAGACCCTGCGCCTTGCAGGCTGGGCAGCTACCCGTCCCCTCAGCCCTGCATCCTCTGCCGGCTGGGCCGCCGGGGCCCGGGCTCCTGACTGTACAGAGCTCCTCGTGCACACAGCAGCACACGCCACTGGGGTCCCTCCCAGCCTGGCTGCGCACAGGAGAGACTCCCAGACCAGAAGTCCTCAGAGGACCGGAAGCTGGCTCAGGTACCCTAAGACACACACAGTCCCGCCGCCCCGACCGAGGAGAGGCACTCAGCTGGCAACTTTGTCTGCACAGGTTTTTAAACACGTTTTATAATCTGGCTTTAAAAATTGATGTGTACAAGCATTTACTCCCTGATAAAGAGAATGTGTGCCCTTCAGTTGGGGGACCCTGAGGGTGCCTGCTGATGCTCTTCGCTGCCATGTGTGGCCATGTGGCACAAGACAAAATAGGCACTTCTCTTGCTGGAGCAAGGTGCTCCGTATCGACGGATGGGAAGCTCTCCTGGGCTGAGGGGGTCCCCACCACTGTCACGTGTAGACTCCCGCTGCTCCCTAGGCACAGACTGCCCATCTCAGGGCACCAGAAAGCCCACCGCTTGGTCCTATTAGGCCTTGGGACTGCAGTGGCTGGGAGGGGCTGGGGCATGGTCCTGCAGGGTCCCCAGGGTCCAAGGAGGAGATGTTCAGGACAGCCCTGTCAAGGCTCCTGCAGTGGTGGCAGGGGTGGGTCCATCTACCCTCGAGGGGCCCAGCTGCAGCCTGGACGGGAGGATCCTGTGTGCCTGGCCTCCTGCGTGTCCTGGGAGCCTGCCTGGCTGCCCCAGCTGTTGAGCAGCCCCTGGGGTGCCTGGGAGACTCTAGCTGCAGGGTGTGGGGCAAGCAGGGGAGGGTGGTGCCAACCTGTTCTCCTTTGTTGCGCAGGCAGGGACAAGCCTCGGCTCCAGGAGGCAGGACTGGCAGAGGGCAGGCAATTCTGGGCCTTGGTACCCAGGGTATGCTCAGGCACTGGGCAGGGCTTCAGAGGGACCTGGGGTGACAGCCACGTCCTCAGGGGGCACTTCCTGAGGCTGAATGGACAATGCTTTCAGATTATAGAGATGATCTGGGGATACTGTCACCCTCTGTTCTTAGACACTGGCTTTGTGGATGAGCTTGGGATCCAGTCAGTAGATCCCTGTAACCTCGAACAGAGCCGAGGGCTGAGCAGAGGCCTCAGCAAAGGACACTGTCACCTTGCCTGGGTAGTGGGGTGGTGAGGTGCATGGCCCGCCTCCCTGGAAGCGGTGCCCACACCGGCCTGTGTCCCTGGGGATGAGCCAGGTGCACCCACACTGAGCCACTTCCAGAGCATCTGTCCCACCTCCACCCCAAAGGCAGCACGAGGAGCTGGACACAGTGGCTGTCACCGTGCCCACCATGTAGGCACCACGCCCAGCAAGGGACTGCGGAGCCAACCCCACCGGGTGGGGGTCCTCAGGCCCACGCATACCCAGAGCGCTGCGCACCTCTGGTGCTCTGGGTGTGGGGCCGCCTGGGGGCCTGCTGCGCCTCCATGTGGCACAGATGCACGTTCCAGCACCCAGGCCCAGCCCTGGGCCCCAGGACTCAGCTCTGCACAGGGCTGAGGTGGTGGCCCTGCGGGGACATGCTGTCCTCAGGCCCCGAGTCCTCGCCTGCTCAGTGGGGACTCTGTGGCCCCTTACCCCACCACAGTCGTGCATGGGGCTTCAGGACAGAGACTCCTGACAGCCCAGGCCCAGGCCCATGCTGTGGGCCGGCTGTCCAGGGCTGGTGACCAGTGAGCTGCCATCCGCAGGATCCTCTCAGCCTCACCACCTCTTGGGCTCTCCCACTCCCAAGATGGGCTCATAGTAGCCACTCAGGGAACCGCGGCAGGAAGCAACTTTCAAAATACCTTTATTTGCCTCTGTGGGCGGCCCCTCCAGACAGCCCTGCCCAGGGTCACCGCTGCGCACCGCAGGACATCTCTGTGTCCACTGCGTCCTCCTCACAGTCACTCCTCCGTCTCTTCTGGCTCACCAGATTCCCCTGCATTAGAAGAAACAACTGAGTGTCTCAGCGGGGAGACGGGGCGTCTCCACAGCAGCCACAGTCCACACTGGGTCGCAGGGCACTGCTCCGCTTGACACCAGCTGACGCTCGGGTGCTCAGGGCTCCCAGCCCGGGGCTGGCAGAAGGTCCACGTCCCTCCGCACCCTGCCTCTCAGGGACAAGGCATGTGCATGGCCAGGGCACCAGCCCATCACATATAGATGTGACACCAGGTGGGACAGTAGTGCCAAGCCCAAGGCCTTGCCACTGTCCACACACACCCTGGTGGCTTAAGTGTGACCGAATCTGATGGCAGCAACACAGGCATGTGCTGCACATGTCCCCAACAAAGAAGCCAGAAGCTCCCAGCAAGGGCTGGAGCCGTCACCCTCCTTCAGCCACCACTGCTGCACTGCGCAGTTGCCAGTGCCACATGTGTCACACCCCGGGGTCGAGGAAGCAACAGAGGGCCACGCCTCCGCAGTCACGGCTAGAGTTCTGCCCAAGTGAACCCTGACTGGAGAAGGTGACAGGGCCAGCCGGCTGCCTGGCGTCTTCCTGGAAGTTCCAGGGCCAGGACAGGATGCCCAGCCGTGGTAGCCCAGGACCCACCTTCCTCCGTGTTTTCACCGCTCTTCTTGGAGACAGAGCGGCTGGGTGGCTTCGACGGCTCTGGGGAGACTTCCACGGGCTCAGTGCTGGCCTCGGGGGGCAGCGTGTACTCCGTGAGAACCTCCTTCTGCTTCCTCCTCTCTCGGAGTATTCTGGTGGGGAGAAGGTCTCTGTCACAGTCCAAAGTAGGAGGCAGGTGCTCTGGGCTGGGGTCCTCCCTGCTCCCCTGCCCAGCGTCAGGACAGCTGGACTCTGGGCCACCATGTTGCAGGGCACAGTCAGGTCAGGCGCTGGAGGGTGCTGCCCACTGCTGTGCAGGGCAACCTAAGTCAAAGGAGGGTCTGGCGTGGCAGGTGCCTGGGCGGAGAGAGGGTGCCAGAAGCACTCTGGCCTAGGGACAGCGACCAGCTGCACAGCCTGAGCCTACGTTCCTGAGGCTCCTCTGTGGAGGTGGGGAGGGGTCCATCCCCGAGACTGCACTCACAGTAGGTAGAACAGGTACCATGGGCTGGACTTGGCCAGCGCTCACAGCGCAGTAGGAGCCCAGTGACACCAGAAGCTCACAGCCATCCTGGAGGGTACCAGGGAACCTGTGATGACCCTGGGAAGGGATGGTCCTCAGGTGCCACAGAAGCCAGAGGGGCGCAAGGAAGGCCAAATGCCTAGAGCATAGCTAGCCAGCAAGTGTGGTCAATGGCTGTGGTGAGAGCTCTGGAGGGGAAGAACAGGCCCCTGCATCCCTGTGGCATCCCGCCAAAGAAGGAGGGAAGGGGGAGGGGAGAGGGAAGAGGGAGGGGAGAA
>NW_004524615.1:1760883-1762686 GCF_000260255.1 Octodon degus
AAGGGGGAGGGAGAAAGGGGGAGGGAGTAAGGGGAGGGAGGTGTGGCAGGGGAAATGGGACGCACTTGTAAATGAAGGTGACCAGGAAGGCAGTGGCGATGAACAGAAGCAGGATGACCAGCACATGCACGTAGACTGCAAGACAAGCCGTGGCCGGCAATTACCAGGGAGACCCACGGGCGAGCAGGTGAGGGCCAGACAGAGAGGGGCTTCTCAGCGCCTGTCTGGCCTGTGGCCCTGTGCACACACCCATTCTCCCGGCCCCACCCCTGCTCTTGGGGCTCTAAATTCCAGGAAAAGGACCAGGGAGATCGGGGCAGGAATGTTCAGCACCGCCCTCCTGCCTTGCAGCCCTGTTGTGCCCCTCTCCTGTGCCCAGGGATACAGCCCAGTGAGGCTCGAGAGGTTGGACTCGCAGCCCCATCCCTGTCCCTTCCACACACTGTCACTCAGAAGAAAGAGCCAACAGATGTCAGAAATGGGGTCTGGAATGGGGACTGCTCATACTTGGCTCTGGGGCCTGACATCTAGGACCATGGTACTGGCGGGCTGGCGGCCCACGGCTCCCGAGACTGTGCTGCTGCTGCTGCTGCCCCAGCCTAGACACACCCTGCCCACCACTGCATCCTCGACTTGGAGCCCCCCCGCCCCCGCTGCCTCGCACTGGAAGGAGACCAGTGGTGTCGATGTAGGGGCTCCTCCACCCAGTGTGACCTCATCCTAAGGCACCTCAGCGGAGGACGTCCCCATTCTAAACATGGCCACATTTGCACATGCTAGGCCCCAAGACATCAGCACAGGTTTGGGGCAAACACAACTCACAACAGGAAGAAGAAAGAGAGCCACATTGGTGGACAGCAGGGGTCCCAGGGGACCTGCATCCCTAGAAGACCCTGGAGGTCTGGAAATGGATGCAGACCCCTCACATGGGGCCTGGAGTCAGGCAACAGAAAGGGAGAGAATTTGAGAGCCCAGGATGGCACCCCAAGTCCTAGGGATGACTCAGTCGGCAAGGGTGAGGGGGTGGGCATGGGAGAGACTGGAAAGAGGAACAGGATAGGCAGTGTGGCCCTCAGGGAGACATCAGCAGGCTGCATGTGGTGACAATGGCCCAGTGCTTCGCTGACCACACCCTGGGAACGTGCTGAGGGGCGGAGGCCAGACTCAGCTGCCCGGGCAGCCCAGCTACTCTGATGCACGGAAGGTGTGCTTGGGACGGGGCTGACCCCTCTAAGACACGGGGTGGCCTGCAGCTCCCACCTCACTCCTCAGATCACCTGCATGGGGACAGTGTCGCTGTGGCACGAGGACACTCAGGAGGGACAGCAGACACCCACAGCAAAGCCAGCCTCCCCAAGTTCCCCAAGTGCAGCCTCCAGCCCGCCGCATGTTCAGGGCCGCAGTCTGGGTGCACTGGTCCACACAGCTGAGTGTGGGTTGATCTGCCCATGGTAATCGTGGATGCGTACAGGGTGGTGTGGCACCAGTGTGCATTCAGTGACATCGACCAAACCCAGCCAACCCAGCTGAGGGAGCAGATGAGAGCAAAGAGCGAGCTGGCTTGCAGGAAGGACCCCCAGCGCACGCCCTCCAGGAGTGTCTGCTCCTCACTGCGCTGTCGTGTCTTGGCTCATGGCAGAAACTCGGAACTGCTGGCGAGGACAGACTACACAGACACTACCATACTCGCTGGCCGCACCCTGCGGCGGGACGCCAGCCAGGGACTCCTGCTCACAGTGGTGACCAGCAACAGACTTCCTTACAAACCCAGCGGGTGGCTTGTCTTTTTTTTTTTTTTTTTTT
>NW_004524615.1:1762786-1772102 GCF_000260255.1 Octodon degus
CTCAGGGCCTTGCGCTTGCCAGGGAAGCGCTTTTTCCACTGAGCCATCTCCCCGCCCCCCCCCCTTTTTTTTGGCTTTTCTTAGAAACCACACTCGGAGCTCATCTTGGGGGGGGGAGCAGCCACTAAAGGAAGGACTACTGGGGCGGGGGATGGCTCAGGAGAATAAGCACTTCCCTGTCATGTGCAAGGGTCACTGGCTCGTCCTCATCCTCGGGGGAGCAGCCACTAAAGGCAGGAGTACTCTCTTTAGGGAACTTCTGGGTGACTTCTCGCAGAACACATTTACAGGGAAGTTTTGAAATCAGCTCGGCACATCCCTTGAAGAAAGTGAAGTGCTTAGGAGAAATGACACGCTAAGTAATGTGCCCTAAATCAAGCCCGATGCACGAAGGCAAATCTTTCCCTTCAATTCCCACTTCTTTCTGAGAGATCTAATGCTAATTCCCCAAGTTCATATTCTTAATAACACAGATTATGCCGTAACACAATGTGCACTTCAAACCAGCTGACGAAGAAGTCAGTGAAAGGTTTTCACAACATGGAATTACGTGCACAAAGAACTCATAATGCCCTGTCATGGAGTACTGCAACTCACACAGCACAGAGCTTCATCTGCTGCCTGGAAGGGAAAAGATGTCAAAGAAATGAAGCACGAGGGAAGGCACATGGAGCCACATGCGGGCCCCGCTGCGCGGCTCCTCCTGCAGGCAGCCCGGCCTTTTGAGTGAGGGACGTCAGAAGTTGAGAAGTGCAGTGCCTTCAACCCACTTACTGAACTCTGACGGGAAGAGGGCTTGGGGCTGCATCTGTGAAATGTGAAAGATGGGTGAGGCTGTGAGCCCTCTGCAGGGCTCAGGGGCACCAGTGGTGCGGCTGCTGCTGAGAACACAGCAGTGGGCGTTCAGCGGCGCCGGTGAGGGGTAGGCGTGCCACTTCTGCACTGTGTGACATGCAGTGCTTCCAGGCTGCCGGTGCCTGTGCCCAGCTGCTGAGAGCTTTGGGAGCTCTCCCCCAAGAGCTACACAGCAAGCAGGGCCCTGCCCGGGTGGCCACTCGTCACTCCCACCACCCTCTGTGCACCTCTGCTCCGCTGGGACCCAGAGAGGTCCGGATCACTGGGGCCGAAGACAGCCCCTGCCCCTCATCTCGCCCTGGGAGCCCCACCGGCGCTGAGTCCTCACTCATATGCCTCTGCCATCGGAGCCCGAAACAGGGACTCTCCAAGGACACTCACATTGTACAAGTGCCGCGAGACCTGACTCAGAAGTCCCCCACACGTTACAGTAATTACTTCACCCGGTCTTCAACCGCCACCTAAGTCAGATTTGCACAGAAAGGAAGTATGGCCATCCACTCATACGAAAAATGCCTCCAGGTGCCCAGAGGATGCCCTGCCACTGTCCTGACCAGGGAGGACTTTGCAACAGCTGCTTTAACTACCCCAAAGAGCAGAAGCGAAGGGCACCTGACAGCCTGCACCAGAGCGGGAGACCGGGCTCTCAGTCCCCGCCAGCTCCACGCATGGCACACTGCGCTGTGCTGGACACTCCAGACGCAGAGCAAGGGAAGAACACTGCAAAGTCATGGGGCGGGGGGGGGGGGAACGGCCTGCGTTTGCACTGATTTCATAGAGAAAATCCTGATGAGTTGTCCAGAGAAGCCAGCGCTCAAGTTCAACAAGGATGCCTGACACGAGATCAGTACACACCACTCCACAGTGCACAGCCTAAAAATGAATCAAAACCTTACACTCACAATGGTGCCAAAGCCAATTAAAATACATAGGAATAAGTTTTTTAAAAGAAGCTCAGGATAGGTACAATGAAAACTACAAAACACTATTTAAAAAAATCGAAGACCTAAATAAATGGAAAGACATCCCTTGTCCATGGATCATAAAAAGGACCACTGTGTTTGTGGAAGGCTACAAACACAGTAGCTACAACACCTCCAGATTCAATATCAGCCTTGTCAAATTATCAAATGTCTTTTTTGGTAGAAATGCATAAGCTGATTCTAAAATTGATATGGATATGCAAGGAACTCATAATAGACAAAATGCTGAAAAGAAAAACAAAGTTAGGGCTGGCCAAGCAGCTCAGCGGATTAAAGCACCTGCAAGCAAGTGCAGGGGCCGGGGGTTTGATCCTGGGGCCTTCGGTGCCGGCCCCGCCCCAGGGGCATGCTGAGATGGAAATTGAGACGGTGTGGTGGTGCATGCCTGTAATCCCAGGTCTTGGGAAGCTGTAAACAGGTGGATCACTACGAGTCCAATCTAGTAGTGAGACCCTGAACACCCTTATAGACCCTTCACTAAAAAATACACAAAAAAAAGAAAAAAAGAAAGTTGAAGATCTCATACTTCCTGACTTCAAATTTTATTACAAAGCTATAGTAATCAAAACCATCAAACTGGGCCTGGAGGCACACGCCAGCAATCTCAGCATTCCTGGGAATGGATGCAGAAGGATCACAAATTTAAGCCTCACCTGGGCAACTCAGGGATTAAGCAAGACGCTAGGTCAAGAATTAAAAATAAAAAAAGAGCCCATGGCTCAATAAAAAAGCCCTGGGCTCAATTTGGAGTCCCTGGCACCACAAAACAGCACCAGGTTACACGGTGCTGGCTGCAGACAGACGTGCAAACCAGTGGGACGGCACTAAGCGCCCAGAGCCACACTCGCTCAAGCCAGCTGATGTCCAGCAAGGGCACTGTTCAAGGGGGAAAACAGTGTCTCCATCAACAGTGCTGAGAACGCAACGAAAGAGCGGACCAGCTGCCCTACCTCACACCATATACAAAATCAACTCAGAATGCAGAGACTCAGATGCAGAAGATGCTGCAGATTCAAATCTCCATGACTTTGGACTAGGTGATGGTTTGCCACGTCAGGCATGCGGTCTCTGAGGTGGAGGCTATCGGTCCCCATAATGACCTCCACCTCTCTGCCAGCCTTTGTCCTTACGCTAAGCGGGCCTCTTAGCGGGGAGTCAAGACTCCAGGGCCAAGAGAAAGCTTAGTGTGGCAAATGCAGAGGAGGCAGGTGAAGCTGTTCCAGCAGCAGACAGCAGCTCTAGGCTCGTGCTGCCAGGGAGTGTGCGGCATTCCTCGGACTGCTTCGGGTGAGCTGGCTTCTAAAAATAACTTCCGCGTTTGGCGTGGGCTGGGCCATCAGGGTCTCAGCCTCTGCGTCTGGGAAGGAGACGAGGTCAGCATAAGTGCATGTGAGTGCAAGTCCTCGCGCACACGGAGGGTCCGTCTGCTCAGGCACGGGGGACCGGATGAGCAGGTGGCTTCCACAGTGCTCATCATCAGGCTCTGCCCATGTTTTGCTTTTCTCTAATCTGCCCCCTGCAGGTTCTCAGCTATGACATCAAGCCAAAGCAACCAAAGGAAAAGCAGGTAAAATGGGCAGCATCAAAGGTTAGCAAATGAGTGCTTTCATGGACACCATCAAAAAAGTGAAAAGGTGAGCAAGAAAGCGGAGGGAAGTACTGGACTTCAGAGCTGAGAAGGGTCTCGTGTCCCGAGGTCCAAAAAGCCCTCGGAACGCCACGCGTGGAGACAGCTAACCCGGTGAAAAGCCCAGCAAAGGGCTTAATGAGCCTCCACCTGAAGGAGCTGTAGCCACGGCAGAAAGCCCACCCATGCACACTGAACACCAAGGTCCACAAGGAGAGTCACAGCCATCAGGGACGCGCCCAGGGCGCAAGTGTCCATGCTGGAGGCTGCCCACACTGCAAGTGACGTGGTCATGCTGGAAACAGTTCAGAAGACCCCCTAAAGACTGAAGCACAGGTCCAGACTTGGGAGGACTGGACATGCACACTTGTGCCACGGTGTACTCAGCATGCTCAGCACAGCCAGGGAGTTGCCGCGTGACAAGCGGAAGGCGGCGCATCTGGGCAGCAGAGGGCCACTGTGCGCATGCTAGGGCCGGGAGCCACACATCACAGGCTCATTCGTGTGCCTCGTGAGGGCGGCGGCCCCTGGGCTGCTAGGCAGGAGAGGGGGGACTGCAGGGTCTGAGGTTTCTTCCCAAAGGGATGACAGTGTTGAATCAGGTGTGCAGGGGGTGCCGTTTTCTGAATCTGTGGAAGGCCACAGAATTATATGCTGAGACCCCCAGGGAAGGTGGCACCAGAGTCTACCGTGGCCTTCCTCCTCTCTCGAGAAGCCACACTGCATCTTCTTTCCCAAGCTCTACCTTCACTGGAGATGACAGACACCCTGCCCTGCCCTCACAGACAGCCCCGGAGCAAGTCACCAGCACAGGAAAGCCGGCAGGGCCGTGTCTGGCTGGAGACACCGAAGGAGACAGACGCACTGCCGGAATAAGAAAGGGTCCCAGAAACAGGCAGGGCTGGGGCCAAAGGTGGCGATGGCTGGGCAGTGCGGTAGGGATGGCGGCAGAGCCCGGAAGGCCTCCTGTCCGCAGGGAGCTGCTCCCTTCACTGCAGGGAAGGAGGTGCAGGCCACAGCCAGGCAGGCCTTGCCACAGCAGCCAGTGACACGCAGCACTGCAGTGTGGCCCTGAGGGCCTGGAGAACGCACAGCTCAGAAGCGACGAGGCTGCACACCCTCACCAGGCACCACTGCACACCTGTTCCTCCCATGCGGCTCTCCGGGGTGTGTCCTCCGCTGGGAGCCCAGTGCGAGGGCGGCCGCCTCTGCACCCATCCTGCTGGCCTGGCCTGGCATCTCCTACCACTCACACAGCCCTGGAGGCTCGAGGACCAGACCCAGAACCAGAAACCCTGCCAGGCTCCCTGCTGTCTTTCACGTCCCCAGGTCCAGGCCTCTGCGCCCCTGGATGACCGATGTGGGACAACAGCCAAGCCTGTCTCAGCAAGCCTGGCAGCCAGGACAAGGAACCTGCAGGTGCATCAAACCCACAGGAGCCCTGCAGCTCACACCCATAGGCAGAAGGGCCCAGAGCAGCGAGAGGCAGCGCTGGCGGTACTCACTGGGCAGGGCCTTCTCGTAGCAGACGCTCTTGTAGAAGCAGCACCCTAGCTCCTTACAGCGGTCTCGGGAGACGTTGTAGTCACAGATGGCATACAGGGGGATGTCGCACACTGCAAGGCACAGACATGTGCTGACATGGTCGAGGGGGAAGCCGGGCTCCTTCCACGGTGGGGGTCTGGGCTGAGGGCTCGGTTCCTTTAGAGCTCTGCATCACGCAGGTCTTGGTTTGAAATGAGGATCTCAAATGAATTCAATTTCTACACAAAATAATGGGGCCCTAATTTGGTGCAGGGCTCGGGTGGTCAGAAAGAGGAAGCAGGGCCGGCCAGATAGCTCAGCGGACTAAAGAGCACAGCAGCTGGGTTCCATCCCCGGCCTGCCGTGCTGGCCCTGCCTCCAGGGCACACTGAGACGGCAACTGAGACTGGGTGTGCTGGCGCTCCTGTAATCCCAGCACTTGCGAGGCTGAAAACAGTGAGACCCTGTACCCAAATACATTAAAATAATAGTAATTACAGAGGGGCTGGTGAGATGGCTCAGTGGTCTAAAGCACCTACTTAGAACAAGCTTAGCAAAGCACAGGGACCGCGGTTCAATCCCCCAGCACCACATGCCAGCCAGCCCCGCCCCCTGGTGGGCTGAGCTGGCCACACACACACACACACACAAATAAATGAATAAAATTAAAAAAAATAGTAATTACATAAAGAGGAAGCAGCTCAGAGCCACGCTAGGCACACCAGGAACCTCCCTGAGCCCACCCGGACCCCGAGTGCAGGGCTGAGGCCAGGCCCAGGAGGTCCTCACGCTGGGGATGTGGCAGGGAGATCATCAGGGCTGCCCAGAATTGAAAGCTGGACACAGGACAGAAAGCTTGTCCACTGGAGGTGGAAGCCAGGGTTATCGCACAGAGCTGCACCCCCGGCCCTTTTAAAAGTTTTATTTTGAAAGAGTCTCACTAAGTTGCTAAGTTGCAAAGGCTGGCCTTGGACTGGGAGCCTCAGCCTCCCAGAGTGCTTGGACTACAAGTCCAGTTAGGAAGTGCAATGTCTTAACTGCCAGTTCTGACCCCCAAAGGAAAGACGATGAGCAGGCCGGGCGGGGCAGAGCAGCAGGAGACCATTCTGGCAAGCGACTGCTCACAGCCACCGTCAGTGCCACCCCTAACACACAGAGGCAACTTGTGAGTGGCTGTGGGAACCCAGCCATACTTTGCCACAGCAAGCTGAGGCCAGAGGGACTGCGGACACCCTGCTGGACGGTACCTCCTCCAGGCTGTGTCAGGGCAAGGCCTGAGAGCCACTTCCTGCCTTGCATGAATGACAGGCAGTGAGGGGAGGACAGTGGGCAGCAAGAGAGGCCCTGAGCCCATGGGAGGCTCAGGGTGACCAGGCCCTGTCAGACAAGTGGGAACCTGGGCCCAGGGGGACAGTAAGGTCCTGGATGTGACAGGTGAGGGGACAGCAGGAAAGGGTGCCCACGGCAGCGCCTTCGTACTTGCCAAGCCTGGAAGACGCTTCCTCCTCTCTGTCCACATCATGAATCCCTGGAACAGGACAGGGGGCCTGAGCCCCTGCAGACCCACAGGCCCGCCCCACACCAGCCCTGTCTGGCCTGGGTCAGCTCAATCAGCCTGTCTCCATCCACAGGTGACCCGAGTCTGACTCAGAGTGGTCTGAGCCCTGGTCACTCTGTGGTATGAAAACTCCTGGCCTGAGAGTCCCTGGGGACCCACATTCAGAATCCCATTCGACTCTGGGGAGCTTTCTCTCTTAGCAAACATGCCTCCCGCCCGTGTCCTTCAGCCCTGAGGGGCGCCGACCCAGGTGAAGCCTTGTCTCACAGGCAGAGCCACCCTGCCCTGGGGAGTTGGCTGCAGGCCAGATCCACGTGAGGCCTGGCTCCTTACCCCAAGACCCCTCCAGACCACACATGGAAACGCTGCGACCATGGGCCAGTCAGACACCCTAGGGTGACTCAGGCCCCAGCTTGCCATCATGTGGGACCACTGCAGCGGTGGCCGGAGCAGGCTCACCAGTAGCCCCAGGGCTCAGGCCTCCATCTTACTGTGTCTGAGTGCTTGCTTAGCACCTGCCACATGCAGCACCTCCTGGGAACCAGGAGCTGGCACCCTCACCCAGCTTCCCAGCAAGAAGCCAGCAGGACCAGGCGTCTGCTCCAGCCATGCATCTGTGTTTCACCGGTTGTAACAGAGAAATGAAACTCCGAGCTCAAGGGAGAAAACCAGCCCAGGAGCACTCAAGCCACCATAGTGGACCAGGGCTTTCCTGCCTCTGCTGTCCCCAGGCTCAAGCTCTTCCTGGACACTTCCAGAACATTCCCCTGCCTGAGCCCAAGTGAACACGGGCATTCTGGGCACACACCCACAGCCTTGAGGAAGGGGGCAGGCGATGCCAGTGCAGACTCCAGCGTCTTTGTGGTTCCTGCTTTGTTGGGAAATATTTTCCCTTAAGAAAGCATCATTCTTGAAGTGAGAACTCCAAGTGTTTGAAGAGCACAAATTCTAAGCAAAGCATGCAGTGAATGCTTGAACTAGAGACATCTGCTGCAGGAAGACATTGCCAGGATCCCCTGGGGACGCCCCTAGTGCTCCCCACCCCTGCCGCAGCTCTGGGGCTCAGTCCTGGGCGCCTTCCGCTGTGCTGTGCTCGCTGCCTTGAATCAAGTCAGCACATTTCCCTTTCATGGTCATTTTGATTTTGCAGAAGAACGAACCAGAAGCCACACCAGTGAGCAAGGCAGATACAGCCCCGGCGTCCTGGCTTGCTTTTACCAGCCGCCTTTCTTTAGGATAGCACTCGGCAGCAGCACTCACTGCATTTATCAGAGCTCGATGACACTCAGGAAGGACTCCAGAGCTGCTGCCAGCAGCCTCCGCCCGTGGGATGAGCTGGCGGGAGCGGGGCCTCGTGGCAGCGTCTCTTGCGACAATCAAGTTTCCAACGTCAACACCCCCACGCATTGTGGTCACAGCTCATCTAGTTGCCGTCTGATAGCACCCTGGACACAGCCGAGTACCCCTGCTCCTCCCAGTTTGGGAAACCTAAGGCATGGCTCTTTTTACAATGCTATTTTTTTTTTTTAATTTTTTATTTATGTGTGTGTGTGTGTGTGGCAGCTCAGCCCACCAGGGGGCGGGGCTGGCTGGCATGTGGTGCTGGGGGATTGAACCGCGGTCCCCGTGCTTTGCCAAGCTTGTTCTAAGTAGGTGCTTTAGACCACTGAGCCATCTCACCAGCCCCTACAATGCTATTTAGGAAATGGAGACTCATAGCGTCTTGTGTGAAAACCCAGATGCCCCTGCCTGCCCTGCCCGCCCAGTGGGGCAACACAGGGGGGACGCAGCTCTGGCGTCCTGGTTACCTGCGAACTTCTGCAGCAGGTGAGGAGGGGACTTCTTGGCTTCTGGTTCGTATCTCATGTTCGCAGTGGGCAGGGATAGGGGACACGGTGGCCAGAGGCAGGACACCCAGCAGGGCTGACACCCCGCAGAGGGCCACGCCCAGACCCTCCCACGGCACAACAGTACAGCACCCACTTCCCCCTCTCAGTGTCCTCCAACTTGGAAGGAACTGGCCACCTACAATGTCCACTGTTCCGTGGAGCCTGAGCTGGGCAGTCCCACTGTTAGCTGTGACATCACAGGGCCCTGTGAAGTCACACAGCGTCACTTGGGTCCATCCACTGTTCCCCACAGGTGCTGTGTCCAGGCAGCTGGGAAAGAGGTCTTGGTGCAGGGATGTTGCCCCTTGGGTCACCCAGCCTGGCTTGGAGCAGACGACTGGCTCTGGCCCGGGATCCCTTTGCACCTCCAGGGAGAAGGCCAGACTACTGAGGCTCCGACTGCCACGTGGAGGAAATCTGCAGTGACTGCATGTGCTGGGGAAGGGAAGGTCACCACTGTCACAGGGTGAACGAGGCCAGGGCAGCCCAGGCCGCCAGAACCAACCCTGGGTGAGAAACCACAAAGCAGGTGTTCCATTTGGCCGCCACCGCCCACCCCAGTACCACCTGGCCACACCTGCGTCCCTGTCTGCTGCACAGCAGCAGTTGGCCAGGCTCCTGACAGCATCTCACTGCCGTTGCCATGGCGGCAGCAGCCCAAATAATGGACTCTCCCCCACAGTCAGACACCAGCTTTTCGCAGTTGCCACTCACATCCGCCCCTGCGTTATTAAATGTCCATCACTTCTGTTTACAAATAATCCGAGGTAATAAAACACCTCAGGAAAGCATGCACAGCAGTGGCAGCTGGGCCCGCCCAGAGTGGCCTCAGCAGTGTCCGGGGGCCCCTGTGTTCGGCCCCCGCTGCTGGAGCTGGTCC
>NW_004524615.1:1772522-1834665 GCF_000260255.1 Octodon degus
GGGGCCCCTGTGCTCGGCCCCCGCTGCTGGAGCTGGTCCAGCTTGGAAGCACAGGGCCGTGCTCAGGTCCTGCAGCGGCTGAGGTGGCCTAGGCTAGGCTCCCTACGAGTGACCAAACACGCAGGCCATTGCTGTGGTGTGAGCTGTATCCCCAAGACGTGCTCCAGCTCCACTCAGTTCCTCAGCTCACAGGGCCTTTGGGCAGCGTTCACTGCAGACATCAATCAGGGAGGGGAGGGCCAGCCGGGTGTGGCCATCCCAGATCCAGTCTCTAAAGGCCAAGTGCAGACAGAGACACAAAGCGCTATCTAAGAGGATGGCGGCAGAGGCAGGAGGGACGCTTCCCTAAGGCCAGGAGAGCCAGGCAGTGGGGCCCATGTTACTCTAGCCCTCAGGAGCTGAACAGGCCGCCCCGACCGTGGCCTTGCAGTGCAGGGCTGGGGATATACTCCTATGGGCTAGGGCAGCCTCCCTTCTGGGCCTTCAGAGCTGCAGGTGGAGCCAGAAAGGAGGGGAAGTGGGGGGAAGAGGGGAGGGGGAGGGGAGGATAGAGGGGAACCTCCCTCCCTCATGCGCTGTGCAAGGGCCCTGTGAGCTGAGGGCTGCCTGGTGAGCAACCTTCTCAAAGTAGATAGCATCCAAAGAGGGCCAAGGGTCAAAAGCTCACAGGAACCCTTCTCCCTCAGCCTCCCAAGTGCTGGGGTCACCTGTGTGCACACTACGCCTGGCAGGCTACTGTGTACTTTTTACATACTAAGAGATCCAACCTGCCTTAGTCACTTTCTTGTCTATTGGATTAATGAGACCACTTCGTTACTGTGGCTGATCAGGCCCACAATCTCTCAAACAAGTAGATGGAGGAAATCAATGAGACAAATAAAATGACTTCAGGGTTCCAGGAAGATCCAAACCCTCTGAGATTTTCTGGGGTTTAGACCAGGAACTTCTCTGAGGGTCATTACTTATTAGCTTTTCAAACAAAGGAGGAGGGTAGTAAAAAAGATGCAGAAATCTGGGCAGGACTTGGGAGTCCCTTCAGGGCTTTTCCAGGTAACATGTGATGTTAATTTAGGGGAACTGGGTTATCTCTAACAGTGAGAAGCCCACAGCTGTAGGCCCCTTATAGTCAGTGGGGTTGGAGCCAGAGTCCTCAGCTGGGGCCTCCTCTTGCCCGTTTGAGGCCTCCCAACTTCACAGGGCAATACAGGCCTCAGCAGGACAGTGACTCACAGAGGTTCACTTACTATGAGTCGGCTGCCCATCTCCAGACAAGGGCCTAAGCCTGGGGCAGACTCGCAGGTAAACACAAAAAGCCAACTGGCTAATATTAAATCCTGACTTCATAGTGGTCTCCAACACTTGCCACTGGGACACAACACCTGCAAATTTAAAGGACAGGTCAGCAAGTTCCAAGGCAGGGCAGGGCAGAGGGGCCTGGCAGAGGTGAGCTGCTCCAGCATGGAGGACAGGAAGCTGCGAGGAGGGAGGAAACGGAAGAGAAGGAGCTTCCAGGCCCCACCTCCTACACCAGCCAGCTCTGCACCAGGATCCATCACTTTCCACACCCAGGAGGCCTAGGGCACCCCAGATCTGAATCACACACACCTTTCTTTTTAGCACTTTTTACATCCTTCTTCCTGGTGTCCTTGCCATTTGCTCCAGGTGGTGCTGCCGCCCTGGCATGAGTTTGCCAAGGGTGGAGCCAGCTCTAGCCCCAAGGGCTGCTCCTAGCCCTGCACTTCCTAAACGGGGACCAGCACACTTGGAGCCGGCAGTGTCGGCACTTCACCTCTTCTTCGCAGCACCTCCTTCAGGAACTCACCAGCTCGCATCCACAAGGCAGCGCCAGGCGAAACTGCTCCTCATGGTGCACCAACAGCACCACCCGCCCACCACTGTGCAGCTGCCCCTCCCTACACCCTGGCTTCTGCCAGGCTCGGGGGACCCAGTGGTGCCAACCACGCTTCAGTTTCCTGACCCAAGCCTTCCCCTTCCCCTAAGTCTCATCTCCTTCAAATGTTCTCAGCCTGATCGCAGGTAAATGAGACCATTTCACTGTCAGAGCCTCACACGCGAAGCTTAAAAGCTAAAGAAACCCAAAGAACACAGGCAAAAGCATCAAGAGAACACATATTGTGAAATAAGAAAAATAACCGGTTTTATAATTACACTGACATAGCACACGCTTTGGAGGAGCCAACACAGCCCGTGGCTGCAACCCAGACACTCCAGGGGCGGGTGGCCTGGCGTCCAGACAGCAGCCGCGCCGGCCCAGGGCCTGGAGGTCCAGAGGCTGCGTCTCAGCGTCTTCAGAAAGGAAAGTGCTTTGGAGCTGCGGGGCCAGACGGCTTCTGCTCAGCCCCGCAGGCCCTTCCAGGCGTCACGCTCCTGCCCGCAGAGGTCACGTGGCAAAGGGAACCGGGTGCAGCGGCAGGTGCGTAAGAGCCACTCGTGGACAGGTGCTTGACTCCCCAGGGAGCCTCAGGAGGGGGGCGGTGGGGGTGGAAGTGGGGGCTGGGAAGGCAACACATCCGCCCTCAGCGGCCACCCGTGGCAGTGATGGTACGGAGACGAGTGTTCTCACGAAATACTTGAGTGAGTCCTTAAGGCAGGTCCACAGGACATCGTGCTGGGGCACGGTGGCCACACACCAGCCACGGAAGGGCTGGAGAGAGTTGTTCCTGAGTTAGAATCTGCTCTGATGGCAAACCACTCCACCCCTATGCTTCCCACCAGTGTCCGAGTCACCAAGAACACTTATGGAAACAAGGCTCATGAAAGAGGCTTGGTCTTTACGCGTCCCGTCCGCACAGGCAGTAGAATGCCGACTGTAGAGGCTGGCAACGCTAGTGAGAGGCCTACACGGGCCGGCAGACCTGGCCCGAGTGCGTAGGGCTGTCAGCAGCAGCGTGTAGAGGGAAAACCAGACAACAACTCTGTCTAAGGCGCCAAGCCAGAGGCCTCCAAACGCAGGAGACCGGAGTGCAAAGGGCTGCACTCGCCGGTCGGTGCCAGGCAGGCTGTCCTGCGGCTCAAGCCACCGGCTGCACAGGCCACAGCTCTGCTCCTGCAGCAGCAGCTGCTCATGCTAGGACGCTGACCCCACTTCAGAGCCGCCCTATGAAGAGGAAGAAAACAGCTCTGTTCTAATGGTTGCTGTCACTCACTCCAAAGCAGAACCAAGTCCTGCCCTCCAGCTGGACCTCAGGACACAGGCTCTCTCCAGAGCCGGGCCCAGGAGGCGGGGAGGCGGCCTCGTGGGGACGGACGCCCATGTTCCACATCCAGGCAGCTGGGACTTGGCCATACCCAAGGGACGTATTGCTTTATTTCTGTGCTGAGAAGGTGAGGTCCAATGGGAGTGCCAAGCAGCCCTCCCTGGGCTAGCCGCAGGGGCACAGCCCATCTGCGGGCGCCATTCCCAACGGCCTCATTCTTGCTGGCTGCTTCAGTGTAATAAATAACATTTTATGTACAGGTGTAGTTCTCTCTGGAGGAGGGTGGACAGTGCGCCATCAGGGTCCTTGAGGCGCCCCAACGCGGCTGTGCACACACCAGGACCGGCACCCGAGGGAGGTGGAGCAGACACCGCAGCTGGAGGGGGCTGCTGCTGTCCTTGGACCCAGCGACTGGCCTCAGCTGGCACTGCCCTTGCCTGGCTGCAGGACAGGCTGAAGGGTGCTCTTTGGGGGACTCTCAAGACCACACCGCGGCCCATGTGGCGCAAGGCGCTCAGAGCACCGTGGAGACTGGGGTTGTGGGCACAGCCGTAACGAGGGGTGGGTTCGTGGGAAGGGATCCTAGCAGGGGTGAGCCCAGGAATACAGTGTGGGCCTACGTGCAAAGGGGCATTCACAGGCAGGGTGTGCAGAGCACGTCTCAGGTGCGGTCGGGGCTGGCCTGCCACTGTGCTGGTCACCAGCGAGGCCACCCGGGCTGCTGAGGCCCAGCAGGCACGCGCCAGGTGTCTGCACCCAGGGTAGGCATCATGATGCTCGGTCACCGGGAAGCCCTGCCCGGGCTGCCCCGCCAGGCAGCGAGGGTCACCTCACAGGTTGGTCTCATCCCAGGCAGGGTCGTTCATGCTCTTCAGCACCTTGCGCACCAGCTTCTCCAAGTCCTTGCGGGCCCGCTGCTCCTCCTCAAGTGACTTCTTCATCTTTTTGTTATCCTGAAGGCGAAGCACAGCGTGTGTAGTCACTATCCCCTCAGCCACTGGCCTCCTGCAGCGGGCGCTGTCCCTGCGCCCTGGGGCCAAGGCCACTGCACAATGAGAAGCGGATTGAGGTCCCCCAGCAAGACGCTCAGAGCATAAATGAAAGGCAGCTGATGGGCGCCAGGGAGGGGACAAGAGAGCAGGGACAAGGCACAAATCAGCATGGCCTGAAGGGGTGCTTCTCACCTCCCAGAAGTCTGCACTACTCTGTCAAGAATCATGCTGCAAAATACAGATGACTACTACTAAGTGGATTACGAATGCAAAATGGATTACGCATTCAATCAGTGGTGATTTTATGTAGCATCACTGTTCTTAATGCAATGAAGCAGAAAACAATTTAAAGTTAAAAAAACTTTTTCTCTAAAACAAAAATAGAGATGGAGAGAGACCAATGGCTGTATGTGCTGGGTTCCCAAGAATCACCACCATCTCTTGGTATTGATTTGCTTACGGGAATCAGCTTTTCTCTTGAATTAAAAAAAAAAAAAGATTAAAATGAAACCAACACACCTGTCTCAGCTCTTGGACTTCGTCCCTCAGCGCGTAGACCGTGTCCACAAGGCTCCTGCACAGGGACAGAGCCACGTCAGCATACAGGGCCAGGTGCTCGGGGCCATGCGGGCTGGGCGGAGACCCTCAGCCCACCCGCTGTGTGCGGCCCTGACCCAGCCCCCCGCCCAGCGAGGAAGCCACGCCCGCCCCAGCCTCACTCATGCGCTGTTGGAGACAGCTTACTTCTCCTCGATCACGGTCTGGCCGTTGCTTTTGGTCTCTTCTACTATGATTTTCTCCTCTTCTGGAAGCAGCACTTGAGGAGCAGATTCTTTGCGCGAACCTAGGACAGTTAAAAAGGAAAACCTCAAATGAAAGCCAGGCATGAGAAAGGAACAGACTACACAGTACCACCTAAACACTAACCCCAGCGACTATGCAGTAACAAATTCATCAGGACAGACTGGACAGGGCCTCTTTACCGGCTTCTCCGCTGCCAACCGACTGCAGCTCTCCTGAGCCCACAGCATTACGGAGGACGGGAAATACCAGCTTTTTTCCAATTTATTCAACTGTAGTTTCTGATTGTGGATTATGGGGCTTTTCAACACTAACATTTTCAACATCACAGAGGGCTCTGTCTGCACCAGATTCTAAGTCACTATGTCACCCCAGAAATATAATAAAGATATACCAGACCATGTAGAGCATATACACCGAGTTTATACGTTAAAAGTTGGCAATTAAAATAATTTAATCGTACAGCAACATCTGAAAATAAAGATAAGCAATGGTTTAGAACAAGTGAAGTTTATCTTGGGTTTCTTTGAAAATTTTATCCTCCATTCCCTAGAATACAGGCATCACTTTTCTTAAAAAAAAAGAAAAAAGGAAAAAAAAGAAAGAAAGAAAGTAAACTATTTGCAATATCAGAAGAAAATTTAATACCATTTAACCACATGGAGCACAAAAGCTCGTATGGGACTAATGAGTAAGATCTACCCTCTTGAGGTCAACTGTGAAATCTAATTAATTCAGAACTGGAGGGAAAAGAATCAGACCTTAGGGATGATGCGAGGAGGAAGGGCCTCTTACCGATGCCAGCCTGGCACAGGCGCCATTTGCATTTCTGAGCCAGTGCACCACGCCAGCTGGAGCGGGATGCACTTCAGCACAGAGCACAAGCTCTCACACCGGCGGATGCTTCTCTTCAGAACAAGCGCACTTGGGGTTTGAGACTGGCTGGCTAGCTGCTGCAGCGGTGGCCACCTGTGTGGCTTTGTACTTCTGACATCCCCTTTGTGTCCCTGACACCGGCAGCCTGTGCCTGCGTGTACTACACACCCTTGTCATGTGAGAACTGGAGAGGCCTTTTAAAGGCAGGACTGGGGAGTGAGTGCAGAATGCGACAGTAGCACAGCCCCGCCTGTGACCAGACCCCCAAGCCTGTCCCGCCGGTGCTCGGGGACACCTTGACCTAACACACACCAGAGCTGCCCAGCCACAGGGACATCCTCTGCATGTGCAAAGTCCCGTCAGAGGGGCCCTGCAAGACTGGATGGGCAGGAGCCCCACCAACCTCACACGGTCTTCTGCCCGGGCACAGCAGCGCAGCTCCAGCGAGCCCTCAGGCACTGCTCCTGAGGCACACCTTCCACAGCAACAGCAGGCGGGGCCCTGTGCCAGAGGGCGACTTCAGTCTTAGCGCCTGATACCTTAGGGGCAGGTGATAGTGGCCTGTCCACAGACTCCCTGTCCATGCTGTGGCAGGAGGAGAGCTCCCACAGGTCCAGCTAGTCCACACTGCCGAGTCCAACCTGAGCATGACGGCCTGGCCTCGGGGTTGGGGTGGCACACTTGGCACCCAGAAACCTGGCAATGCAGAGGCAGGCAAGAGACCAATATTGCTAGGGTCTGCGGGCCAGAGGTGGGGCTTCTCAGGCCTCCTGGCGCATGGGCATTACCTGTCTTCAAAAGGAAAAGTTCATTCCTGTGCCATTTGCCCAGAAAAACACGAAGATTCCAAAGCTCACATTTACACCACACACAGAACGCAGAGGCCCTGCTGGGGCAGCCAGCAAGCTGACAGCCAGGGAAAACCAGCTAGCGTCTGCCGACCACCTGTCCTCTCAACTTGCCGCACACTACTCCTGAAGCATGAGCGAGAGGGGCTCCACAGGACCACACTGGGGGGGGCTCCACGCTGCACATCTGTCAGGCACTCTCCGGCCTGTGCCTCACATTCATTCACGCTGCCAAATGCCACAGAAGAGTCACAAAGAGCGGCACAGCAAAGGGCGGCCCCATGACCTGGCCTCCTGAACCACAGGCTTGACTCGCCACTGTTGGAGCTGTCCCAAGGGCAGAACACTGCTTCTGTTGATCTCCTGCCAAACAAATTCATGGCTAGAACCTGGCACCCCCATAGAGTAAGTCACCCGAGGAAAAGGAAGGGCCTGGTGAGCAGAGGCACAGGCTGCCCCGCCTGTCTCCTTCCTCACAGCCTAGTGACTAGACCTGGCTCTCTGCCTCCATCTCAGTGGCTGTCTGTATTCATTGTAATTTGAGGCAGAGTCCTGCTAAGTTGCCCAGGCGGGCCTTGAACTCGCACTCCTCCTGCCTCAGCCTCCCGCATCGCTGGGATTGCAGGCGTGCGCCTCCTGGCCCTGCACAGCTCTTATTCTTACAAGTATGCTGGGAGCACACAAAGCTTCCCTGGCGTGCAATCAAGTGGGGCTTCAGGAAGCACGCTGCGGACAGCAGGTGCCGGCGGCCCCACTGCCGACTGTCTGCGCAGTGCACTGCCGTGGACGTGCCCTGGCAGCTGCGGCGCGGAAGCCCGCACACCCCGCATCCCATCACTGTCAGCTACGATTTCTCCCCTGCTGGAAAGAATCAACAGGTGAGTAAACATCGCTTCCTGCCAATGCAATGTAAGGGGAAAAAATGGTTCAGGTTTTCAGTAAGAACATTCTGGGCCAGCGAGATGGCGCAGTAGAGTAAGTCCCTGCCTGGCAAGCGCAGGGTCCCGAGTTCAATCCCCAGTATGGCAAAAAAAAAAAAAAAGAAAGAAAAAAAGAAAGAAAGAAAAAGAAAATAGAATATTCCTTAGCTAAGTTTATAAACAAGCTGGTCCTAAGTTTTAAGTAGACAGACTTAGATTATCTTAGAAATCATTCAACTATCTTCAGAGGCACACGGCAGTTCCCTCAGCTATGCAGGAATTTAGACCCAGCAATCACAGAATGTCCTAACACCTGATTTATCAGTCCTGGAGACTGAGCCTGAGCTACAGTGTCTCAGCCAGGCCTAAGCTTGGGGGCCTCCTGCCTCAGCCTCTGAGTCCAGGGTTTACAGGCGTGTCACCTTAGTCTGTGTAGCACTTTTAAAGCCCAGTTACGTGGACTCAGAACAATGAACAGTCATGGCCCTAGGACTGCCAAGATCTGTGTTTCTCAAACACACCAGGATTCTGCTGCGCATCACCTCAGGAAACACTAGGCGACAGGCACTTCCCGGAGGTCCCTAACAACCTTCACAACACTGCGCTGGGCTGGCCTCACAGACAAGAAGTCCTGGGTCCAAACCCAGCACCACCCACCAAGGAGCCTGATGAGCCATAACGACTCCTCTGAGCACTGAATTTTTCTTTCTGCAGCAGCACAAACATCTCCTGGCTTTCTGGGCAGAGGCTGGCAAAAAGAACCCTGAGTGTATACACACACAAGCTCAGTCTTCGCCGCTACTGTTCCCTGTGCAGAGATGAGAACAGGAAACAGGAGCAGAGCAAACCAGCAACTGATCCGAAACACCAGCGCAGCACTTTCCTGAGGGCACCAGGGACAGTCATGGGACTATCCCTGTGGGCCTGCTCACAGCTGGGAAACCAGTGACAGTGGCACACAAAGAAGCTGGAGAGGGCTGGGGAGACAGCGCAGTAGAGTAAGCGCTTGCCTGGCAAGCACAGGGTCCTGAGCTCAATCCCCGGTACCGCAAAAAAAAAAAAAAAAAAAAAAGGAGCTGGAGTTACCAGCACACCTGCTTCCATAGCAACATCCCCTCAATGCAAGATGTGGCCCGGAGGCACGGAGACAGGCGCACTGCAGAGCCCAGGTCAGAGCATGAAAGGTGCATGTACCCTGCGCCTGGGGCTCAGACCTGCAGGCGTGGGGACCTCAGTTTGAGAAACACAGATCTGATCAACCCTCCCTGTATCAGGGCCGAAACACCCTGCCCAGGCTGCTGCGGAGTAGGGGTCACCCAGGCTCTGTACCCCACTCGTACCTGCCATCCTGGCTGCCACATACCCGCCTGGGACACGCTGAAGACACAATAGGCTCATCAGGAGCCCACATTCAAGCCCATGGCACACAGGAGGCAGGGGTGTGCACGCAAGGGGTGTGCATGTGCCCAAGGCAGAGGCCACTGGGGTCTCCCATCAGAAGTTGCCCATGCAGCCAGCGTGTGCCACTGGTGTGCGTGGCAAGCCCTCCAACCTCTAGGCCCTCCCTGAGGGCACCAGCAGCCTCAGCTGAGCCGCAGGCTAGCATCTAGTGCTTGGACTCTCCCACTCGCATCACAGGGTGAGACTCTCCAGTCTGGCCACAGGCCACATCACTATAGTCTGAAGCCCAAACTCGTGGCTCCTGCTTGCCATCCATACCTGGTCCTGGCCCAGCACCTGCCACCAGGTGCATCTGCCCTCTCCTTTCACTTTGCTGCCTTTGCTTACGCCTGCTGGGCATGCACTCGGCAAAATGAAGACACTGACCTTACTCTAAATAAAATACTTTGAAAGTTTTGTTCTATTTTTGTACAAATACTGACAATGCTTCTTTCTGAAGACAAACTTTCCAACAATTGAAAAACTTGTGAAAAAGAGAAGCAGGCAGGAGGGAACAGGGACTGCGCCCCGTGCAGAGCATGGCTGGCCAGGGAGAGCCCACTCCAAGCAGGTGCACAGAAGAGCCACCGCCAGCCACCCCAGACAACAAATCTGCTTCCCTCCCCTCAGGACAAATATTAAAAACCACAGGCTAGCAAATGCAAAATTTATTTCAACTGTACAGAACAGAATGTCTTACACTTTGTTGCCATTGTGACCACAAACAATAATATGCATACTGTACAATACAGTGGACATTCAGATATACATCCAGGTGGGCTCTGCAATGGTGTCCGTACTAAATGGCTTTCCGTTCACAGATGAAGAGCACAATATACAGACTTTTCAAGATCTTCTTCCACTATGTACACACTACTGTTTTGGCCACTCTATGCAAAGCACATGATCGAGAGAGCTTACGCGGTGCTTCTGGCGAGTGCGCTCCACAGAAACACTGCGGTCTCTGCAGGGCTGCTGAGGGCTTAGACCCCCACTCCCAGGGGAGCCTGCGTCCTCGTCCTGACACTAGCGACACAGGGCCGCGCTGCACAGCCAGAGCCGCTGCACACCATCGGCGTGGCGCGGGCTCTGTGGAAGCCCTGGCCCTGTTGCATACATGTCCTCTGCCACAGAAGGACCGTCTCCTGGGCCTGGGGCATTAATACTTCTATGTCACAAAAATGGTGTCAGACATTGAAACAAACGCAAACGCTGAGTCAGGGCCGTACTCTAGTTACCTCGCGGCGACAGAAGCTGTCAAGACGGCTCTGACAGATACAAAGGGAACAATGGTCAACTGTAAAAACTTTGGTGCATCAAATACTGGTGTGGCGTAACACACCAAATGACACGGGGTGCCGTGCAAACCACCACGCCGTGGCCACACCGCACTGGGGCAGTGCAGACGCTGGTCATGCCCACGGTATCATGGCCAGTTGCTGCGAGAGCCCCAGGGCTGTGTGGCTCGGTGATACCTCACACAACCCCACCATGGCAGGACGGAGGCATGCAGCCCCACTTCTCAACACTTCCTTCGCTATCTGGCTGTCACACTGGTCGCCACAGGTGACTCAGCCTAGGCGCTGACTTGAAAAGCCCACCCCGGTTCCCTTCCTCACACTAACTGACATAAACACGCGAGCTCTGAGCAGCACAAGCGTCAGTGGCCATCCGGGACAGGCAGGTGCTGATGGGAGTGCCGTTGATGCCCTCACCCGCCATGCAGGCGCAGCACCCCACATGCCAAGCGTGCCCCCTCCTGGAGCCCCGGCACACCCCCGGCCGGTGTGTGGGAGGGGTGGCATGGTGTCAGGGTGTGCTCTGCACACGCGAGGTCACATTGAGTACAAGGCGTGGGAGGGGTCAGGCCACCAGGATCCAGCTGCCCTAGAGAAAGGAAACATGTTATCCCGACTTACGATGCCACCCTGCTCCGAGGCTGGTTTCAGCGAACACATAAAACAGAACTGTGAGGCTCCATTTTAACACTGGCAGAAGCATGCTCTGCCCTTCAAGCGATGGCCAGGTTTGAGTTTGCGGGCACCACTAAATGGGACGTCCCATTCAGTTCTTTCTGAATGAAGCAGGGATTAGCCCATGAGTGAGGCCTGCACACACTCCTTACGACAGCCCTAGCTCTCTGACAGGCAAGGCTGCCAGCCTGCTCCAGAGGGCTGCTGTAAGCAGAGTTGGGCTGCAGCTGGCTGCTGAAATGACCGTGCTTGTGGCTACGCCTGCGCACCTGCAAATGTCGGGGCAGCCAGGCCCAGCGCCCTCCTGAACCAAGTGTGGTCTACAGTCACAGGGTGGCTGCTCAGACCGCACCCGGCCATCCATGCAGGTGGGGCAGCACGGCACGGCAATGAGAGGAGGTCTGCTCCAGGACTGTGGGCTCCAAGCCCCACACGGGCCATGGCAGGGCACAGCTGGCAGAAAGACCGTCCCTTCTGGGGACCTTCCTGGGCCTGGGCCAGAGCCTCGGCACCGCACAGCCAGGGGCTGGGCGCACAGCACCCGCAGCAGCAATCGCTCTCTTCACCTCTCCGTGACTGCGGGACCAACACATGTTAGACTTTACAATGTGGGTCCCCACCCTAAGGACAGAGTCGCGGCCGTGTCGCTGGCACTCAGATCACAAGCCTGTGCGGTCTGGGATGAATATAAAAGTGTCCATACAGCTGTATCCAAAAGGAAGCCAGACAGCTGCTGCACTGAGGATAAAAAACAAGACCATGTGGAGCTTTTACAAAACAACTCCCCGCCGGCTGGCTGAAGGCCCCATACTGGCTTGAGAACCCATCACCCCAACAGGTGGCGGCGAGGCCTCCGCCAGTTACAGGGTCATCCCAGGAACACTCTCCAAGGTCGGTAAAATATCACATAAAGGAGACAAGAACAGCAAGAAAACATCTAAGAAAAGCAGGCTGCGATACAACAAGCATTGTTAAGAAAAGCTCAGAGCGCATTAGTTCTGGTGAGAGATATACGAGCAACAGCTCTTACGAGATGCTGAGCCCATCCTGTAACTATGGGCTGTCCATATACTGTCATACTCAGGGTCTTCCGAGGGGTCTGAGGGCTCCAAGCGAGAAAGGCTACTGCGACGACCCAAGGAGTCTAGACTTGATTGGTCGTCGTCAGCCAAGACGTGATTATGCATCAGGTCAGTGCCTTGCCATGCTAAGACGGATGGAGTGACAGGTGCGACAGCAGAGGTGGGGGAGGGGACGGACAGGAAGAGCCACAACCAAGACATGGGACAAAAGCAAAGGTGATGGGAAGAGAAGGGAAAGAGAAAATATTGTTAAAAAGTGGCAACAACGTTCTTTTCTCCTTATTTATGGCTGGGTTTTAATAATCAATTTATTAGCACAACCCTCACAACAAATCCAAATTAATCATTATTTCAATAAACTCGGTCATCATGCTGTTTCCAAACTGCTATCTTCTATAGATAGCTCTACAAAGCCCTCCCTGAGAAGCCTACAAGCTACACCTATGTCCAAACTAGGGTTCTACAAGCACCTGCAATTAATCAATTCTGTTAACCAACAACCTCCTCTAGGCCATTATATGCAAAAGATACAATTTACTTGGCTAATAAAAGCTATTCTCCATTCCATACATAAGATACATTAAATGAAAAATAATTTTGAGGGCTCCTGACTGATTTTTCGGGTGCTCCTTTGCCAAGACCCCACGCCACCAGCCAGGTCTAACTTACCTCGCCCATCTATCCTGTGTGGGTGCCTCCAAGGGCAGACAGGGCTCCGCGTGTCCCCCTCTTCTGCTACCTGCTCACCATGCTCGCCTGCGCTCTGCCTGGGCAGGGAAGCGGGAGCAGATTCTGCTCACTCTGCCACCCACCAGCCACAGTCTGCTGGCCACCAGGAGACGACTTAACTGCCTGTGCCACTGTGCTCCAAGGACGGCAGGCGGTAGGAGACGGCAGACAGAAAGCGGGACAGCAGAAGCACCCTGGCAGCTGGCTCTGGGGTACTCCTGGGAACCTCAGACTGAGTGGCCTCTGTTCCCCCCAATCGTCACACTGAAGACGCTTGCCCTGTAATGCCTTCTTGGCACCACCCATGACCCCTCTACAACCTGTGAGCAGCTGCTCTGCAGTGAACGCACTTCCTGGACATCCAGGGCATGCACCTCCTTGCCCTGGCTGCACTGAGCATGTCGGGCGGAGGCCAGGCCTGATCTGAGGCTCTGGGCCCTTGGGGTCAGCTGAAAGCGGAATTAGCACGTCCCCAAGGACGTGCTTGCAGGAGGGCTATTGTGTAGGCTGCATGGCTGGAAAGCTCTGCAGGTGCGCTGCCCCACAGGCCCCAGCACAGGTGGCAGCACAGGTGCAGGTGGCACTCACAGGCCTGCTTATATTTCTTCCCCAGCAACTGCAACTAGGATACACACCCCAGAAGAGAGCCTAACCTCCATGGCCCGCCTGCACCCACACACACCCTGCGGGCCACCACTGTACCCAGGACTCTCCCCCGGTGACAGCAAAGGCTATGCTGGCCTAGCACAGAGCCGCCACGCCTGGGGCAGGATGCGCGGCAGAGTGGGCAGGGCTGCAGCAGCAAGGCTCCCACTCACATGCATGTTCACAGCGTGGGACCTCGGGAAAGGTGCGAGTGCTCCTGCCTTGTGCTTCCCACCTTAGAGCAGGGCAGCACCTAGCCCAGATGCAGGCTACCCAGCAGGCGAGGAAACAGAGGGGACGGGCCACCTCGGCCAGGCAGGCAAGAGTAAAGTATCAACTGGAACTGGTTTGTATGTCTAAGTAGAGCATACACTACCCAGTTCTCAAAAGAAAATAAGCCAGGCACAGCCACTGGTGACTACAACCGCAGCACTTGGGAGGCCAAGGCGAGAGGATCATAAATCCAGGCCCAGCCTGAGCAATGTAGTGGTACTCTGCCTCACAATAAAAGTTTACAATGGCTGGGGACACAGTGTGCTTGGAATACATATAAGGCTCTAGTTTCAATCCCTAGCACAGGGATTGAAAAGAAAACAGGAAAATAAAAAAAAAAACTAGAAAGCCAGCACATGAGGGGAAAAAAAACTGCCAGCTGCACATCCTGTCACCTGCAGGGAGATTTTAAAAAGTCACCTTCTTGTCCTCGCCACAAATGGAGATATTTTACATAAGAAACTACATGTGACCAGTAAGGCTCCAGACAGGGTTTTAGGCCTGTTTTTTGTACTCTGAACAACTGCTGTGAATATGCAATACACAATGTGATTATTGTTTCCTACTTGCCTATTTTGAGACCTATTATCTTTCCTGTTAAAATTGTTTTTTAAAAATAAACTACACAAGAGACACACATGAATTTTGTGTACTGAAACCTATGAAACAAATTAATTAGCGCTTACTCTCAAGTATGCAAAGAAAATCAGTCAGACAACAGAAGCCTCACTCCCGGCTGCGCTGATGGCGGCAGTACTAACTCTAAAGGCAGAGACACTGCCGCTGAAGCCCAGTGCGGCCCACCAGGCCCCGTGCAGCGGCCTGGGGACACTGAGCAGCCCGCCTCTCCCAGGGCACTCCTGTCCCTGTGACCCACTGCACTGCCCTCTGCAGCCCTCGCTCCCTGGGAACAGCATGACCAGCATGCCCACAGCTTACTTGAGTTTAGCGTCTGCCGCGTCTTGGCGCTTGTGCAGTAAGCTTCAATGACTTTCAGGATCTGGGCATCCTCCTCCAAAGCCGCTGTGCCTGTTGAGAGACACTCGTCACATTGCCTCCTGTAACTTTTGGTGTTGGGCATTCTGTGTCAGTGCCAAGTGAGACCAAGACGTGGTGACCTGGAGGCAGGCCAAGTGTGTCTGTGCTGCCCAGCTTCACTGTAGCCTTCCCAGCTGACCCTCACACAAGCTGCTTGTCCCTCAAACTCTTTGAAATCACAGCCCTGAAGGCTCCCAATGGGGTGACGAAAGGGACGGAGCAACCCAGCACAGTAGGACCCAGGAGGGACCCAAGGGACCAGCATCACCACTGGATGCCTTCACGGTGTGAGGGTGGGCCCTGGCCGTGTGCTCGCTGCCCCTTCCCAGAGGCTCAGGGGTGGAGGGAGGTCCTGTGGATTCTTCTGAACCTCCGCTCCACACAGGGCCATGCATCCAGAAGATGCCCTCAAGCACCTGCTCTAGGAATTGTATCCATGCGGACTCCAGGGAGTGGGAGGCAGCTCTGGCTCCCAGGCGCCTGTTGGAGCTCATGGAGTCAGCCAACTGCAGCCTGATCCGTGCAGATGCACAGCCTGCCAGGCATGTAGAAAACGGGCACCGAGGAACATGCTGACACCCAGTGGCCGAGGGGGACGGAGACGCATCAGATGGCCCAGCCCACGGCACGGCCCTCGCTCCTGCTCTACCTGGGCAGGGCCTCCCAGAAGCCCACACCAGTGAGGCTGGGCACCCTGCACTCACTCTTCCGCAAGGCAAACTCTTCATCTGAGGGCTTCCGCTCAGGTTTGCGCTTCGGGAGCAGCTTCTTCATGGTCTTGGGGCTCTTACTGAGATCCTACGAACATGGAAAAGACAGGACATGCCACAGATGCCAGAGGCAGGCTCCTCTGCAGCACACGAGAAGCCGGCTGCTCAGGGCAGAGCCACAGTGGACAGAGGTTCCGCCATGAGGCCACACGCACTTCACAGGGGCCTCTGGTGTCAGCCACCAAGTGCCTGCCCCTGGTGGGAACTCTTGAGTAACCCAGGTCTCCCCCGTTCTGCTGGCCCAGCTGAGGAGGAGAACAGGAGACCAACACAAGAGTGGGCTCTGAGGAGCATGGAATACAGGGAGGCCGCGGCACCCTGGTTCTCAGGGGAGGTTTCCTGAGGCCAGGTACGTGCAGGCCAGACTCCAAGGGCTCTCCAGGTGTGAGCACAGAGGGGATGTGCACAGACCAGATGCACACACAGAAGGGCCAAAGCGGACCTCACAGCTATCTCTTAACACAGGTCTAACAGGCCCGAGAAAGGCCCCGCATCAGCTGCAGAAGAGATGCAGAGTATACCGTGCAGGCTCTGGGGCACAGGTGACACCCAGGAGGACCCCAAAGCTATGAGTCACTGCCTGCCTTCCGCAAAGGCACCTGGCAAGCAGGGTGAGCAGTGCTGTCTCCTCCACCAGGCGGAGACGCAGATGGCAACGGAAGCTCTCCCGAGGGACGGGGTCCTCCAGGACTCTCGCCTTTCCCACTTCCTTGCCTGGCGATTTCACCCACAGTACCCTTTGTCTTCAGACCCCAGGACAAAGTGATACAGGACGAGGAGCCCTGGCACCCTGCAGCAGCCACCAAGGTAAGCACTCTGGCCTACCTGCATGACTCAACTCCTGGAGGAAAACCAACTAGACAAGAAGCAGGGGGCGCAGGGACTGACAGCTCCCAGGGCCGCTCCAGAGTCGCTGCACCCTGCTCACAGCGCTCCCACCAACACCACCCTCACAACCGCCTCGCACCCGGACCAATGCCGCTCCCACACGCACCTTCAGTGCGCACTCACACACACGTGTGCTCTAGGTTCTGAGCCGCCACCCTGCGGGTTTCTGGTCACATGCAGAGACAAGAGTTCTCCCTCTGCACCCCAAGGACAGCCGGTGCAGCGGCACCTGGGAGGACCGAGCTGCACACTAGAACCCGAGGTGGCTCGCAGCTGAGGCCTCACCTCCTTGTAGCAGAGTGCGGCTGATGGCCGCAGGGGAGGTGCAGGCCGCAGGCAGCTGAGACTCCAGGGCTTGGGGGTCTTCGGGGGCTCCAGAGGGCCCCAGCTGATGGTGGTATGCGGGGTCCCATGGTGGGAGGGGTGGGGCAGCGTGTGGTAGGCGGGCATCAGCGCCACAGGCTTGCTGTCTGCGTGCTTGCTGGACGGCGTGATGGGGTGCGAGGGGAGCTGCAAAGGACAGCAGGCGCGGCCTGAGCCTGGTGGTGTAGCCCCTACATCCACTCACCCCCAAGGGAGGCCCAGGCCCACGGCCAGGTCCCTTGGGCAGCAGCTCACCACGTCCTGCGTGGAGGACGGCTCCACACCACGGAGGCCTGGCCTCACCAGGGGGCTCCTGGGGCTGGAGCAGCACTAGGAGGTGGCCACTGTGGAACGTGGCACATGCCTGGGTGGATGGTGAGGACAGTCCCACAGTGTGCCCAGGCCATGGGGAGAAGGGGAGGCAAGCACACCCTGCTGCTGGCCACGCTGAAGAAAGGGCCAAGTCCAGCTGCAGGAGCTGCCCTGGAGTCAAGGACGTGTGCCATGCGGCCCCTCACAGAAAAGCCCATCTCTGGGGCAAACCAAGGAAACGAGGCATTGTCATAACCACAGTCCCTCAAACACCTAACTTACCATGGCTGTGACTGCTTAATACAGCAAATTCCCAGGAAACCTACAACATCCCATGAGCCCAACAGTGAAATAAGAAAATGTAAAACCCATCACGTAACACTCAGAGCCCATGACCTCTAGGCAGCCACCCACAGTGAAAAGGTACCCAGGTGGCAGGCGAGCACAGGTCTTGGTCAAAGATGGGACCAGAGCCACAAGGGCCAGTGCCACAGCAGCCAACACTAGCGGAGGGGAAGGAAGGAAGGGGAGGGGAGAAAGAACAGGGATGGGGAGGGGGAAAGAAGGAAAGGGGGACAAGGGGAGGTGAGGAAGAGGGAAAGGGCAGGGACAGGAAGAGAAGAGGAAGGAGAGGAAGAGGAGCAAGGGGAGGAGAAGAGAGGAGGGGAAGAGGGAGGGGAAGATGGGGAGGGAAGAGGAAGGGAGGGGCAGGGGAGGGAGGGAAAAGGAGAGAAGCCACAAGCTCTCAGCTACCACCCATGGCAGTGCTGGGTACAGCCGGGGCTGGATAATCACACACCACACCACCGCACCACCGCACCACCGCACCACCGCACCACCGCACCACCGCACCACCACACCACCACACCATCACACCACCACACCACCGCACCACCGTCACCTCCAACTAACTTCTAGGAGTACAGCAGGGTAAAGCACCCCTCCCAGCATCCAATCATTCACATCTAGCTGGGTCTGCTCGGTTGTCCTTGCTGGGAAACATTACTCAAGGGATGCGTCACCCTACCTGGGACAGTACCATGCACTGCACAGCGTGGACCCGGGAGGCTCTGAGCACAGCCCCCAGATGCTGGCACAGGAGATGTGGAGCACCCTACAGCACCCTGCTAAGGGCCCCTCCCTGCCCCACCCAGCCCGCCCCACCCGACCCTGCCCCTCCCCTCCCAGCTGCCCCAGGCAGACCTAGGTCTCAGCACCATGAGCTGTGTAGGAAAGCCCGTGAAGAGAGGCGTGAGGGCCAGGAAGCACCGCACGCTGCGGGCAGGACGCGTTCCGTGGACTCAGTGCCTAAGCACCGTGTGCTCCTTTCCCAGGGACCCCAGGGACCAGCACGCACAGTCTGGCTTAGCAGCACTGTGCAGCTCTGCTGTGAAATAGGGTCTCTAAAAGCCTACCCACTGCTGAACTCTTCCTAAGAAAAATAATTTTGTGGGGGCCAGGAAGATAGCTCAGCAGCATAAGTGCCTGCTGCAATTGCAAGGTCCTGAGTTTGACCTCTGATTGCAAAAATACGACTTTTTCATCCCCGTTATCCCTTACCCTTAGATTTTTTTTTTTAAATGAATAAATAAACCCTAAATATGGTTCCAAATTACACATAGACCAGGCACTAGGAGCACAGGCCCTCCAACACACAGCACCAGGCCGCTGGGCTGGGGGCAGGGCAGGCTCAGACCCGCGCCCACCATCCCAGAAGCCCTTACAGTGTGAGACGGCACAGAGTGGGGCTTGACGGTGGGGTTGCTCGAGGAGGTGACCTTCGTCTGCCTCTGCAGGTGATCCACCCACTCGTGCAGGTCCTGCTGACTGCTGCACGACACGAGGATCCGCTCGATCATGCTTCCTGCAGGCAGTGAGGAGAGGCGGCAGGGCTCAGGCACCTGCCCCAGCACCACACGGACCAGCCCAGCACGGTCTGGGCGACACCGAGACCGCCCCAGGGCCAGCGGCCACCCGGCACCCAGGCAGCTTGTGTCGATCACCTGATATTTCAAACGCATTTCTATGACTTTCACTGTCCTCAAGCTTTGTGACTGTCATTCCTGTTGTTGGGAGCTTCCCCTGGAAGAGATTTCCAAAGAAAAGTGAGTGCTTCTCCAGTACAGGAACTGACATAAAATAAAGACTAAGTAAGTGACTTCGGAACAGCAGAGGGACCATGTGAGCCAGGCGCACTCCTGGGCACCTCAAGCGCGCTCCCTACAGAGCTGACCTCCGAAGAGACAGAAGGGCGACCCAGAAACAACCAGGGAACAGGCCAAGCCTGAAACAAACAGCGCATCTGCTGGGCTCTGCTCAACATGGACACAAACTGTCATGCCCCATAACAAGGCTACAACACGCAGCCACTGCCTCAGAGGACAGACACAAAGAAAGCAAGCGGGTACCCACCGTGGACACTGAGGCAGGACAGGAACGTGACAGAGCTTTGTAGGAGCTGAACTAAACGCCTCCGGGCTCAGGAAGACGTGCAGGCGAGCAAGAGATGCCAGCGCAGACACTCGCAGGGGTGCACACCGGCCAGGACCACAGTGCAGGGACAGGCACACACACAGCCCCAGCTCACACACAGCTGAGCGCTGTGGGCGCTCTGGGTTAAGCTGCCTCAGAACAGCTCTCCACCACGGGCAGGAGTCTATCAACACCCTAAAACAGTGCTTCCAGACAGGTACGAGGGACCTGCCTCTGGGGGACACATGGCAAGGTGCTCCTGACACCCACAGGGCAGAGGCCAGAGCGGCCTAGTCCCCTCCCCCTCAAAGCCATGTCTATCCAAAACACCAGAGCACATGGCTGGGGAGCTGTCCCCAAGCTAGGCAGCAGGACCGCACGCTGCCAACGCTCCTGCAGCCCGCTCTACCTAGGAAGTGCCACAAGTGCTAGACTACGAGCCTTCCCAGACTACCGATGTGCAGAGTGTTGCACAGCCCTGAGCGGCTGCACAGAACCAAGCTGGGACCCACTTAACCGGACGTGCACTGTGCTACTGCCTCCAGGCTGACATCCACCCCGCCAGGGCCACCAAGAACGGCAGTACATGCTGGTGACCAGGCCTCACTGAGCTCAGGGACAGGGCCTGCCAGCAGAGGAGGGCTCCCCGTGAGCGCCAGCCTCCAGAGACCCCCATCAGTCAGTCAGCTCCTCCCTGAGGACAGAGCAGAGCCCACCTTCAGCTGGCAGTGGAACAGGCACTGGGGTGTGCAACCGAATGCAGAAAGAGTGGGGCTGGCCAGGAGCCCAGTCAGGGGAGCTCTAAGGCGTGGCTCCAGACAGCAGCCCTACCCCCGAAGGTGCAGTGGTCCTGGGTGTGCACACTGCTCACCACTTCACACAGCTGTGTGGCAATGGCAACAAGCCCTTCCCAGGAGCAGGTCCAGCCTCCCCAGAAAGGGAAAAGCCCTGCCTACTTCAACTGCAGTCACCAGTCCTTGCTATGTCAACACAGAAAACGTGCGGCAAAGCAGTACCACCCACAGGAACAAGAGTGGCCGCTTCCAGCCCAGGAGTCCCTGGAGACTGGCCAGGTTCCGGCAGGGGACAGGCAAACACAGCTGCTGCAGTATCACACACAACCACAAGGGGCCCTGCCAAAAGCACCTCTCAGAGAGATGACAGAAGCAGAGGCAGCTGGATTCCACCAATATGGGCCAGGGAGCAGAACACAGCCCAGTACCCTGTAAGTCGGCTCTCACATTTTCTCCAGGGAAGTGGAAGCCTAGGTCACAGGGTAGCTGATCATGAAATCCGTGCTGTGTGTCTAGGGACACCATGTGGCTCCCAGCTCAGCCTGCCTACCCCACTGACCCACAGCCCGTGGGCAGCCCCATTTCACAGGACAGAAAGCAAAACCTCAGAGGAGCAAGGTGCTCTGCAAATGGCGACACTACCACAGGGGCCATGAAGGCCACACCATCACAGGGGCCACGCCACAGTCCGTGTCCTTTTGGGCGCTCTACCCGACACTTCCTCCTCTCAGGCTAAGAAAGAATCCTGGGACATTTGCGCACAGGCAGAAGGTCACACACCTGAACATGCGCACCACGCACAGACCAAAAGCTCAGCCCGCCTGAAAAGGAGGCTCAAATCTCCCAAGAGCACCAACCAGGAACGCAGACGCCCTACCTGGTAAATGAAGCCGCTCATCCTGGGGCTGGCAGACAGCATCAGCAGGAGACTGGGGAAGAGCAGAAGGTACCTTTCGTTCTTCTCCTAATATTAAAAAAAAAGGAAATTTAAACACATCTATTTATGAACATGATCACAATATTTATTTTATATTAGGCCCTATAAAACTGTATCCAACATTACTCTATTTCCTCTCCATAGGTTTCAACCAAATTGTATTAGCCAAACTAAACAGGAACAAAGATCTAAGTTAAGTCTTAACATGTGAGAAAGCTTGGGCAACAGGTAAAGACCAAGGATTGCTAAAATCTTCAAAATAAAATGACACACACAGTGGCGCCTCCATTCACAAACTTAACTCCATGATTCTGGTTGGAAGCCGAACTGGAAGAGAACCAAACCAGACTCCCCAGGTGCTCATCAGAAAGCCCAAGTGCTGAGCTGGACGCGGCTCTCTGCTAAGCTGGGCTGTGACTGGAATCACGGAATCGATGAAGCTCATGAGCACAGGCCTATCGTACAGCCAACCAGACGACAGCAGACCCCAAACTCGTGAACGTCTGTGTCACACCTCTGAATTCTAACCCAGGAAGACATCTGTCTCTGCCACTAGACAGTTACTGAATCTAAAATTTTTTTATGCTCACAGGACACAAAAAGAACAGGAACTCAGAACACTTCAGTGGGGTGGGGAAAACAAGCGACGCTTTGTCTTCCAGGAAGGAGGAGAAACACTGACATAGACCCTGGCCTGCGCGTATGCTGCACTTCCCTGACCCCCCAATACGCCAATGAAGTACTGTTCTCATCCATTCCATAAACTTCTGAGCAACATGAAGGATTTTTTTTTTTTTTTTTTGTACCAGAAATCAAACTCAGGACATCGCCCTCTACCAGGCAGGTGCTGCTGCCACTGAGCTATGGCCCAGGCCCCATGAAAGTCTCCTTAAAAAGCAATACTATGCACTAGAAATTGTTTCAATAAAGTAACCAAACCAAGACACTACACCTAAGACACAAAAATTCCCAAGAACCTAAAAGCAGACACAGAAAGGGCAATGTCAGATGCTCCTGTTCAAGAGCTGATGCATAATCCACTGCCTGAAGCACTAGACAGACACTAGAAGAGGCCCAGCACCTCCTAAAAGCCCCACCCAGCACCAGTCCAGAGGGCCCGGGAGGAAGGAGCTCCATTTCAAAGAAGTTGCTGGCAATGGCTTGTGAAGTTCTGCCCTTGGAGGCCTGTGGCCCTGGCCAGGGACACTGAGCAAGGGCTCAGGAGGGGCAGGCAAGAACACCTCCCCAGGGATGTCATGGGGACTCAGACACGGCGGGGTACCCACCAATGCTGACAGGGTCCACAGAACCCAAGAACACAACATGACTTCCACACGCTGGCTTGCACTTTAAAATCACGTGATTAAGAAACAACGCTGGAGTGATATGAGTGTTCATAAAACATGGGAAGCAGAGCAAAGCCGGGACTTCTTGCGGTATTCCAACCACCACAGCTTCATCCAGAGAGCGTGAGGTTAAGCTTTGAAACTTTTAAGAGTAGGGAAAAATACACATTGTGAGTCTAAGTTTAGTTTGCCTCTTGCTGAATACTTTTTACAGAGGTAAAAATCAAACTTAGAAGCGGATGCCTGCTCAATGACTCACATACACGATGAACGCACGCCATGGACTGCTGGCGTGGAGGGGCATGGTCCAAGAACCTGGCTTCATCTCTTCCTTCCCCAGAGCCAGGGAGATCTGGGACTCCTCTCAGTAAATACTAGTTAGCATGGGTTCACAGGTAAAGGTAAGGGTCTCTCCTGGCTTGGGTCTGTATGTCCCCCAAGCCTCGCGCAGACAGAGGTGGGCTGTTCGGAAGCGGCTCCATCTCCAGGGTGTGATGCTGGGATCCGCAGCGCAATGCCAGCACCCAGCACCCAGGCAGTGCCGGAGGTGAGCACTGCCTGCCTGACCAAGGGCGTGCCGCCCAGACAGAACGGAAGAGGCGGGGCACTGTCCTCGCTGCTTGTCACTCGCTGCTTGCCTGCCTTCTGCCTGCCATGAAGCCTTTCTCCTCTGTGATGCCCCTCTGTGAGCCAGCCAACTATGACCCGAAACCTCTGTACTCGCTGAGCTACACTATGCCTTTCCTCCTTTAACGCTGGCTGTCAGGCATTTAGTCTCAGCAATGAGAGAAAAGTGAGGACGGTAAGAGTCTAACCCCATGGGGAGAACAGGTCAGCCAGTGTCTGCACGGCCCAGGCTCCTTCCGTCCCACTGAGTGCACAGACTCACACTGGTGCACGCTCGGCTCTCCACGCCTTGCCGAGCTCTTGAGCCTCTCTGCTTCGCAAGGATTAAGAGGCTCATACCCAAGACAGAGGAAGCCAGGGCTCCCGAATACCGAAGACCCCGGACACCACCGGAGCCCTTATCCCAAGACAGCGTGGTGGCGCATGTGGCTGCGTACCTCACTCCCTGCACACTGCATCATGACCTGCGACATGTAAACGACGCTGCCCAGCGTCTTGATGTCGTCTCCCTCCCAGCTCCGGATGGATTCCGTCAGGATCTGCAACTCAAGCTCTTTCCTTTTCCGGACTTCTTGGCACTGGACCTGCGAGACACAGAACATGCCCTTCAAAGAGACCGGAGTTCCCAGGATCTCCCATCCTGACCACAGAGCTGCTGCTTAAGGCAGTTACCGCTTCACACACTAACTCGAAAGGACACTGTACTGAATGGCTGTGTGGACTACACATCTGTGCAAATGAATGGCATCAAGAGGAGATGTACAGATTTGATTTTATTTTATGGGGGGGGGGATTGAACTCAGGCCCTTGCGCTTATTCTATTGAGCTATCTCCCTTGCCCCAAATACTATTTTAGAAAAATATCACAGATTTTACCACTTCAAGGAAGAAAAATGTTTGGCTTAACTAGTGTCTGCCACCACCAAAAAAAAAAAATCAAGAACAGTTGAGAGAGGAGCCAGTTCAGGGGCTAGGAGGAAGGCACCGCAGCTGGACAGGACAGCACAGCACAGCACAGCACAGCACAGCACAGCACAGCACAGCACAGCACAGCACTGGGAGAGAGGCCAGCGCCACGCCCGTGGCAGCACGAAGCCCAAGGGTGGAGGCCCGGGAAGAGCAGGCATGCGACCCAACTGCAGCACCGTGCACATGGTGCCTTTCCTCTGAGACCATCATCACATCGTTCTGGTGTCTCCGGGCCACTAAAATAAGAGACTCCACAGCCACGAAACCCTGCCACATGTTTATGTGTATTTCATCTGAATGAACAGTAAGTTCAATTCACAAAATAATTAATTTATCATCTAACTCTTCTGACTGATTATTCTGCATCCACTTGCCACAATATTGTGAAGGAAAACACAACACAATCACTTACTGAGAGGGTTTTGAAGGCAGCCATAGACTTCTGAATATCTTGTCTATCTGGATGATAATCCTTTGGAGAAAGAAACACAATTAGCTTTTGAAATCCAAGTTTTCCTTGCACAGGCGGCCTCCACAGCTGGCCGAGACCATCCTTGTGCTCCACTTGTAAGCCTGTGCACCCTGCCTGCCACCGCCTCTTCTGTAAGGGACGCGTGGGACGGGGGCAGCAATGACACCTGCTCTCTTACAACAGACCCCCCCCCCGCACCCCAACTCAGGCCCAGAGCAGCAGGGCTGCAAGGGGGTGCTGTCACAGCAGGCCGGAGGGCAGCTAGCTCCCCACCCTCTGCCAGCTTGCCTCCTGGTATTCAAGGCAACAGCAGACACACCTTTCCCCAATGTCCCCTCCACTGTCCTACTTCGTAATACAGGCACTTACTGTTGTAACTGCATGCTCCTGACACCATCTGAAAACCAGTCTACATTTTCCAAATTCTGGAACCCTTTCAACCACAGTGGTGAAAGAGAGACTGAGGAGATTAGGAGGCAAGTGCCAAGGAGGAGGAAAACTTTACAGGTAATAAAGTTATTTTGAAAGTCCACTAATCACTACTCTGGGTAAAATGTGCTGTCCTTAACAACCGTTTCTCCACTGGCACATGCACCAGGCCCCTGCAAAAAGCAGCACCTCCATGTGTCTTTCCAGCTCCTTGAGCAGCGTGGGGTACTTGTCCAGGCGCATGAATGGCTTGCTCAGGCCAGTGGTCAGCACAAGGATCCCAGGGCTGCTGGCTCCCTTCGTCTCCATGAACTCTCCGAGCTCCTCACTGGGCAGCAGGCAAGAAAGAGGACACACGTGGTTAGGACACGTGCCAGATGCAACACCTCCGAGCCATCTTGAGGTGCCCAGGAGGACACAGAGGCCACGAGGCCAGCCAGGCATCAGTGTCAGGGCACGGAGGCCCTGTAGGAGCAGCTCTGCGCACAGGGGCTGGAGACGCCTCTGATGGCCAAAGTGTCACATGCTCCCAGGATGCCAAGCGCAAAGCAAGGAACCTCCAGTCATTAACGGCAGCTGAAAGCAGTCTCATTATGACCCTACGGCCCTCTTACAGTCGCCTTCCCGACACTCAAAAGTGTTTCTGAGACTCTGGGCTTCTGAAAAGCTTTTCTCAACCTTGCCAAACAGGGCTCAGGAAGGCAGTGAGGCCTGCAGGGCCCTTTGGTCCTGCTGCTGCAGAGCCCGGACAGCCCCACCGTCACCATGGGACACCTCCGCACTGCCCTCTGCACAGGAGGGCCACTCTCTGTCCCCACCCTCCTCCACTGCCACCACCAGATGCAGCGCTGGGGGTGGAGGACAGCAACCAACACCTGGCAGGGACATCACGCCCTCATGGCCCAGGCCTCCTTGGGACACCTATCTCCTGAAGCCACCCATGCCGACATCCCCCCAAGTGAGGGGAGTAGCAGAATCCGTTTTTCTCATAGCACTAGCACGCTGCAACCGTTACAAACACATCTGCGCAGGGCCTCTGCCCCAAGGCACAATGTATACCAAGGGACAATCTGTACCAAGGGACAATCTGTCAGGTCACAGCTGGCATTTCAGGGTTTAGTGAAACGGCCTCTCCTCAGGACAGGGAAAAGTTAACAAAACTGGACAAATTAATCCCCTCCAGAGACCTCTGCAACTAAAAATGAAGTTACACTGTGGAAGCAAAAGTAACTCCTAACCCCACACAACAGTTTCTCTCTGATGCCCCCAAAGCCTTGCGCACTCAAAGGGTGGGGTGGGAGGGGCCTGGGTCGTGGGTGTGTGACACTCATAGCGGACTGGTCCACCAGTGCATTCGGAGCCGCTGTGAGGCCGGGAGTGGAGGACGGCGTGGCTGGGAGCGGGGCCTTCGAGGGTCTTCCTCATCTCCCTGCCTCTCGCCCCCAACGGCCATGCTGCGCACACCATCACTACTCAGCCAGGCCTCTCTGCCACACCTTCGTGCCTCGGAGCCAGCCTACTATGGGCTGAAACCTCTACAGACCGTTAGGTCAAAATAAAGCTCCCCTCCTTGGAGCCACGGGTGCCAGATGCTACATCTCAGCCATGAGAAACACCAAGATGGGAAGTACACCTTCACAGAGCACCTTTCCCATGTGTACAGGGAGAGAAAGTAACTTCCTGCAGCTGGGGTAACAAAGCGAAGACAGCAGTGACCCAAGGTGTCTAGAGGGGAGGCCAAGCTCTCTCAGCCCAGGGGCCTCAGTGGCAGGGGCACAAGTGCTTCCTGCTGCCACCACCAGCTAGCCCTGAGGGCAGCTCCTCCCTGTGACCTCCCAGACCACCAGTGTCCCAGGATGTGGCCTCAGGCTACCACTCCATCCCACAAGCCACCAAGGGCAGTCTCTGGAAGCCTCCCATGCAATCCCCTCCTGTGTTCCTGCTGGGTAGCCTAAGAAGATGCTGCATGTGCCTTTAGGGCAGAACACAGCCAGCCGCCGAGGCAATGGCACAGAGGACCCAGGCTCTGCCCAAAGCGTGTACCTGAGCACTCTGACCGCCATCGTTGCTGCAGACATCCCCACTCATGGACAAACGCAGACAGTCCTTGCCAAACTGTCGGTCTCGTACTTTCTATACTTCAGCTCCACCTCACACAACAGAAGTGGAAGAAAAACCTCGGCCACATCACAACTGCCTGTTTGTGTGCTGTTTCTCTGGCCATAGTTCTGTTTCAGAGTGGAATGAACGGCTTGAGGCAATGGCTCAGGGCTCTGCCTGGAAATCAGACCCCCCAGAAAGAAGACCCTCTCCTGCAGCACCCAGCCCGGGCCCTGACGCCAAGCCCAGCCCTGCGACGGCAGCCTGACGCTTACCAGCCGATCCCTCAGCCTCCTACCACGGCCTGGCTGCAAGGGCACCACAACCCTGTTGTCACAACCACACCAACCAACACTCAAGAGTTCTTTCTTGAGCACTAACTGTGAGGGGAAACTGAAGCAAATGTCTAGAGAACGCAGGAGGACACCAGAACTCGGGAGGATGCCCGGCAGCCGGAGGACCTGGCGAGCTGCACCCAGTGGGCCCCAGCACGCAGGCATGGCGGCTGTGCTGGCACCTGGTGCCACCATCTGAGAACGCAGGCGGACACCAGGTGGCTGAGGGTCTTGGCCGTTACGCCCCAGGCGACCAGCGCACAGGCACCCCGGTTATGCTGATGCCCAGTACCACCATCTGCGAAATTAGGCAGATACCAGGCAGCTGTGGGGTTCTGCTGAGTCTGGCCCACACCCACTAACTGCACAGAAGCTTTGGTGAGTGTCAGCCAGGCTCCCCCACAGTAAGGAGGGCCTTGGTGGTCCTACCCCCCCCCATAGCAGGAACCTTACTGACCCAAGGCTCCACTGCTCTCTCACCAATGTTGGGTCCAGGTGATCACTGGGAGCTTCAAACATGCCAAAACAAAGTAGAAAAAGGCAATCTCAGTCCTCCAGCCCACCCAGCACAAGTCCAAGAGACAACATAGAAGAACGCAGAAGTTACCCAGCTGAGATCTCTGAAATGATCGTATCTGAAGTCAAGAAGCAAGTCCATCAGGCTACAGAGTATAGAAGATCAGAAATAATCTCTCAGGTCAAAAAAAAATGACAACAAAAATGAAAGAACTGCTTACCACAGCTAAAGAAGACATAGATTTTTAAAAATTGAGAATAGAAAAATGATGGAAACATTGAACGAAAATATAGGAAAGAATTAGAATGCAGGAAACAGACTCAAACAGATATCCAGGAATTAAGAATTCCATTGAGGACTGGGGATGGTGGTGAACGCCTATAATCCCAGCACTCAGGATGCTGAAAACAGGAGGATCACTACAAGTCTGATCTGTGTAGTGAGACCCTTGTAGACCCTGCACTAAATACATTAAAAAAAAAAAAAAAAAAAAAAAAATTCACTGCAAACTGGCAAAACCAGAAAGTGAAATGAAAGCTCTCTTAAAACTAACAAGGAACCAGGAAATAACAATTCAGCAATGACAAGATGACACAAACAAAAACAATATAAAAATTACAGAAATCAATGAAAAAGTCAGCACAAATGACATAAAAAGACTATTTTCAGTAGTAGCACAAAAATTTGTCAAACATGAGAAAATAACCTGACATACAGTAACCGAAGCATGGAGAACCCCACATAGCCATCATCAAAATAAATCTACATCTAGACACATAATAATCAAGATCCCCCCAGAAATTCAACAGAAGAAGAATATTAAAAGCTGTTAGAGAAAAGAAACAGATCACCTACAATGGAAGGCCCATCAGTATCATGGCAGATTGCTCAACACAAACCATCGCATCGAGAAGAACTTGAAAATGAGGCATTTCAGGTCCTGACAGTGAAAACTACTTCCACCCAGACTGATGTACGCTGCAAAACTATCAGATTCAGGAGGGCCAGCCAAGCAGCTCAGCAGACTGAGAAAGCCACAATCCTTTCATATTTGGGCACACCAAGTGCACAGAGTCATTCTGCTTCTTAACAGGATAGGCCAGAGCTGGATGTGGTGGTGAACATGTGTAACCCCAGGCTCAGTAAGCTGAAGCAGAAGGATCGCAGCAAGTTCAAGACCAGCCAAGACTACAGAGGGAAAGGCCAGCCTCCTGCAAAGGCCCCCTCCACAGGCGCGTGTGCGTGGTGGCTCGCATCTGTTATCCCAGCACTTGGGAGGCTGTAAACAGGCGGATCACTATGCGCGATCTACGCAGTGAGCCCCTGTACATCCTGCCCTAAATACAAAAGAAGGAAAGAAATTCAATGGTGAGAAAAAATTCTTCTATGACAAACAACTGAAGAAATTCATGAACACAAAGCCAACCCTACAAAGGGTACCAAAAGATATTATAGAAAGAGACAGAGACTACCACAGCTTAAAGAACCACCACTGAAATGAACCACTAAACAAAGCAAGTGCGCTGGCGAGAGCGCTCAGGGGACTAAGTGCCTGCCTAGGCAAGCTCCGGGACCAGGGTTCGATCCCTGATACAGCATGCCGTGCCACCCCACCCCTGGGCACTCTGGGCTGGTAACCGAGACCTGGTGTGGTGGCACATGCCTGTAATCCCAGCGCTGGGGAAGATGAAAACAGGAAGATCACTATGAGTCTGAGCTGCATGGTAAGACTCTGTACAAAACAAGAAAAGTAGAAAAAAGACAGACAAACAGAGCAAGCAAGTAAAAAGAGGGGACAATACAGAACCAGAACCAACAGCAGAAAAATACCACAATGTGAACAGCCTCAATTCACCAATTAAAAGAAACAGATTGGTAAAGTGAATTAAGAAGAAACAAAACCCAACAATATGCTGCATACAAGGAACACATTTAACTCAAATTCAGACTGCAAGTCAAAGGGTGGGAAACAGTGCTCCACAGGACAGGAACCAACAGAAAAGCTATTCCGAGTGCTGACTCGATCAACCTCAAGTATAATCAAAAGGGATAAAGACGGTCACTACACACCTGTTAGGGGAAAAGTGCAAGGGGAAGAGAGAGCGATCATAAGTATACACGCACCCAACACAGGCGCACCCACTACACAGAACACACTTTAACAGATACAAAAAAGTCCAAGGAGCAATAATACCATTGTAATGGGGGACTCTAACATGTCACTGTAAAGAGACATAACACCAGGCAAAAAAATCAGCAAAGAAATAACAGAACTAAACCAAACTTGTGAACAGACTTAACGGACCTTCAGAGTGTTTTACCCAGCAATGTCAGAATACTTTTTTCTCAGACGCACATGGGACTTTCTCCAAGATAAACCACATACTAGCACACAGAGCATGCTTAACTAATACAAAGGAACTGAAATTATCCCATGCATGCTGTCTGATCATAACGCAATGAAAATGAAAATCAATGACAGAAGAAACCACAAAAACATCATAAACACATGGAAATTAAATAGCAACCTCCTAAACAACCAGTGGGTCACATATGAAAGGTTTTTTTTAATTTTTATTTTTATGTATTTAGTACAGGGTCTACAGGGTCTCACTACACATATCAGAGTTGTAGTGATTCTCCTGTTTTCAGCCTTTCAAGTACTGGGATTACAGGTGCATGCCACCATGCCTAGTCTCGGTCACCATCTCAGCGAGCCCCAGGGGTGGAGCCAGCATGGCATGCTGGGGATCCAACCCCTGTCCCTGCATCTGCTTAAGCAGGCACTTTAATCCACTGAGCTATCTATCTGGCCAGCCCTCGCAAATGAAATTAAAGAAGAAATTAAAGAACATTTACAATCAAACAAAAATGCAGATATAACTTACCAGAACCTGTGGGATACAATGAAAGCTAGAGGGATATATATATAGTAATAAATTTGCACATTAGGAAAACAGAACAAGCCCAAATAAATGATCTTATGCTGTACCTCAAGCTGCTAGAAAAAGAAGAACAAATCAAACTCAAAGTTCAAAGATGGCAGGAAATTATGAAATTAGAGCTAAAATTGATGCAATGGAGATAAAGAAAACAAGACAAAGAATAAATGAACCCAGAGAGCTGGTTCTTTAGAAGGATAAAATTGATAAACCCCTAGCCAACCTTCTCAAAACAAAGAAAAGATTCAAATTCACGCAATAGAAAGTGAAAAGGGTGAAATTACTACAGACCCTATAAAAACTCAGATCATTAATACCTACTTCCAAAATCTTTACTCTGAAAGGATGAAAAACATAGAGGACATGGACAGTTTTCTAGATCCTTATGAACTGCCAAAGCTGTCAAGAAGATATACAAACTCTGAATAACTCAGTAACAGGAAACAAAATTGAAAATGCAATAAAAACCTGCCAACAAAGAAAAGCCCAGGTCCTGGTGGACTCACAGCTGAATTTTACAAGAAATCTAGAAAAGATTTAACGCCAACTTTTCTCAAACTCTTCAATGAAATAGAAAGGGAAGCAATTCTCCCAACCTCATTCCTGGAGGCAACTATTACTCTAATACCAAAACCAGAGAAAGATCCAACCAAAAAAGAGAACTACCGGCCAATCTCTCTAAAGAACACAGAGGCAAAACTCAGTAAAATACTAACACACAGAATGCAGCAAATAATCAAGAAGATTATATATCACAACCAAGTAGAATTCATCCTAGGAATGCAGGGATGATTTAACATATGCAAATCCATAAATGTAATAAACATCAATAAAGCCAAAGACAAAAACCACATGATCACCTTAATAGATGCAGAAAAAGCTTTTGACAAAGTCCTACACTCATTCATGATTTTAAAAAAACTCTAGAAAATCACAATAGATGATCTTTACCTCAACCTGACAGACGTCATCTGAGACACCAAAAGCCAACATAATACTAAATGGACAAACATTGAAGCCTTCACTTAAAAATCAGGAACAAGACAAGGATATCCAATGTCACCACTCCTATTCAATATAGTTCTGGAAACATTAGCCAGAGTAATTAAACAAGAGAGAGAAAGAGAGAGAGAATGGGGGGGGATGAGAATGAATTCCCATTATTTGCAGATGACATGATACTCCACAGAGAGTTCAAAATCTCCACCAAGAGACTTCTACATTTAATAACCAAATCCAGCAGTGCAGCAGAATACAAAGTCAATGCTCAAAAACCAACAGCATTTTTGTTCACAACAATAAACACACCAAGACAGAAACTACAGAAACCACACCTTTCATAAAAAAAAAAAAAAAAAAAAGGAATCAGTCTCACAAAGTAAAAGATCTACACTGTGAAATTACAGTACTCTGAGAAAAGAGACTGAAGAGGATTTCAGACAATGGAAAGATATTCCTTGCTCACGGACAGGAAGAACCAAAATTGGATAATGGCCATGCTCCCAAAATGGCTACACAGATTCAATGCAATACCAATCAAAGCACCATTAGTGTACTTCACAGATTTAGAGAAAACATTCCTAACGCTTATTAGGAACCAGAAGAGACCCAGAATATCGAAAGCAATCCCGGGGAACAAAGGAAAAGTGGAGGCACCACAATCCCTGAGCTGAAATTATACCACAAAGCTACTAGGATAAAACCAGCACGGTGGCATAAAAACAGACCTGAGGACCACCGGAACAGATTAGAAGATGCAGACACAACTATAAACACACTCTGCCACCTTATCTTTGACAAAGAGGCCAAACACATTCACTGGAAGAAACACAGCCTTTTTAATAAATGGTGCTAGAAAATTGGCTTTCTGCTTGCCGAAGGCAAAAATATCATGTCTACCTCCATGCGCTAAACTACAGTCAAAATGGATCAGAGATTTAAATATTAAATCTGAAACACTAAATCTCCTGGAGGAAACAGTAAGTAGAAATCTTACAGACATAGGGGTAGGTAGAGAGTTCATGAACAAAAAACAAACTTAATGGGAAACACTTCGAAAGAATCACCAAATGGGATCTCCTTGAAAAGTTTCTGCACACCAAAAGAAAAAGAAAACCCATGAACCGGGAAAAAAATTATAGCCCATTGCCCGCCTCTAACAAAGGCCATATAAAGTATTTTTTAAAACGCACACACACACACACACACACACACACACACATAAAGAATTGGGGGGAAAAAAACCAGGCCCCCCCAAATTCAAAGACCCAATCAAAAATGGGCACCTGAGATGAATACACACTTCTCAGAAGAAAAAATACAAATGGCAAATAAATGAAAAAATATTCAACATCATTGGTCATTTGAGAAATGCAAATTAAAACAACACTAAAGTTCCATCTTACCCCAGAAAACACAGCTATCATAAAGAGGTCAACCAATAAGGAACGCTGGAAGGGCTGTGGGGAAAGAGGAAGCCCTCGCCCCTGCTGGTGGGAGTGCAGACCGGTGCAGCCCCCGTGGAAACGAGTGCGGAGACTCTTCAGAAAGCCAGGGCCACAGGTCCCATTCAAGCGAGCTACGCCCCTCTTGGACACTGTCCAGAAGTGAAAACACTGTAACACTGATTTTTGTGCACCCGCGTTTATTCTGTTTATTCGCAGCACAATCTGTCACTGCTAAATCTGGGAAGCAACCCAAATGCCCATCAACTGAGGAATGGACCAAGAAGATGCATTTTTAAACAGTGGAGTACTACTCAGCTATTAAAAATGATACATTTGAAGCTTTTATCACTAAATGGATGCACCTAGATACCATATACACTTAAGTAAAATAAATCAGACCTGCATGTGCAAATATCAGTTTTTCCTTAGTGTAAGAACCTGAAAGAGTAAATAAAATCTGGGAAAAGGGTAAAATAGATACTGTGAAAAGGGAATGAATCTGTTCAAAAGAAGAATTTACTGAGCTGAGGAGTATGTGGAGGAGGATGTGGGGCAAAGAGATAACTATGCTGTGGATTTCTGCTGGTCTGTGGAAAGGAGCAGTTACTGCTTAATTTTTTTTTTTTTGTCTTTTTTCAATTTTTTTTTCCGGGCTGGGGAGACAGCTCAGTGGAATAAGCGCCTGCCTGGCAAGTGCAGAGTCCCAAGTTCAATCTCTGGTACCACACACACAAAAAAAGTGTCAATTTCTTTTCCTTTTTTTCTCTTAATTTCTTTTCATTTAATCATGTATTTATTTATGTACTTGGTGCAGGGTCTCACGATGCAGCTTGGACTCATAATGATCCTCCTGCCTCAGCCTCCCCAGTGCTGGGATTAGAGGCGTGCGCCACCAATCTGGTTTCAGGGCCGGTAGCACATGCAGTACCAGTGATCTAACCTTGGTCCCTCGTGCTTGCCAGGCAGGTGCTCAGCCCGCCGAGCTTTCTCCCCAGCAATTCTTAATTTCTTATAACTTTTCTTTTCTTTCTTCTTTTAATTTTGCACACGTATATCTGGTAACCTGAACAACCAATCTGAAGAGAACACTAAGCAATAAAACAAATACTGTCAAATTGAATTATTTTTTTGATTAGTGAAATTCTGTATCATTTGTAATTTTGTTTTAATACTATTTTATATTCTCTCTCTCTCTCTCTTTTTTTCTTTTTTTTTTGCGGAACTGGGGATTGAACTCAGGCCCTTGTGCTTGCCAGGGAAGCACTTATTCCACTGAGCCATCTCCCCGGCCCCCTTGTATGCTCTTTAAAAATAAAAAAATTTAGGAAAGAAAAAGAAAGGTCCTTTTTCCCTTACACTCAGACATGCTGGCGAACAGACCTGTGCTCAGTGAGGACGCTCACGGCAGACGGGTGGTTGGCACAGTACGCGAGGTACAGGGTCCTCATCTGCGGCATCAGGTTCAGAAAGCAGCCTCCCACTCGCTGCTGGGCCTCCGGAGACCTGGAGACGGGGCAGAGAGGACAGCCATCAGTCCCGCACAGTCATGCCCTCAACGCCTGAGAGCCTTGTCCGTCCCGGCTACCAGCCACGCAGCAGGAGGAGCCACGGATCCAGGGGCCAGGGTGGCCACAGCAGCGTCAGCCATGCCCACGCTCTCTGGGTAGGGAGAGAAGAGATGACAGCTGCTTCTTACGCTTTGAGGTCATCCAGCTGGTAAGCTTTCTACCAAAGCAACATCCAGGTTGTCACAAAAACAGCACCCAAGTCACCCTTCACTGGAGGTAAGTTGCGGTAACGGAGGCGTGGGCTTATCAGCACAGGGCAAGTAGGGCACAGGTGGGAACAGGAAGCTCCAAGACTGCTCCTCTCTCCGGCCTCTTGGCAGCACCCTCTTCCCTGCACCCCACTGGTCTCAACCATGATGCGCAGGACACTCAGCACAAACAGAAAGTGTGCTGTCCCCAAGGAACCCTCAAGCAGAAGCCTCAGTGCTCACAGCTTGCTCCAGTGTGCTCAGCAGGCACAGAAAAAGCACTGCAGTAAGTGACAAAGAGAGGCACAAAGAAACGTGGCAGTCCCATCCGAGGCACAGGAAGCCGACTAAGACAAACGATGCTGCCGCCGTCAAAGAAGGATTCTGTAAGAACCTCACAATAAAAACTAAAAAGCTCCAGGAAATTAACAGAACGACAACAGAATCGAAAGAGTAAAAAATATGTGAGTGAAGTTCTAAAACTCCCAGATTAATAGAAAAAACAGAAAATTAGAAGACCATGGCAAGCCATCCCACATCAAGAGGAAAGTTCCAGACACGGAAAACTAGACATAAGCAGTTACTCGCAGAAGTTACCACAGCGCTCGGGGGAGAACCTGCAAGACACATGGCTTCTCCCTAGCGCTCCCCAGGAGCCTCCCGTGATCCGCCTCAGAGACGGCCCTGAGACCAACCATGCTGACTGGATCACGGCCGGCTGTCCGCAGGGCCGCTGGGAAGAGTGTCCGCTGTGGGCCTGACCAGGAAGTGTCTCTGCTTCCCCGCTCCTCCCTTCTCTCGGCTTCCACTCTCCTCCGCCACCTCCTGTGCTGCGCTATGTGTTCTTTGGAGCCCTGTGACCAGGCTAAAATAAACCTCCCTGCTTTAAGCTGTGGGTGCTGGGTCCCTGTCCCAGCACCGAGTACCTCAAGGGTCACATGGGGGTGGAAACATGCTGGCACTCCAATCAGAACCCTAGAAACAGCCATTCACAGCTGAGGGAAAACACGTTCCTCATACAAGAACACAGTTGGACTTAACAGCAGCACCCAGACACCACGGCACAGACAGCAGCAGCACTTGTGGCCACATCCACCAGAGTCCAGCCCCAGCCTGCAGCAAGGAGGAAACATCCTGCTTCACCTCTCTTTCCACTGCTATCATGGTGACCTCAGGGACAGGCTCCATGGCCCCTTAGGCTGTCAGCACAGCTCAGGGCCTCTGCCACAGGCACCAGGTGCTCCAAGCAGGAGAGGATGACCACGATCCCACCTGAGGCCCAGGCTGAGGACAGGTGGGGTCCTCACCTGCCAGCTCCACCTCTGCCTGCTGCGTCTCCCTGACGCAGTACCTCCTGGGCCCACTCCTGCATCTGCCAGCAGTGGCCCTGCAGCCTTTCCACAGGCTTGACTCAAACTCACAGCAACTTTCAACTGTCACCAAAATAGGAGCTAGAAACCCTCACTACCACATTCCCACTGTTTATAAAAAGTAGTTCAAACAAACATCCTGAGAAATAAGGTCTCAGAGAAGTGGATTCTCCTGATCTACAGACTTAAAAATCACAAGACTCACATCAGCAACTGGCTGGGGACAGGAGCCACTGCTGTACTCTCTCCCGCCCAAGCCAGCACCACAAGGCACTAAGGCTGTCCCCCATTTCTCCCCCAGGGCTGGGGCCTTCTGGAGACCACTTCCAGAGAGCAGAGAACATTTCCTGTGTCCTGGTGCACCCAGGCACAGCCCTCTCAGCTGCACAGTGAGAAGCTGCCCATTTATGGGACAGACAGCAACAGCAAGGACCCAAGGAGACACTGAGTCCAGCGCGCTGAGTCAAGAAGGAGCCAGAGGTGGGGAAGCATGCAAGGGCAGGCAGATCACACAGGAGGGCTGAAGCCAAGCGACACCAATGACAGCAACCTGCCCCGTGCACGTGTTCAGCATCTACTTACTTGGTGCATTCTTCTAGAGACTGCACAAGCATTTGCTGGAAGGAGCAGATCTCCTCTAGGTTTCCCATTAGATACGAGATGCTTGCTGAGCTCAACCTACAGCCAGGAGAAACAACAGTGAGCGCGTGTGCACGGCTGTGCTCATGCTCGCCCTTCCCACCCACAGGCCTGCCGTGTCCCAGCCCAGTGCACACACGTGTGCCACGGCAGGCTCCGACACCCAACTGCACTCCATGATTGCAGCCTCTGTTCACTAAAACCAAAAGAGAACAGCGCAAGAGAGGGCTACGTCATGCTTAATATAACTTCTCCTCTAACTCACTTCTCACTGGTCTGCAACGGCCGTAGGTAGGTTGAAAGCACAGTCTGAAGTTCTTTAGAATATTCGTTTTCTGTTTCTAAAATATTCTGTAGCACCTGCAACAAAGAACAAATAAGCGTTACTTAACACCACAAGCATTACCAGACTCCAGATCATGAACTCTGGAGAGGATGGCTCTTCGCCACTGCCCCACTAGCTGTGTGGCTCCGTGTAGTGCCCGGGCGCTTTGTGCCACTCCTGTTCCTGGGTTAACCACGGAGCCTCTGCAACGAAGGACTAAGCTGCCCTGGACCTCGTCTTGCCCAAGCACACTAGGCACGGAGGTGCTACAAAACACCCTCACGCAGGCAAGTCCAAAGCTACTTAAAGAGGAGCCACGGACAACGCAAGCAGTGCACGAGAGGAATGAGTCTCTCCCACACTGGGAGCCACATTCAGTGTCCAGTCCAAGTGTAGGCAAGACTCATCTGTAGCAGCAGAAACTGGGAAACACAGCAGGGGGCAAAGGGAAAGGGGGCACCACGAGGCACTAAGGCTTTCCCCCATTTCTCCCGCAGGGCTGGGGCCTTCTAGAGACCACTTCCAGATAGCAGAGAACATTTTCTGTGTCCCGGTACACCCAGGCACAGCCCTCTCTGCTGCACAGTGAGAAGCTGCCCATTTATGGGACAGACAGCAACAGCAAGGACCCAAGGAGACACTGAGTCCAGAGCGCTGAGTCGAGGAGTACCTTGTGAATGACAGGTTCTACATTAGGACTTGGATACTGGGTACACAGACAAATAATCATCAAAGCATACTGAACTGTACCTTTAAAATCTACGCATACTAATACACAGGCTGAGTACCCCTAAGCTAAAAATTCAAAGCACTCCAAAACCCAAAAATTTTTGAGCACTGACATGATAGTCAATGTTTGACATGAGAGTTGGCAATGTTTCAGATTTCAGACCATTTCCAGTTTTCAGATTAGTACCACTCAACTGGCAAAGTCTATACAAATTTTCCAAAAATCAAAATCAGAATCAGCTCTGGTCCCAAGCATTCTGGATAGGAGACACTACCACATGAGGTCCTGAGTTCAATTCCCAGTACTCCAAGAAAAAGGAAGAGAAGAGAAGAGAAGAGAAGAGAAGAGAAGAGAAGAGAAGCGAAGCACAAACTATCTACAAAATTAGAATGCTCTCCAATATCCTGTATTAGGGTAGCAAACTTAGCTAAAGTTAGGTAACACCCCAGAGCTGACAGCCCTTAGATGGAAAGCAGTTAACCTAAAGCAAACAGCTGCTATCAGCAATGACCAACAGCAGAAGACAGCATGCCACTGTGACTTGGGCAGGGCCTAGGTCACAGGCAGCAGCCACCTGACTCAGTGGACACTTGCCAGAACTGTCAATGAGCACACATGGTTTACAGAAGCCAGCTTCATCTCCGAAAGATGTTATCTCTCAGAGGGGAACCTGTCCCCAAACAACAGTGAGCAGCAAGGCCAGACAGAGGCCAGGACCTCCTCCCAGCCCGCAGGGTACCCAACGTGTGACAGGGACACCCCTGCCCTGGGCCCTTCCACCCACTGGAACACCAATGTGGTACAGCTCCTGAGCACCTCTCCAACCCAACAACATGAGAAACAGCACGGAAGTGATCCACCGGTCAACATGCTCAGCTCCTTCCAGAACTCCTGACAACTGAAACACGGGAACACACATCTAAGGAACCCAAGGGGAGAGTGCTGGGGTGTTAACAAGGACAGAGAATAAAACATTCATGCCAAAAGGCTGCCACTTTACATCAAAAATGCAAACAAGGATGCGAGGCAGGGGTAACGTCCATAATTCCAGCACTCAGAGGGAGGGCTGCTGCATGCTCAGATCCAGCCTGGGCTACACACTTGAGTCCAAGGCCTACCCCAACTGCACACAGCAAGACCCTGTTTAAGCAGGAAAAAAAGCAAAGACTTCCTGTATTCACATTCAGCCTCGCAGCCATCCGTAAATGCTGCGATCACAGAAAGAAATCAAGTACACACTCTCCACAGAATCTCCAAGCACAGTACAAATCTAGAAAGCTTACTCTGCTGTCACCACACCAGTAATCACAATTTGCATCGACTAAAGAGCACTCTCTTCTATTCCTACAGCACACGCGGCTGGGTCAGGGACAAAGGCCAGAAGCCTTCCTAAGCTCACACACTAGTCGCCAAGGGAAGTCCCCAAACACGGTGAGTTTGAGGATCACACGCAGCGCCTGGCTGCACATGTACCGCGTTTCAGCGTCCGTCTGACTACGCTGTCGCACTCCCGGCAAGCCGCACTGAAAACGCAACACAACTTGAACAGCACTGCTCTGAAGTCTCACGTAACACACCACCAGCTCCCGCACAGAAGCTCACGCCGCGCTCCACGCCTCCTCACTGCTCACGTGTGAAGACCTAATCACAGCACAAGGCACAAGTGCACACACACACTCGCGCGCGCCGAAGTGCCCAGAGTCCAGGCGGCGGCCCTCCGAGGGGTGACGGGTGGCCCGTTTCCCTCTAGCTTCCTCTGGCCACAGTACTCACCACGTTGTAATAGCTCTTGTTGATGGCCGCCGTGTCGAAGCCTTTGGGAGGGCTCTTCAGTGCCCCTGATTTGGGGGAGACCGGCTTCTCTGCAACAGACACAGAAGGCGGCTCACTGACATGGCCAGCAGGGCAAAGTCCTCCCGCGCCAGGGCAGAACCGCAGAGACCAAGCAAGGGCTGGGATGGGCTCCTGCCCTGACGCTGCGCGAGCCCTGCACCACCAGGCCCAGCTCCAGGCTGGAGTCGCTGGTCCTCACGCTCCGTGTGTGTCAGTGGGACTCCATCAGTCCTATTCATTTACGGCCATTATTCACAGGCCGTAAAGCTGTACGATCTGCTCACATGGTGAGGCAAATGCACTTGGGTGGTGCAGCGAATAGAAAATGCATGTGGAGGAGAACGGCAGTGAAGGCAGCGGGGAGTGGGCACAGCTCACTTCTGGGCTGGGTCTGATGGCTCAGATTCTGGGCACAAGGGCACTCTGAGCAAGCGGGGGCAGTGCAAAGCATAACCTCGTCACCCACAGGAGACAAGGAAGAGGAAGTCACCTCCTTGCTCCAAAGCCAGGGAAGCCACGCTACCTAAAAGAGCCTCCACAGGCAGCGCACAGGAGCAGGCGGTCAGGTAACAGCCAGTACACCTAGGCCTAAAAGGCGCGGCTCTCCGCACCAGCACTCCCCCAGCAGGGCTGTGCTCAAAGTCCACACACCGCGCCCCAGCTGGCAGGGGCGGAGGGCGCCAGACCTGTGGTACCCACCAGCAGCTCCACGTGTCCCGCCCATTCTGTGCCATGTGCCTCTGTCAGCATTCTGTTAGCACACATCTGCACTGGCTCACTGGGCGGGGGTGTGGGATAACGCTGGTTCTGTCCACCAGCCCGAGGCAGGACAGAACCAGGATGTGCAGCTGGGGGCCAGGGCAGACTGGGCACACCCTGCGCTGAGAACCCCTGGCGCACTTCCTCCCGCACCTCACGGCCAGGGTCGCCCCTCTCCCGAGCTGCCTCTGAGTCCCACCTGGGATCTCCGTGTGCAGCACAGCACTGCCCACCATCTCGCCACACTCCGTGTGCACAAGCTCATGCCAAGGGCTCCAGGCAGGACACAAGCCCAGCCCAGAAGCCTCACAGAGGACGCCCCCAGCTTCCTCCATGCCTGGTAGACTGGACTTCCAATGGTGGAAAATGAAAAATAAATGATTCCCAGGACAGAGAACAACTCCACAGCCAACAAGTTATTTCTAAACCACAAGTAATCTAAGGAGGAAAATCATTTTCCTTCTCAATGCAAACCTGCCAAATGTAGAGGAAAAACTACAAACTGTTTTGGAGTAAAAGAAAAACACTGTCGTTGTAGCTATGAAACGGGCAACTAGGGGCAGGACACAGAGGACTGAGCAGGTGACCTCATGGACGCCCCTCCTCCACGGGATCGGGTGACCTGACCATTAGCCTGCTGTTTAACTAGGCGCCTCACAAATGACCCAGCTTGTGAGGCACCGGCACGCGCGCGCACACACCCCCATCCATCCAAGCAGTAAAAATCTTGGGTGTGTGCTGCTCGGTTACAGGAACACAAGAGCTAGGGGAAGGGAAAGTAGATGCACCAGGAAGCACACACTAGCGCTGCCCATCCATGAGGCTGTGCCGTGCAGAGCACCGGGGCCGGGAGGTCCCTCAACCTCAGCCCAGCTTCACTGCAGGGCTCATGTCCACCTACACAGGGCCTCCTGCACCCCCTGCCTGCCCTAGGCTCCCCATCAGCTTCTGGCCACCAGACCCCAGCGCACTCCTCGCTCACCTTCACGGCAGTGTGCATGCACGGGCCACAGGAGTGGCTGCCAGAAGTCAGCATCTCCTGAGGAGCTGGCTGTGGCAGCGGCAGCCACTAGAACCTGACACGAGCCCTCCCCAGTCCCCTAAGAAAGATGTTTCTAATCTACCCAGCAGCTACCAAACTAATCTACCTCCCTCCTCCCGGGAGTGGGGAAGAAGCCACCAATCAGGCCCTCCTCGGTGGGGACAGCACGCTGAGCAAGGGGCCCAGCCTTGCTGGAAAGCAGAAGGCCATGGCTGGATCAGCGAGGGGACACAAGACAAGACAAGACGGTGGGAGAGAGAAGAAAGCAGGGCCGCTCAGAGGAAGATGTCATAAGACGCAATGAACAGCAAACGCATCTGAGGGAGAATGACATTAAACCTAGAAATGAATACCACGGTGCCAAGCCAAAACCCCCAACGGACAGCTCAACACCCGGGTAAGGCGGCACTGCAAGGACCCAAACTTCATTTTGAGGAGTGGATTCAGCATTAACCCAGCAAAACGAAGAAATTAGAAAAATATGAGAAGATTAAAAGTTGCAGAAGAAAAATTAGACATCCAAGAAGACAGAACAAGGCACTGAGAAGAGGCCAGCCTGGTGCAGCCACCCCACGGCTGCCGGCACAGGCTCAGGCACAGGGCAGGGCCCCTGGGAAGACTGGCAACAGGCACAGCTGTGCAGGCCCCTTCGCAGCTGGGCTTCTGCTCACCTGCCCCTCTCAGGAGCAGCACCGTCCTCCACTCCGCGGGCCAGAAGCTACCAACCTCCTTGGTGCAGGCTGCCTGCTGAAAGTACTGCAGGGCAGCCCTCCCAGGCCTCCCCTAGGTCTTGCCCACCCGCCTGCCCTCCTGCACCACCAGGGGCACTCCGTGCCAGGACACACCATGCCCTCTCCTGGCCCGCTTGGGCGGCCTCCTGCCTGGCACCCGGCTCTAAGGAGGGAGGATGTGCAGACAGGAAACAGATGGGGCCACCTGCGTGGGCACAACTTGATTAGACACCCGCCTTTACACGGACACCTACCTTTGAACATACACACCCTCACACACGGACACCCGCCTTTACACGCACACGTACCTTAACATGAACACCTACCTTTAAACATACACCTTCACACATGAACACCTTTTACACACCCACCTTTACACATGGACACTACTTCACACAGACACCCACCGTACACACAGAAGCAGAGAGCTAAAGCACACACACGCACTCAGGATCTGTTTTACCACACATCCCTGTCCTGTCTGGGGTTCATTCAGAAAATCCCAGAAGCGCTCTCATTTTGCCCATCGGTACTATAGTGTCCCCTCTTGCTCCACGGACCTTTTCTGCAATCAAAATCTTGACACCAGGCCACTGTCACACCTCACAGATCTTCTTGGTCTTAGGCAGTGAGGCTCTTTGGTCTGCCTCAAGCTCAAGCACTCCTGTTTGCCTCAATAGTGGCCTTTTGCAGCTGGCCCCCCTGACCCAGGTGTGTGACTGCTCCGCTCCATCAGTCTATTAAAGCACCCACTCCCCTTCTCGCAGCTACCGCCTCCTCCCCCGCCACACACCACCTCTGCTGACCGAACATCACAATTCACGGGCAGGATGCACAGGACTGCCCCGTGATGTCCCTGCTCACTCCAGGAGGCCCCTGCTGAACAGACATGAGGGTGGCTCGGGACCAGACATAGGTGTGGACAACTGTGGCCATGCTGTCACAGGGGAGGCAGATGACCGGGGGGAGGGGGGTTGCTGGCAGCAGAGAAGGGGCCACAGCGCCCTTCCACCATAAGGCGGGCTCAGAGGTAAGGGCCAAATGCGGCTCAGAGATGTGCACAGCATACAAAACAACTGCTCTACACAGCAGTGCAAGCAGGCCGCAGCTCAGCAACAAGGGGGGGGGGGGGGCCTGGGAATGAGCATGGAAGACTTGCTCCCAAGGCCATGAGTGCTGGCCTCTGAGGCCTTCCCACATGCCGTGGGAAGAGGAGACGCGGCACAGCACTGGCCTTGGGTGGCCTGGGATGCTTGTCCTCTCATTGGTATCATGTCAGCACAAAGTAGAAAAAAAGAACACCTCCGGCCCTAGAGGACTAACAGCCTGCTGCAAACTGCTCTCCACAACCTTCCTGGCGGTGTCCAGGGCCACAGGATCACCCACCAGAAGGCAGGGCTGCAGCTCAAGCGGGGGCCTGTCCTGCGGCCTGGGTCCCTTCCCTGCAGGCTGCAGGCACAACAAACTCTGCTCACTCACAAGATGAGTAACTGCACAGAAAGGCAGCTGTCACTTTTTGTGAAAAACAAGCAGAAAATATTAAAAAGTGCCTTAGGAAAGTGGTGATGTGAATGCTCATTAAAGACCTGTGGACCAAGCCAGGTGTGGTAGTGCACACCCATGACCCCAGCACTAGGGAGACTGAGGCAGAAGGCTCCCCACGAGTTCAAGGCCAGCCTGAGTTACATAGCAAGACCCCATCTCAAAAAAATAAAAAAGCCTGTGGCCCTGCAAGCAAGTGACTTCACACAAACCAGCCAGGCCCTAATTAACACTTGAAATAAATGCATTTCCAAGACAACAGGTAATAAGCTACCTAGAAACACAGAAGTAAGGTCAACAGATTTGAAGATCACCTACAAGAAACCTCCAGGGAGGCTGTGAGCTGTGGGGCTCAGCGACTGCTCCCAGCCCCGCCCCGCCTTCTCCCACCACACTGACCCCACCACTGAGGCCTCCACCGAGCTCAGCAGCAGCAACCAGGAAACGTCTGTAGCTGTGCAATACAGCAGAGACTCCAGGGTTCACACGCCCAAAAACAAGCAGGGAAGGAAGAAACTAGCGCGCACCCTCCGTAAAGCTGCATGTTACGAGTAAAGGAGCAGCACTTCTGATGCCAATGGGAGATTCCTACAGTCTTCAAAGGCATCTTCAAGTGGAGCTACTTCAAGCAAAAAAAAAAAAAATCATACTGAGGCTGAAGCACTCGCACACAGCGGTGCAGCACAACCGGAACGCGTGGGAGTCTGAGCACTAGAGGGTGTCCGGCCGGGTACGTTCCGGCAAGACACAGGCTGGCCGCCTGGGGCCCACGGAGCACTGATCCACAGAAGAACAGCACCAAACAGATATCCAGCAGCAGCAGCAGCAGCAGCTCTCGGTGTCAGTTTGCACAGACAGTAAGGACACTTTTAAATGAAACCAAAACATAACAAAAGAAAAACCCTCACCTGAAGGAAGAAACGATTCCAACATCGCCAGGCAGAGGGCTGTCTCAAGCCTGGGACTAACTTGTTTTCAGAACACTGAATACTAACCACACTACAAGTCACAATGCTTACATTAAAAACAGATTCCAAAATCAGAAAGGCACACGAACTACTAAAAACCACAGTGCTGAGCTGGAATGCCGGCCCTTGACTTCTGCCCCGAAGAGCCTAACCCAGGGGAACAGACGGCCCTGCTCCCTCGCTGCGCCAGCTGCACGAGGCTGGCCCCGCTCCCCGCCACACTCCAGCGGAAGCAGAGAGCAGCGCCAGCACGAAGCTGCCCCAGCACGCCACGCCCTGGGCTCCCCGCCGAACGGAGAACACTCACCACCGAGCATTCCCTATCGGTGAATGAGGTAGCTCGTCTTTTATTTAAAAAATGCAAGTTTCCAAGATTTGCTACCTAGGTCTCAGGTACAAAACCCACGAACTCCGCAAAGGCTCTCATAAAGAGCACCTCTTCCTTCCTGTTGCTGTGCTGAGGAGCACGGTGGCTGGCACCTGGTGCGCCAGCGTTCTGCAGTAAGCTGCACCAGCCCAAGCGCAGCCGTGACGTGGCCCCAACAACGTGAGCACAGGGAAAAACACCTGTGAAGAGGCAACTGCACTCCTGCAGTGACCCAGGCTAAGAGCCTCCGTTTACTAAGCAGCCCACGAAGAACTCGAGAGCCACTGGACTGCCACTTGTCAGGCAGGCCTGGCCCACGCCTGCCAGGCCCAATGTGGAGTCACATCCTGCCCCCTGCCCATCTTCCCAGGGCCCCACCCAAACCACAATGTGTCCCACAGCCACACCCCAGCGGAAGCTGGTCTCTCTCCTGGCTGCACACGGGGACGGGGCTTTTGGCAAAGGTTCTCACTTATTTTCCCTACTTCCTTGAAATCTTGGCCACACTCATCTTCTGAGGCTATAATAAGGCCTGAGGCCACAGATCTAAAAAACACGGACAGTCACTAGAACATAATAAGCAGCCAAAAAATCTTAGCTAAGTGGATTTTATGGTCAAAATGAAGAGTACTACCGCTTTATAGTATCATAACTACAACGACAGCAAGCAGGAGCTACCGCTTCGCGCCCACAGCCTCACTTTTGCTACAAAACCTGTCTAAGTTACTTTCTCATCACTGGGAAACAAACCTGACACCCACAACTGAGAGGAAAAGCTTATTTTGTTTTGTTTTGTTTTGGCAGAACGGGGAATTGAACTCAGACCCTTGCGCTTGCCAGGGAAGCGCTTATTCTACTGAGCCATCTCCCCGGCCCTGGAAGAAAAAGCTTATTTTAGCTCACATGTGTAGCCACAGTTGGCTGGCTGGAAGTCTGACACCATGGGGTCAGCAGACAGACAGAAGGGCGGGGCCGGCAGGAGCAGAGCGTCCAGACCACGCCCGGGGCCTCCCCTCCCAACAGCAGTCAGCTGAGAGCCCAGCATCCAACCTCTTCCAAAGCACAAAAGGAGTGGGGGCCATTTCTGACCTGAACCATAACAGCCCACTCCTGGCCCCACAAGGACTCAGGCATCTCTGCATGCAAATTGTATGCAGTTCATCTCGAAGGGTAACCTAAGTGTTAACTGCTCTTTTTTGTTGCTGTTGTCTTTCTGAGACAGGCTCTCTCTATGCAGTTCAGGCTGGCCTTGAGTTCACTTTGTAGCCCAGACTGGTCTCCAACTCACAGTGATCCTCTTGCCTCAGCTTCCCAGTGCTGGGAATACAGGCATGCATCACCATACCTGGCTAAGTCTTAACAGTTCTAACAGTGCTGAAAAGCCCAAGTCTCAATTCTCTCCTGAGAATCAAAGCAGCTCTTAACTGTGAGCCCCTATTAAAAGTAACTAAATAAAAAATCACAGAGAAGAGTAAACATTCCAACATACAATGGCACAGGGTAAGCAGTCCTATCCCAAAACACAGGAACAGAGGGATAGATAGAAACCAACAGGACAAAAGCAAGGACAAAACCCAGCACAGCAAATCAAGAGGTCCTACAGAGGAAAAAGAATTACACCTCCTAACTCCACGTCCAGCACATGAGGCAAAACTATAAACTTCAAATGCCTTTGGTGGCCCTACCCCTGTGGCCCTATCAGGTGGAACCCTCCTGGTCCCTCCTTGGGGCGGCTCTACTCCCTGCCTGTGGCTTTCCTCAGGTATTTCACATTCCTAGCCTCTCCAACTTCTTTGGGTCTCCATGCACTTTTGGCTGCACTCACAGCTTCACACACTGGCCTTTCCAAGGACACTCTCTAGCCTCCTAGGTCTTCTTGTAAAACCTGTGTGAAAGATTCCATGACCCCAACTCTTGCATTCTACATACCCATATAACCAGCAGCACATGAATGATACCAAGGCCTGCTGTCAGCTCAAGCAGTAGCTGGGGCCGCTTGAATCATGGCTGCAGAAGCCTTCAAGCAACTTGATAGCTGAGAACCAAATCTTGGCAACGAAATCCCTTCTGGAGCAGAATACCCTGGGTCGTTCTTCTCAAAAGTCCTAGCCTTGGTAAGGGTGAGGTGTGGCAGGTTCCCAGGGTGCCTTCAAGGCATTCCTCCTATTGTCCTGATGCCAAGTTATTGGCTTACTTTTAATCCTAGCAACCCCACTCTCCAAGGCACTACCTTTGTAGACATTTCCTTTTGGCCAAGCTGATAACTTTTTAAATGTGCTTCTTGCTCATTTCACAGGACAATCCTGACTAAAAGCTTCAAGCAATATGTAACCCACAGCCTAAATGCTGGTCTGCCTTGAAATTTCCTCTGCCAGATTAATTAGTTCACCACCCTTAATTTCAATCTCATCTCAGGACATAAGCAAAACTCAAGACAAAGTTGTGTTAAAGCATACACACAAGGTCCCTACCCCAACTGTCAATAGAGTCCTTGTATGCAACTGAAACCTCCCGTGCCTGATCTTTATAACCTGTATTTCCATCAGAATTCCAGCCTTCTGAGCTTTAACCAGAATCTCTAACCAAGCCTGATTCTCCAGACTGTAACTCCAAATTCCTCCTACGACCCAGCTCCAGTCACATGGCCAGGGCAGTTACAGCAACAACTCCATTCTAGGTACCAAATTCTCTATTAGAGTTCACTAGAATAACACAATCAAATAAAATATATGTTTAATTATTCCAAAGACTTATTAGGTAGATAATAGGATCAGTAAGGGAGGAATCACAAGAGCTGCCCTTGGAATCAAGAGGCAGAAAAATCCAAACCGGGCAGCTGGAGGACCCAGCGGCTAGAGAGGACTAAAGCCCCGGAAGCGCTCTGTGCTGTGGCTGGGCACGTGCTGCAAAGCTAAGCAGCCCACAGCAGAAGGCTGGAGAGTCCGTGCTGGAGACTGACGCTCAGAGGCAACGCGGAAGCCCACAGGCCCTCTAACAAAAGCGCAGACTCCTCCTCCCCGTCCAGCCACCAGGCTACCGGCTAGTGCTTGATGCCACCACATCCGGACAAGGAAGACTTCAGTCTGATCATCCGGGAACACGCTCAGAATTTACTAATCTGCCAACGCAGTCTTACTCAAAGCAAGTCGACAGGTTACAGTTATCACATCCACAGAATGGATATAATCAAAAACACCTAGGCTGGCGAGGATGTGGAGAACCTGAACTCTGGCACACTGCTGGTGGGACTGTACAACACCAATGGTACCAAACTCTAGAAGACAGAATAGCAGTTCCTTAAAAATTAAGCCTTCGATTACCATCTGATCCAGAAATCTCATTCCTGAGTATACAGTGACAGCCCTGCCCTTACTGAAATTCACACTGGTCAAAAGTAAGGCACACTGAGTAGAAGCTGTGCTAACAAGAGTCCTGACCTCTTCCCAGGGTAGCACTATGCAATACAACTCCCATGATGCCCAGCTGCAGGCTGCATGACTGCCGTGTGCGTGCGTAAGTGGCTAGGCTGAGCTACGACAGTCAGCAGGTCGGGAGCGACTAAATGGACTTCAGACTTCGGAGGCTAAAACTTTCAATGAGTCTGCCCAGGCATCGCCCCATCAGAAGCCCAGCAGAGTGCACACTGAATAGAAGCAAAAGCAGAAGCTGGAGGCCCCCTGGGAGTCCACGAGCAGGCAAACACACTCAGCACATACTCAAGATTATCACTGAGCCCCAGCAAAGGACATCAGACACATGCTACAACCAGTGTGGGTGCTGAGCACTTCATGCTCAGTGAAATAAGGGTGTTAAAACAATTAAAACAGTAGGCTCCCCCTTGCGTGGGTTCCTGAAGAGAGCCACCAGATTCACAGAGACAGACAGAGCAGCGGGGACACAGCCTGGGGAAGGGAGCGGCGAGCCAGTGCTCCCTAGATTGGACCTTAGAGGTGGGTGGTGGTGGTGGGTACCCACTCCCCTTACTCAACAACATGTGATCAATGCTATACTATAAACACTTCGAAATGCTTAAAATAGTGAGGTGTACATTATGAACTTTTTATATGATCATACTGGGAACAGCTGTGCGCTGTCTCCAAAATCCAACATCACAGAATTCCACAATCAGAGCTGCTTGCTGCCATGGTAAAATACTTATCTTCTGAGAAAATATTACAGAGAAAAACTATCACAGAGAAAATATTTTTGTAGCAAAATTTCCATCTCCCATCTATAAGCTTTGTCTTTTCTGCCTTAAAGTGAAGTAGCTGCAAGGCAAGAACTACTCAGTGGTGTTCACGAGACGCAGCGCTCTGCTTAGAGCTTCCCTCAGTTCACACTGCCGCTCTGTGGCCTTGGCCTACCAGGCGACCACTATGTCGGGTGACCAATGGCACTGTGGCCCATGAATACCCTGGACCAGGCACACAGTTAGTGCTTTGTAGAACTTTCGTAGCCACAGCCACATGGCAGGACCCAAACCACCAGCCTCAGAGAAAAGATCCTGCTAGGCTGTCTAAAAACAAAGCAAAGACTACTGCGGTATGCATTCCCCTGCAAAAGAACACTGGCCTTCCAAAGACCAGTCTGGAACAGGCAAATAACCAGTGTCAATCACAGAAACAAAGGCAAAAGATAAATGTAAATATGATTACTGGTACCAAAACATGGCCGAAACTACCCACCCACATGACTGGCAAAAGCACCCACGTCGATGACACTGAAATGCAGCCTACGAATTACCGCCCCCAAGCCACAGTGCTGACCCTGGAAAAGGGTAAAGTACATCTTAACATGGAAGTGTAACAAGAAGCCTGACGGTGGGGCGTGGCGGGGTGCGCCTATGGTCCCAGCTACCTCAGGGGTGTGGCAGGGGCATGCTTGAATCCGAGAGTTCAAGACCAGCCTGGGCAATGTAGCAATCCTGCCTCAACTGGGAGGGGATGGGGGCCGGGGGTACAGGGACCTTCACAGGTTTAAGATGTTTCTCTTTCTATCTGCAAAACAAAATGTCAGGAGAGAGTTTCAAGCCAGTTTCTCAGAACTGAGCCCTTTACTGGGCACCCCAGTGCAGGGAGGCACACCCCACCCATGCGCTCCCTCCTCCTCCCCAGAGCTGAGGCAGCAGCACAGCCCCCTGCCCAGGCCCAACTCACCACTGGGCTTGATCTCGCGCACATAGTTGCTAGGGAACCAGCCGGTCCTGCCGTCGTGTGTGCCCTCCCACCAGCCTCCTTCCTCCACTCGAGTGACGTGGATGACATCGCCCTTCGAGAACGACAGCTCATCTTCGTTAGTCTGCTGGAAGTTAAACTTGGCTCTTACTACCAGCTGACTGCTGCTGTTATCGGTCATGTCCTAAGAAACAGGGAGGGGGGAGGAAGAACATCACAGCACTTACTCATTTACCATCCTCGGCATCCAATCACAAGTCACTGTCGTGCAAGAGGAGCCCAAGCATGGGAGAACGCCCAGAAAGGCTCAGGTCAGGCCGCTCCAGTCCCAGTCTGTCCCTGGTGCCTGCCCCGACCGGCAAGGCCTGCAAGGCCCACATACCTGCTCACACACTCAGATGGCCCCAAGCCACATCTCTACCACACACGGGGCACAATCACTGTGCTCAATTCCCCAGCAGAACACACCAGCCATGACCCAGGTGTCACTGTGCTGCCTGACTGTGCCATTACTTAATCAGCCTCTCTATTCGTACACTTTGGGGTCATTCATGGCATTTTTCTATAAATTAAAGTATTTCTCTTGTTTTGAAAACCAAGGCTGCATTACAAATGCTTGCACACCCATCCCTACACACAAATAGAAACACACCTGGAGTGTACCTTCTCGTCAGAGGACACACACAACTCACTGCAGGTTTAACACATATTTCTAAACTAACTTCGAAAAAGGTCTACAAATCCCCACTAAGAAATGCCCACTGCAGAGTCCAGGCTCCCACTGTGCCAAGCTCCTGCCAAGTGGGTACAGAGAGAACACTGCCCCCACCACTGCTGCTCTCAGAGCTATACACTGCGTCTAGGGCAGGAGAGCCCACAGGCCACTGTCTCTTCCGCCTAGGTGAGGTTTCCCTAGATCACTGCCAGAGTAGAAAGGGGCAACCCAGCAGAGCCTCAGGAGACAAGGCACCATGCCGACTCGCCTCCCACAGGGGAAAATCCACCGGCTCTTCTCAATATACCCCCTCCACACACGGCCCTCAGCACCTTTCCAGCAGGAACCACCTGTAGGAAGGGGCTGAAGCTGGAAACGGATCCCGTATGTAAGGACAAGGCCAGCCTGGCGGGAGAACAGCAGAGAGCTTGCAGCGCAAACCACATGAACAAGCTGCATCAGTCCACAGAACACCAGGCTCCAAGACAATCCAAGGCATGGGTTGCTAGGCAAGGGATGTCACACCATACTAACCTGCCAAATGCACGAACAAACACACTACAGTGGCGGGGCAGTTCCCTACCTTCCATCTGGAAAGAGGACACCACCTGACCTCAGCTTTCTATCCCTTATCTTTATTTCTCCAACCTCTGCCACCCTCCCCCTGGGAAACTCCAAAACCAAGCAGGCCACAGCAGCCAACTACACTGCCATACCATGGGTGCACAGCCAGGAACAGAGGCCAGGGGACACAAGGCCCTGGCCAGCAGAGACAGAGGCTCAGAGGACCCAGCCACTCCAGCACCCATCTTCGAGGTGGCTGGGACGCAGCAGAAACATTCCCGTAAGCAGGACACTCACAGCTGAACAAAGGAATTCCAACCACCAAGCAATGCAACAGCACAACAGAAGGAAGCAGAAATAGGAGTCACCACAAGAGCCACAGTCTACAAGCAGCAACAACAAATTCTCCTGAGGTTGGTAAAAAGAGAAGCAGAAAACCTCGGCAGGAAAAAATAGGACTTATAAAACTACTCAAACTGACTTACGAGGGAAAACTCCAAGCAGAGCCAGGGCCTCTTGGGATGACAGGGCTCTCCCCGGCACTGAGGCTATGGGCAGTGGAGAGGAGGAAGGCGACCCAGAGTGGGCAAAACTGCACACTTACAGTCTCTGGGGCCTGAAGGAACCTCTCGGCGGATCACCATCATGAAGCCACTCAGCCAGGTCACACCTTATATAGTAATTAGACATCTGAAAACCAAAGGCAATGAAAATCTCAACATACACCTGTGCATATACAGGATCCTGAAATATTTAAGTAACTGTGAAAAGCATGTGCCTTCAGAACAGGTAAAACCCCGGGAACAAGAAAGGTGTGAAGCAGTATGAGCACCACAGGTCAGAGGGCACCCCAGAGGAGGGGAAGCAGCCCAGCCTGTGCGCTGCACAGCGAGCCCGAGGCTGACCAGGGCATGGGGTGTAGGGCTCAGGCACAGTGAGAAAAGCTCTAACGTGCTGGAGTGTGCAAAAAGGGAATCTTAGCACAGGGCTGCCATCTGCAACAGGGACGCAGAGACGCACCCCAGAGAACACTATTGTGAGGAAAGGAAGAAGAGCCACTGGTTAAGACATGGCTCCACAGGAACACTGGTAGCCTGGTCCGAATCATGGACCCGACACAGATTTGGCTTAGGTCAGGGGGGCACCTGGCTCCTGCGGAAAGGGCACCCACCTATCCAGGCCATCCAGGCCAGATGGAAAGAGAGTCCACAGGGACAGCACTGGAAATGAGCCAAAAGAAAACAGGTATTTTATTCAGACACACCCAAGCAAAAACCTAGAGCAGAGGAAACAACCAGGAGTGGCTGAGCAGCAAGCTGCGGAGCTGGGCCCACCACCAACACACCCAGCAGAGGGCAAGCAGACACAGCAGGTCCCGGCAAAGAGCAGTGGGGACGGCAGGAATCTTCCCAACGACTGCCTCAGAGGCATGTTTAAATGGCAAACATTAACCAATAATTACAAATGTGCCATTTATTAATTCAAAACACTGTTAAAAGATTAAACAAAACACAACACAGCCCAAGAATCTACTATCAAAATCTCTCAACATGCAGGGAAGGCTGCTACTGCTGGTTTCAGCTCAAATGCCGCATTCCCAGCCCTCTGATGGTAAGGTAGGAGAGCAACACACAGAGAAGCACCCCACATGTCCTTGCTCCCGGGAGAGGGACCCCTCTGGGTGCCACGTGGCATCCAGTCTCCTCCTGCAGACCAGGTGGTGACCAGGATCAGCACCGCACCACACTTCCTGTAATGCATATGGCGTGCACTCCCACCTGATGAAAAGCCTATGAGAGGGAGGCCCACAAGGCACACACGCCAGGCACGGTCCTGCCAGCAGCCAGGCAAAGCTCTGCAGAGAAGAGGGGATGGAGCAGAAGGGAAACCAAGCTACACGGAGGAGAGCCAGGAGCCCTCCAGCCTGGACTGTGGGGCCAGGGAAGCAAGCAGGAGCAACTTCTAAGTGCAGAGAGGAGCCTCAGCACCAGCACTGCCGAGGATGGGCACAGGCAGCTGTCCACAGCTGTGCAGAGTTCCCAGTTTCCTGAGCACTCGGCACCGGAGCCAGGGAGTGCTGACTGCCTTAACGTACTGCTGCTCCACAGAGGCCAGGGGGTGGGATGCTGGGGACAGGCCCCAGCGGGGCTCCGGAAGAGCTCTGCTGCAGCTGGACATCCCACTTCAAGACAAGGGCTAGGAAGGAGGGCTCCGCTCACTGTTTGCTACCAGTGTCAAAGGACACAGCGCAGAACAAATATAAGCACTGTCCCATCACGGGAAGGTCCTTTTCTTCTTTTTTTCCTTTTCTTGGCATTGGAGACTGAATCTGGCACCCTTACACTGCACTGCACCCCCAGCCCCTTTTTCATTTTCAGACAGGGTCTTGCATGTCACTGAGTTGTCCAGGCTGTGCTCAACCTTTTGGTCCTCCTGCCTCAGCCCTCCAGAGTGCCAGGATGGCAGACGTGAACCACTATACCCTCTCCAATCCCTTGTTAAAGCAGCAATCTGAAACCACGGTTTGTTATCTGCTGGGCTCAGCAAGCTGTTCCAGGACTGTCTATAACACAACAGAGCAAACCAAGGACAGGCACGCCTCGTCTGTACTGGAGGAAATGAACAGGGATCCCCGAGGTGCCTGCAGCTACCCGATGCTGCCCGCTCGGCAACGCCCGGCGCTCGGCAACGCCCGGCGGGCAGAAGCCCATCTTGCTGAGTGTATACGAGTGCTTTACACATCCACCGTCACCAATACAACAGGTCTGAAGAGGCAGCCAGAGGTCGCACTCCTACTCTGCTGCCTGACAGGGCAACAATGATGCACGCAGACGGGCACACAGGCCCTCTGCAGCTAATGGGGAGCTGGTGAGAACACTGCTAGCGAATCAGGTGGCCACAAGGTGGGACCCTGGCAGCCACATTTTGCAGGTGTCAGGTATTCTGTCCTAGAAACAAGGAAAAAAGGACTTCAACAGGCAACCCCAGCCCGGGTCCACCACACTCTTAACCCCTCATTTTCCCTCCGGGTGCGAGGCCCTCAGAGTGGGGCCGATGGAGAGCACATCTGAGAGGAGCCAGAGGACGCCACCCCCGGAACATGGAGAGACACCCACGGGGAAGTGTCAGCTCCCACTGCAGGGTCAACCACACTCCCAAGCCACTCAGGTCTCCTAGACACCCACGGCAGAAATCAGCCTGCAGCAGCGACCCGCGGAGAACCACCAGCTCTGCCAAGTGGCGGGGCAAAGCCACTCAGTGGCAGCTGTGGAACAGACAGTGTCTGCAGCACAGTGCTCCAAGCACAGTGTTAAGTGACCCAAACTGGTGCCGAAAGCCACAGATACAGCCTGTGTTAGCTTCAGCTCGGTGGTGGCAGCACAATCACAGAAGAAGGCAGATGACAACGGGATCCTCCGTGCCACAGCACCCAGGTCTGACACACACTTGGCCACTCTCGCCTCACTACAGACTACATCTAATCCAAGAGAAAACTCCTCGTGGTGCTAGCTACCGCTAAGCACTCTCCGAAAATTCCAAGGACAAAGACCCAGCCACCCTCGGGTCCCAGACCAATGAAGGCAGGCAAGGCGCAGAAGGGGCGGGAGGCCACATCCCAGCAGCCGCCCACAGCAAGAGGGAGGCGGGCAGGCCCCTTCTCTCAAGCACCGCTTGCCTTCTGTGAAGAAACAGGGAAGCCTCATCTAATTATGATTTCAGAAATGTCTATTACCAACCTTATACTTTATTTTATTTGAAATTGTACACTTGCAATCCACTCCTCCTTTACTTAGGAAAAAAAAAAAGTAAAAGAACTGCCATGATGGAAGGGCAAGTGTGCTGATCTACCTTTCCCTCCCAGATGTCACAAAGCTAACTCAGGTTACGATCCAGGTGGCCTGAGCTTTTCTTCTCAGTCTGGAATCATGACACTCACAAGGGTATTCTGCAAATTTCCGCCAGCGTCAGGTTCTCTGACCAGGGATGGTGGCCGCAGGCCCCAGGACACCACCCCTGCATGGCCAGCCCAGGAACAGGAGACAGCCCAGTTAGTCTCACTTCAAAACACTACAGCAGAGATAACCACATTCCCTCATGGCACTTTGCTTTAACACCAACTCTCTAAATGACGTTCAACTCACAAAACGTACAAACCTCACCAGATCAGAGTGGAAGGGTGGTGGAGGGGCCTGAAGTCTCTTGAAGAAGCAGGCTCTCCTTAGACTCTCACTACAACTGACTGTGTGCCTCTAAAGAGAGCCAATCAGGAAGCCACACGCTCACAGGTGCTGACTGCCAAGGCCAGCGGGCGCCCAAGAGGGCATGTCTTGCCAGGGGCAGCAGCTGGGGTGACCCCAGGCAGTGGGGTCCAATCCTACGTGAGTGCTGTCCCTAAAGTCATCTCCAGCCTCCCTGTCAAGTCAGAGCCTGTACCCTGAGCACTTCCAAGTGGGCTCCTGGTCCCTCCCCAGAATGACCACCCACCTATCCATCCATTCCCCCTCCTCCCAACTTGAGCAGCAGGGGACGAGGGGCTCCCCTCTGGGAAATGCCTGCATCTTAGGAACGCTCTAAAGCCACGCTTTCTGGGAGAGAACAAGTCACTTCCTGAGTCTTTAGTCCTACGCCTCTCTTCCGCTGTACAGCTATGTACCTCTACACACAGATTTCTCACTATTTCTACCCATCTGTGCACCACAGATAAACTAGCGTGATGAGGCAGAGTGTAGGAAGCGTCATCTCTCCAGCGGGGCATGGTGCCTTAGTGTACCCCACACGAGCAAGGGCTCTGGCAGCACTCACTCTGCACAGCCCAGCGGCTCTGGTGAGGAGCCGGCCTTGGCACCCTGCAGCAGACAGGAAGCAAAGCCTCACACCTGCCTGGCGCTGTAGCACAAGTGTGCTCCCCCACACACACCGGCACACGCTCATGTCCCCAGACCTACTTGAGTTTAAACAGTAAGATTTCCCCAACTTACCAAACTCCTGTACTGGCTCTGGAACAGTTTTGAAGTCCGACTGTGTGCAGACTGGGAGCCCAGGGAGTCGAAGGACTTGATGCGATGCGAGGAGGGGCGCGCGCACACGGAGTCACTCCCCAGGCCGATGTCTGCAGAGTAAAGCACACAGCCCTGAGCCCCTGGCGCCACGCAGCCCGCTGCACGCGGACTCCCCAGCTCAGCTGGCACACAGGACACAGCCTGTCCCACCCAACAGGCCACGGACGCGGGGACAAAGAGCAGATCTGTCTGCTTCATGAACGCCTTGCATTCATCCCCTGAGCGCCTCTTCAGACGCTATCTGCAACGCCAACTACTTATCAGTTCTTCTCCAGTGTCATTTTTCAACAGTTTACAAAATGTCTTGTGACCGGAATTTTTCTTTTTTTTTTTTTTTTGTATTTAGTACGGGGTCTACAGTGTCTCACTACACAGATTGGACTTTGTAGTGGTCCTCCTGTTTTCAGCCTCCCAAACCCTGGAATTACAGGTGCACACCACCACGCCCAGTCTCAATCACCAGCTCAGTGTGCCCTGCGGGCAGGGCTGGCACAACAGGCCCGGGGATCAAACCCCCGTCCCCTGTGCCAGCTTGCAGGCACTTTAATCCACTGAGCTATCTGGCTGGTCCTCTGTGACTGTTTTTAATACTTCCCTTCACCTGGAAAAAGCAAGCCTCTCCTTCAGTTACCCATCTGAGAACAGCTCAATTCCCCGTGCACCACACACGGGAACCAGGACCCCGTGCCCTCCAGTGCCTTCCAAGCATGCGAGCGTGCGCTCTGCCCACTTCTGGTCACTGGGAGCCAGCAAGGAGGGCTCCATCCCACACATGGCTCCTCCAACCAGCAGGGGCCAGCGGCCCATGCTCGTGATTCGGCTCAGAGAAGGGAAAAGTGAGGCCAGCAGTAACTGCCTACGGAAGCAGGCTGGAGAGAGGCTCCCAGGTCCTCCAGCTGTGTGGCGACATCCACGAGGCTGACAGTCCCCAGCCCCTCCTGCCATACCAGTTTTCACTGTGTGTGGTGTCCGTAAAACCCAAAATTAGCGGCTGACTCCTGAAAGTCTGAAAACGTTGCAAGAAAGCCCAGTCACAGCCACGCCCGGCACACTCAGCCCAGCAACACAGGGTCCTCACCGCTACACGGCAGCCTGGCAGCGCGGGCAGCACAGAAGCCTGGTGGCCCCTCCATCCCGTCCCAGCTACACACTGCTGCCAGCAACTCCAGGGCTCTGCTGGGAACAACCTGGCCACCCCGGCTGTCATAGCCGAAGTGACGGCCTCGACAGTCCTACACAAGGCCGGCAATGGGTGCCGCAGAACAGTCTCTGCCTGAGGAGACAGACGCCTAAGGTCGCCCTGTTTCCTGCATCCTGCTCCTGGGCAAGTTCTGGCATCTTGACTCCGGCTCTCTAGCACCCAGCTCAGGCCTGGGTGCTGCCCTGGAAGGGACAGGGCTGTGGGGGACAGGCATCCCAAGGACACTGCAACCACGTAACGCTTACCGTAAGGGTGAGTTCGCATCCAAGCAGTAACTTTTGAAAAGCTATAGCAAGGAGCCAACAGAGAAGCAAAAACCTTTCCGAGAGGGATCACTAGTATTATTTGGAACCTGAGAGCACCAAGTTACCTAACTTCCACATGTAACTTCATAAAGAAAAACTATATAGTTCACATTCACGCAAACCCAAGGACATCAAGAATACACTTTTCTTTTTTGAGACAGGATCTCATGATATGGCAGAGGCTGGTTTCAAACTCGCGGGTGCTAGACTTAGAGGCATGTGCCATCACGCCCGGGGCACTTGGTAGGGACAGCAAGTACCCAAGGCTGTGGATCTCGGTCTTTTCATGCCTCATCCCTTACCTGAAAGCCACAGAGCCTCCACCCAAACACCAATGGGTGTGGGGAGTGAGAACCACCGTCCTAGCACCCCAGGTCTGAACTCTGGCATCTGCTGCCACTCACCAGCGCTCCACACCATGTGCAGGCAGAGAGCACCTGCGTGGTGCCCATGCCAGGGCACAGGGTGGAGCAAAGGTGACCCACAGGTGCCACTCATTGAGGCTGCTCCTGTCCCTGCCTGCCACAGAAGCTTACACTGCTGAGAAGAGAAAGAGGGGTTGGCTCTTAGCAAGGAGACTCATGCAGGCTGGCAAGTGTCCCAGTGGAGGGTGTGACCTGCACCAGACCCAGTGGCCCTGCCTCTCACTACTAGGCAAGGAGTCCAGCCCTCCCCAGGGCTCAGCTGCCAGTGACCAGCATGACACTGGGTGGCTGATGTGGGAAGCCAGTCCTTCTGCCACAGGGGAGGACTGTGGCCCTTGTGTTCATGCCACACAGCACCACGGAACCACCAAACAGGCAGCTCAAGTCACTCCCACAGCTCAGCAGTGCTCACTCTGACATCAGATTTTGGGGTTTACTTTTTCTTTGGTATTGTGAATTGACTCAGGACCTTGCACTTGCCAGGCAGGCACTGTGCTGCTGAGCTATATCCCAGCCCAGCAAGGTTCACTTTGCCTTGTGAGCAAATACCAAAGGATTCAGTCCCCCCAACACCCCATATTTAATAAAAAAAAGTCTTACCTGCCGTCACTTTATTTAGAGTCACTAAGGAACTGAGGACCTTGTTAAAGTTCTGCCCCTGATACAAATCATTTGCATCAAACGTCTGAAAAGAAAAAATAAATAAGCAAAATTAGTGCTGAGTCTCCGTTAGGTTCAGGACAGACAGGGCTGGTGATGGGTCCTCGTCTGGTAGCCTAAGCAGAGGCAAAGCTATGGGACAGGGAAGTGGGAGGGGTGTGCAGCGGTCACTCCCTACAGCACGAATGGCCCAGCTGGGACAGGAAGCTCGCTGCCTCCTCCTCACGCAGCTGGGTCCACAAGGGTCTGCTTGGTCAGTGCCAGACTCTCCTTCAGGCCCTGGCAAGGAATGAATGCAGCCCATTCCAAAGGCACCAAGAAAACATAGGCCAGAGGTCTATGCACTGAGGGCCAGGCCTCCACAGGAGGGCCAGGAGGAGAACCAGGCCTGCAGCCCTGCCCACTGTCCAGAGACTGGCAGCTGAGCTGTCAAACGGGGTGCAGCAGGCAGGCAGGCTGAAGAATTTCATACCACCCACCTAGCGTTAGAAACAGCCCAGAAGCACACCCAGATGCAGGCAGCTGTGTGTGTGTGTGTGTGCGCGCGCACGTGTGTGCACGCACACGCATGTGCACAAGTAACTCACGTGGCATGCTGAAATATGCACAGCTCTTCCAAACACTGGCTAAAGACGACATGCCATTTGCAATCACCAAATAAACACACAAAAGTAATTTTAGTAATCAAACCATTCACTACCCTACAAAACCTGAAATAAGTCTCGGAGGCAAGAAAAAAACTGTTCAGGCACCAAATGTGTAACATGCTGTGTGCTCTCTCACTGGGGCAAAATGGGTCATGGGAGGGGACGCGCTGGCACAGCCCCTGCCCTGCACCCACCTTCCCACCCCCACCCTGGGTCTCCTAGCAGAGTCTGCCAGGAACTCTCCCGCTTCCTACCTCCCGCCCACCTCCTTCCTTCCGGACTAAGTCTTCCTCGTCTTGCTTCCTGAGGCAGACAGGCCTAGGAATGTACTTGAGCCCCAACCAGGTGGCCCCAAATAAGTCCATGATATGTCTACATGCCATCCTGGAGCACAAGTGGTCAACTATGTCTCTCTCAATACTCAGCAAATACAAGCCAGGTGTGTCCTGGGGAGGGAGGGGGTCCAGTGAACTTAACATCAAGAGACGCTAAGCAGTGAGCTATGACAAGGCACAGCAGTCATCCAGGCACTCTGAGGAGTGCTTGAGGGGGGATTTCATGTTCAGGTTGAACATGGGCAACCTCTATCGAGGCCCTGACACCAGATGGATGGAAGGACGGACGGACAGACAGGGGGGACTAGGAATGTAGCTCAGGGTGAAGGGCCTGGGTCCCTCTCCAGTTAACACTCCTCTGTACACATTCTCTGAAATAACAAGATGAAGCCAGTTCTGCAGTACTTGCTCACACTGAATAAAGAAAAGAAGACCAAGAACTTGGAAAACTATCTCAGCACAGAGGCTAACAAGTCACTGGGACAGAAAGGCGCCTGACGCACAGCTCACTGGCACTGCCTATGGTGCACGCAGAAGGAACCTGCACACTAACACTCACCCTCCACGCCCAAGGAGGGTCCCAGAAGCGAGCAAGCCCAAGCACTCATCAGAACAGAGGCTTTAGAACAATCTCAGGGCTCGGGGTTCGACTCTCCAAATGCGGCTCCAGCTAGACTGACCAACCACACTCTTACTGGCAAATACAGGCTAAGCTGCAGCTTTTTAAAGAACTGGAAGTATTAACCTTAAACTGGGCTGGTGGCACACGAGACAGTCCAAGTGTGAGCCAGCCTGGACAACTCAGGACTTAGTGAGTGCCTGTGACTGAACAAGAACATCCAAAAGGGGCCAGGACGGGGCCCTGCGCAAAGCCCTGGGTCCGGAGGCAGGGGTAGATCTAACATGAATAGGCCTCAGCTTTCCCACACACAGACCCGCAAGTCCCCTAACTGACATGTTCACACGGACGATCTGATGGCCCTGGCCGCTATGGACTAGTTCCAGAGTCTGCAAGAGTCTAACGCACACAAACACATAAGCAGCCACTGACCTTCATGGTGGCGAGGCGGCAAGGCGGCGAGGCGGCGAGGCAGCGAGGCAGCAAGGCCCGGACCCAGAACACAGGATGTGCAAATGAGGAGGCTTCCTGTTATTGCAGGACTAGGCAGTGTCCAACGTGGAGACCAGGAAGCACCTGACCGGCTGTGCCCGCCCACCCATTCATGGACCTTGAGGGGACATCCATCACTGGCCACAGTCCACTAGGGAAAGCTGGGCAGCAGGGGTGACACAAATCTCCACAGAAGCCTGAGCCAAGCACGTGCCAAAGATATTTGAACTATTCCTGGAATGGAAAAGTTTGCAACAAAAAGTGGCAACAGAAACCTTTGTAGGGGGGCCAGATATATAGCTCAGAGACTTAAGAACCTGCCTAGTACT